>NW_027212582.1:6477248-6812698 GCF_041682495.2 Bombus fervidus
GTCATATAGAAATACGGCATAACGTATAACGTCTCATAGTAATATGTCATAACGTGTAACGTCGTATGGAATTACGTCATAATGTGTAACGTCACATAGTAATACGTCATAACGTATAACGTCACATAGAATTACGGTTTAGCGTATAACGTCATATAGAATTACGGTTTAACGTATAACGTCAGATAGAATTACGGTTTAACGTATAACGTTATATAGTAATGCGTCATAACGGATAACGCCATTTAGTAATGTGTCATAACGTATAACGTCAGATAGTAATTCGTCATAACGTATAAAGTCATATAGAATTACGGCATAACGTATATCGTCACATAGTAATACGTCATAACGTATAGCGTCACATAGTAATACGTCATAACGTATAACGTCACATAGAATTACGGTTTAGCGTATAACGTCATATAGCAATGCGTCATAACGTATGACGACATTTAGTAATGCGTCATAACGTATAACGTCATATAGATTTACGGTTTAGCGTATAACGTCATATAGAATTAGCGTTTAACGTATAACGTCATATAGAACTACGGTTTAACGTATAACTTTATATAGTAATGCGTCATGACGGATAAAGCCATTTAGTAATGCGTCATAACGTATAACGTCACATAGTTATACGTCATAACGTATAACGTCATATAGAAATACGGCATAACGTATAACGTCACAGAGAATTACGGTTTAGCGTCTAACGTCATATAGCAATGCGTCATAACGTATAAGGCCATATAGCAATAAGTCATAACGTATAACGTCATATAGTAATACGATATAACGTATAACGTCACATAGAATTACGGCATAACGTATAACGTCACATAGTAATACCACATAACGTATAGCGTCACATAGTAATACGTCATAATGTATAACGTCACATAGTAATACGTCATAACGTATAACGAGATATAGCAATGCGTCATAACGTATAACGTCATATAGACTTACGGTTTAAGGTATAACGTCATATAGTAATGCGTCATAACGTATAACGCCATATTGTAATGCGTCATAACGTATAACGCCATATTGTAATGCGTCATAACGTATAACGGCATACAGTATTGCCTCATGAAGTATAACGTCATATAGAATTACGGCATAACGTATAACGTCACATAGTAATACGACATAACGTATAGCGTCACATAGTAATACGTCATAATGTATAACGTCACATAGTAATACGTCATAACGTATAACGTCACATAGTAATACGTCATAACGTATAACGTCATATCGAATTCCGGTTAAACGTATAACGCAATATAGCAATGCGTTATAAAGTATAACGTCACATGGTAATACGTCATAACGAATAACGTCATATAATAAGGCGACATGACGTATAACGTCATATAGAATTACGTCACAAGGTATAACGTCACGTAGTAATACGTCATAACGTATAACGTCACATAGAATTACGGTTTAACGTATAACGTCATATAGTAATGCGTCATACCGTATCACGCCATTTAGTAATGCGTCATAACGTACAACGTCACATAGTAATACGTCATAACGTATAACGTCATATAGAATTACGCCATAACGTATAACGCCATATAGTAATGCGTCATAACGTATCACGTCATATAGTATTACGTCATAACTTATAACGTCACATAGTAATACGTCCTAACGTATAACGTCATATAGAATTACAGCATAACGTATAACGTCACAGAGAATTACGGTTTAGCGTCTAACGTCATATAGCAATACGTCATAACGTATAAGGCCATATAGCAATGCGTCATAACGTATAACGTCATATAGAAATACGATATAACATATAACGTCACATAGTAATACGTCTTACCGTGTAACGTCGTATAGAATTACGTCATAACGTGTAACGTCACATAGTAATACGTCATAACGTATAACGTCATATAGAATTCCGGTTTAACGTATAACGCTATATTGCAATGCGTCATACCGTAAGACGTCATATAGAAGTACGGCATAATGTATAAGGTCACATAGTAATACGTCATAACGTATAACGCCATATAGCTATGCGTCATAACGTATAAGGTCATATGGAAATACGGTTTAACGTATAAAGTCATATAGTAATGCGTCATAACGTATAACGCCATATAGTAATGCGTCATAACGTATAACGTCACATAGAATTACGGTTTAGCGTATAACGTAATATAGCAATGCGTCATAACCTATAACGTCATATAGTATTGCGTCATGACGTATAACGTCATATAGAATTACGTCATAACGTATATCGCCATATAGCCATGCGTCATAACGTATAACGTCATATGGAATTACGGTTTAACGTATAACTTCATATAGTAATGCGTCATAACGTATAACCTCTTATGGAATTACGGTTTAACGTATAACTTCATATAGTAATGCGTCATAACGTATAACGCCATATAGTAATGCGTCATAGCGTATGACGTCATATAGTATTGCGTCATGACGTATAACGCCATATAGTATTGCGTCATGACGTATAACGCCATATAGTAAGGCGCCATGACGTATAACGTCATATAGAAATAAGGCATAACGTATAACGTCACATAGTAATACGTCATAACGTATAACGTCATATAGAATTACGGCATAACGTATAACATCACATGGAATTGCGATTTAGCGTAGAACGTCATATAGCAATGCGTCATAACGTATAACGCCATTTAGTAATGCGTCCTAACGTATAACGTCATATAGAATTACGGTTTAACGTATACCGTCATATAGTATTGCGTCATAACGTATAACGTCATATATAATTACGTCATAACGTAGAACATCACATAGTAATACGTCCGAACGTATAGCGTCATATAGAATTACGTCATAACTTATAACGTCACATAGTAATACGTCATAACGTATAACGTCATATAGAATTACGGCATAGCGTGTAACGTCACATAGTAATACGTCATAACGTATAACGTCATATAGAATTCCGGTTTAACGTATAACGCTATATAGCAATGCGTCATAACGTATAACGTCATATAGAATTACGGCATAACGTAGATCATCACATAGTAATGCGTCCGAACGTATAAGGTCATATAGAATTACGTCATAACTTATAACGTCACATAGTAATACGTCATAACGTATAACGTCATATAGAATTACGGCATAGCGTGTAACGTCACATAGTAGTACGTCATAACGTATAACGTCACATAGAATTACGGTTTAGCGTCTAACGTCATATAGCAATGCGTCATAACGTATAACGTCATATAGAATTACGGCATAACGTAGAACATCACATAGTAATACGTCCGAACGTATAACGTCATATAGAATTACGTCATAACTTATAACGTCAAATAGTAATACGTCATAGCGTATAACGTCATATAGAATTACGGCATAGCGTGTAATGTCACATAGTAGTACATCATAACGTATAACGTCACATAGAATTACGGTTTAATGTATATCGTCATATAGAAATCCGGTTTAACGTATAACGTCATATGGAATTACGGTTTAACGTATAAAGCAAGGTAGTATTACGGCATAACGTATAACGTCATATAGCATTGCGTCATAACGTATAACGCCATTTAGTAATGCGTCATAACATATAACGCCATATAGTAATGCGTCATAAGCTATAGCGTCATATAGTATTGCGTCATGACGTATGACGTCATATAGAATTACGTCATAACGTATTACGCCATATATCCATGCGTCATAACGTATAAGGTCATATGGAATTACGGTTTAACGTATAACGTCATATAGTAATGCGTCATAACGTATAACGCCATATAGAAATGCGTCATAACGTATGACGTCACATAGTATTGCGTCATGACGTTTAACGACATATAGAATTATGTCATAACGTAGAACATCATATAGTAATACGTCATAACGCATAACGCCATATAGAATTACGGCATAGCGTGTAACGTCACATACTAATACGTCATAACGTATAACGTCAAATAGAATTACGGTTTAGCGTATAACGTCATATGGAATTACGATTTAACGTATGAAGCCATGTAGAATTACGGCATAACGTATAACGTCACATAGTAATACGTCATAACGTATACCGTCATATAGAATGACGTCATAACGTATAACGCCATATATTAATGCGTCATAACGTATAACGTCATTTAGTAATGCGTCATAACATATAACGCCATATAGAAATGCGTCATAACCTATCATGTCATATAGTATTGCGTCATGACGTATAACGTCATATAGAATGACGTCATAACGTAGAACATCACATAGCAGTACGTCCGAACGTATAACGTGATATAGAATTACGTCATAACTTATAACGTCACATAGTAATACGTCATAACGTATAACGTCATATAGAATTACGGCATAGCGTGTAACGTCACATAGTAATACGTCATAACGTATAACGTCATATAGAATTACGGCATAACGTAGATCATCACATAGTAATACGTCCGAACGTATAACGTCATATAGAATTACGTCATAACTTATAACGTCACATAGTAATACGTCATAACGTATAACGTCATATAGAATTACGGTTTAACGTATACCGTCATATAGTATTGCGTCATAACGTATAACGTCATATATAATTACGTCATAACGTAGAACATCACATAGTAATACGTCCGAACGTATAGCGTCATATAGAATTACGTCATAACTTATAACGTCACATAGTAATACGTCATAACGTATAACGTCATATATAATTACGTCATAACGTAGAACATCACATAGTAATACGTCCGAACGTATAGCGTCATATAGAATTACGTCATAACATATAACGTCACATAGTAATACGTCATAACGTATAACGTCATATAGAATTACGGCATAGCGTGTAACGTCACATAGTAATACGTCATAACGTATAACGCCATATAGTAATGCGTCATAACGTATAACGCCATTTAGTAATGCGTCATAACGTATAACGCCATATAGTAATGCGTCATAACGTATAACGCCATTTAGTAATGCGTCATAATGTATAACGCCATATAGTAATGCGTCATAACGTATAACGCCATATAGTAATGCGTCATAGCGTATGACGTCATATAGTATTGCGTCATGACGTATAACGCCATATAGTATTGCGTCATGACGTATAACGCCATATAGTAAGGCGCCATGACGTATAACGTCATATAGAAATAAGGCATAACGTATAACGTCACATAGTAATACGTCATAACGTATAACGTCATATAGAATTACGGCATAACGTATAACATCACATGGAATTACGATTTAGCGTATAACGTCATATAGCAATGCGTCATAACGTATAACGCCATTTAGTAATGCGTCCTAACGTATAACGTCATATAGAATTACGGTTTAACGTATACCGTCATATAGTATTGCGTCATAACGTATAACGTCATATAGAATTACGGCATAACGTAGAACATCACATAGTAATACGTCCGAACGTATAACGTCATATAGAATTACGGCATAACTTATAACGTCACATAGTAATACGTCATAACGTATAACGTCATATAGAATTACGGCATAGCGTGTAACGTCACATAGTAATACGTCATAACGTATAACGTCATATAGAATTCCGGTTTAATGTATAACGCTATATAGCAATGCGTCATAACGTATAACGTCATATAGAATTACGGCATAACGTAGAACATCACATAGTAATACGTCCGAACGTATAACGTCATATAGAATTACGGCATAACGTATAACATCACATGGAATTACGATTTAGCGTATAACGTCATATAGCAATGCGTCATAACGTATAACGCCATTTAGTAATGCGTCCTAACGTATAACGTCATATAGAATTACGGTTTAACGTATACCGTCTTATAGTAATGCGTCATAACGTATAACGTCATATATAATTACGTCATAACTTATAACGTCACATAGAGTTACGGTTTAGCGTATAAAGTCATATAGAATTAGGGTTTAACGTATAACGTCACATAGAATTACGGTTTAACGTATAACGTCACATAGAATTACGGTTTAGCGTATAACGTCATATAGAATTACGGCATAATGTGTAACGTCACATAGTAATACGTCATAACGTATAACGCCATATAGTAATGCGTCATAACGTATGACGTCATATAGTATTGTGTCATGACGTATAACGTCATATAGAATTAGGTCATAACGTAGAACGTCACACAGTAATACGTCATAACGTATAACGTCACATAGAATTACGGTTTAGCGTATAACGTCATATAGCAATGCGTCATAACTTATGACGTCACATAGTAATACGTCATAACGTATAACGTCATATAGAATTACGGCATAACGTATAACATCACATGGAATTACGATTTAGCGTATATCGTCATATAGCAATGCGTCATAACGTATAACGCCATTTAGTAATGCGTCCTAACGTATAACGTCATATAGAATTACGGTTTAACGTATACCGTCATATAGTATTGCGTCATAACGTATAACGTCATATATAATTACGTCATAACGTAGAACATCACATAGTAATACGTCCGAACGTATAGCGTCATATAGAATTACGTCATAACTTATAACGTCACATAGTAATACGTCATAACGTATCACGTCATATAGAATTACGGCATAACGTAGAACATCACTTAGTAATACGTCCGAACGTATAACGTCATATAGAATTACGGCATAACGTATAACATCACATGGAATTACGATTTAGCGTATAACGTCATATAGCAATGCGTCATAACGTGTAACGCCATTTAGTAATGCGTCCTAACGTATAACATCATATAGAATTACGGTTTAACGTATACCGTCATATAGTAATGCGTCATAACGTATAACGTCATATAGAATTAGGTCATAACGTAGAACGTCACACAGTAATACGTCATAACGTATAACGTCACATAGAATTACGGTTTAGCGTATAACGTCATATAGCAATGCGTCATAACATATAACGCCATTTAGTAATGCGTCATAACGTATGACGTCATATAGTATTGTGTCATGACGTATAACGTCATATAGAATTAGGTCATAACGTAGAACGTCACACAGTAATACGTCATAACGTATAACGTCACATAGAATTACGGTTTAGCGTATAACGTCATATAGCAATGCGTCATAACATATAACGCCATTTAGTAATGCGTCATAACATATAACGCCATATAGAAATGCGTCATAACCTATCATGTCATATAGTATTGCGTCATGACGTATAACGTCATATAGAATGACGTCATAACGTAGAACATCACATAGCAATACGTCCGAACGTATAACGTGATATAGAATTACGTCATAACTTATAACGTCACATAGTAATACGTCATAACGTATAACGTCATATAGAATTACGGCATAGCGTGTAACGTCACATAGTAATACGTCATAACGTATAACGTCATATAGAATTCCGGTTTAACGTATAACGCTATATAGCAATACGTCATAACGTATAACGTCATATAGAATTACGGCATAACGTAGATCATCACATAGTAATACGTCCGAACGTATAACGTCATATAGAATTACGTCATAACTTATAACGTCACATAGTAATACGTCATAACGTATAACGTCATATAGAATTACGGTTTAACGTATACCGTCATATAGTATTGCGTCATAACGTATAACGTCATATATAATTACGTCATAACGTAGAACATCACATAGTAATACGTCCGAACGTATAGCGTCATATAGAATTACGTCATAACTTATAACGTCACATAGTAATACGTCATAACGTATAACGTCATATATAATTACGTCATAACGTAGAACATCACATAGTAATACGTCCGAACGTATAGCGTCATATAGAATTACGTCATAACATATAACGTCACATAGTAATACGTCATAACGTATAACGTCATATAGAATTACGGCATAGCGTGTAACGTCACATAGTAATACGTCATAACGTATAACGCCATATAGTAATGCGTCATAACGTATAACGCCATTTAGTAATGCGTCATAACGTATAACGCCATATAGTAATGCGTCATAACGTATAACGCCATTTAGTAATGCGTCATAATGTATAACGCCATATAGTAATGCGTCATAACGTATAACGCCATATAGTAATGCGTCATAGCGTATGACGTCATATAGTATTGCGTCATGACGTATAACGCCATATAGTATTGCGTCATGACGTATAACGCCATATAGTAAGGCGCCATGACGTATAACGTCATATAGAAATAAGGCATAACGTATAACGTCACATAGTAATACGTCATAACGTATAACGTCATATAGAATTACGGCATAGCGTGTAACGTCACATAGTAATTCGTCATAACGTATAACGTCATATAGAATTCCGGTTTAACGTATAACGCTATATAGCAATGCGTCATAACGTATAACGTCATATAGAATTACGGCATAACGTAGATCATCACATAGTAATACGTCCGAACGTATAACGTCATATAGAATTACGTCATAACTTATAACGTCACATAGTAATACGTCATAACGTATAACGTCATATAGAATTACGGCATAACGTAGAACATCACATAGTAATACGTCCGAACGTATAACGTCATATAGAATTACGGCATAACGTATAACATCACATGGAATTACGATTTAGCGTATAACGTCATATAGCAATGCGTCATAACGTGTAACGCCATTTAGTAATGCGTCCTAACGTATAACGTCATATAGAATTACGGTTTAACGTATACCGTCATATAGTAATGCGTCATAACGTATAACGTCATATATAATTACGTCATAACTTATAACGTCACATAGAGTTACGGTTTAGCGTATAAAGTCATATAGAATTAGGGTTTAACGTATAACGTCACATAGAATTACGGTTTAACGTATAACGTCACATAGAATTACGGTTTAGCGTATAACGTCATATAGAATTACGGCATAATGTGTAACGTCACATAGTAATACGTCATAACGTATAACGCCATATAGTAATGCGTCATAACGTATGACGTCATATAGTATTGTGTCATGACGTATAACGTCATATAGAATTAGGTCATAACGTAGAACGTCACACAGTAATACGTCATAACGTATAACGTCACATAGAATTACGGTTTAGCGTATAACGTCATATAGCAATGCGTCATAACGTATGACGTCATATAGTATTGCGTCATGACGTATAACGTCATATAGAATTACGGCATAGCGTGTAACGTCACATAGTAATACGTCATAACGTATAACGTCATATAGAATTACGTCATAACTTATAACGTCACATAGTAATACGTCATAACGTATAACGTCATATAGAATTACGGCATAGCGTGTAACGTCACATAGTAGTACGTCATATAGTATAACGTCACATAGAATTACGGTTTAGCGTATAACGTCATATAGCAATGCGTCATAACGTTTAACGCCATTTAGTAATGCGTCATAACATATAACGCCATATAGTAATGCGTCATAAGCTATAGCGTCATATAGTATTGCGTCATGACGTATAACGTCATATAGAATTACGTCATAACGTATAACGCCATATAGCCATGCGTCATAACGTATAAGGTCATATGGAATTACGGTTTAACGTATAACGTCATATAGTAATGCGTCATAACGTATAACGCCATATAGAAATGCGTCATAACGTATGACGTCACATGGTATTGCGTCATGACGTTTAACGTCATATAGAATTAGGTCATAACGTAGAACATCACATAGTAATACGTCATAACGTATAACGTCACATAGAATTACGGTTCAGCGTCTAATTTCATATAGCAATACGTCATAACGTATAAGGCCATATAGCAATGCGTCATAACGTTTAACGGCATATAGTATTGCGTCATGACGTATAACGTCATATAGAATGACGTCATAACGTATAACGCCATATAGTAATGCGTCATAACGTATAACGTCATATAGTATTACGTCATAACTTATAACGTCACATAGTAATACGTCATAACGTATAACGTCATATAGAATGACGTCATAACGTAGAACATCACATAGCAGTACGTCCGAACGTATAACGTGATATAGAATTACGTCATAACTTATAACGTCACATAGTAATACGTCATAACGTATAACGTCATATAGAATTACGGCATAGCGTGTAACGTCACATAGTAATTCGTCATAACGTATAACGTCATATAGAATTCCGGTTTAACGTATAACGCTATATAGCAATGCGTCATAACGTATAACGTCATATAGAATTACGGCATAACGTAGATCATCACATAGTAATACGTCCGAACGTATAACGTCATATAGAATTACGTCATAACTTATAACGTCACATAGTAATACGTCATAACGTATAACGTCATATAGAATTACGGTTTAACGTATACCGTCATATAGTATTGCGTCATAACGTACAACGTCATATATAATTACGTCATAACGTAGAACATCACATAGTAATACGTCCGAACGTATAGCGTCAGATAGAATTACGTCATAACTTATAACGTCACATAGTAATACGTCATAACGTATAACGTCATATATAATTACGTCATAACGTAGAACATCACATAGTAATACGTCCGAACGTATAGCGTCATATAGAATTACGTCATAACATATAACGTCACATAGTAATACGTCATAACGTATAACGTCATATAGAATTACGGCATAGCGTGTAACGTCACATAGTAATACGTCATAACGTATAACGCCATATAGTAATGCGTCATAACGTATAACGCCATTTAGTAATGCGTCATAACGTATAACGCCATATAGTAATGCGTCATAACGTATAACGCCATTTAGTAAGGCGTCATAATGTATAACGCCATATAGTAATGCGTCATAACGTATAACGCCATATAGTAATGCGTCATAGCGTATGACGTCATATAGTATTGCGTCATGACGTATAACGCCATATAGTATTGCGTCATGACGTATAACGCCATATAGTAAGGCGCCATGACGTATAACGTCATATAGAAATAAGGCATAACGTATAACGTCACATAGTAATACGTCATAACGTATAACGTCATATAGAATTACGGCATAACGTATAACATCACATGGAATTACGATTTAGCGTATAACGTCATATAGCAATGCGTCATAACGTATAACGCCATTTAGTAATGCGTCCTAACGTATAACGTCATATAGAATTACGGTTTAATGTATACCGTCATATAGTATTGCGTCATAACGTATCACGTCATATAGAATTGCGGCATAACGTAGAACATCACATAGTAATACGTCATAACGTATAACGTCATATAGAATTACGGCATAACGTAGAACATCACATAGTAATACGTCCGAACGTATAACGTCATATAGAATTACGGCATAACGTATAACATCACATGGAATTACGATTTAGCGTATAACGTCATATAGCAATGCGTCATAACGTGTAACGCCATTTAGTAATGCGTCCTAACGTATAACGTCATATAGAATTACGGTTTAACGTATACCGTCATATAGTAATGCGTCATAACGTATAACGTCATATATAATTACGTCATAACTTATAACGTCACATAGAGTTACGGTTTAGCGTATAAAGTCATATAGAATTAGGGTTTAACGTATAACGCCACATAGAATTACGGTTTAACGTATAACGTCACATAGAATTACGGTTTAGCGTATAACGTCATATAGAATTACGGCATAATGTGTAACGTCACATAGTAATACGTCATAACGTATAACGCCATATAGTAATGCGTCATAACGTATGACGTCATATAGTATTGTGTCATGACGTATAACGTCATATAGAATTAGGTCATAACGTAGAACGTCACACAGTAATACGTCATAACGTATAACGTCACATAGAATTACGGTTTAGCGTATAACGTCATATAGCAATGCGTCATAACGTATGACGTCATATAGTATTGCGTCATGACGTATAACGTCATATAGAATTACGGCATAGCGTGTAACGTCACATAGTAATACGTCATAACGTATAACGTCATATAGAATTACGTCATAACTTATAACGTCACATAGTAATACGTCATAACGTATAACGTCATATAGAATTACGGCATAGCGTGTAACGTCACATAGTAGTACGTCATATAGTATAACGTCACATAGAATTACGGTTTAGCGTATAACGTCATATAGCAATGCGTCATAACGTATAACGCCATTTAGTAATGCGTCATAACATATAACGCCATATAGTAATGCGTCATAAGCTATAGCGTCATATAGTATTGCGTCATGACGTATAACGTCATATAGAATTACGTCATAACGTATAACGCCATATAGCCATGCGTCATAACGTATAAGGTCATATGGAATTACGGTTTAACGTATAACGTCATATAGTAATGCGTCATAACGTATAACGCCATATAGAAATGCGTCATAACGTATGACGTCACATGGTATTGCGTCATGACGTTTAACGTCATATAGAATTAGGTCATAACGTAGAACATCACATAGTAATACGTCATAACGTATAACGTCACATAGAATTACGGTTCAGCGTCTAATTTCATATAGCAATACGTCATAACGTATAAGGCCATATAGCAATGCGTCATAACGTTTAACGGCATATAGTATTGCGTCATGACGTATAACGTCATATAGAATGACGTCATAACGTATAACGCCATATAGTAATGCGTCATAACGTATAACGTCATATAGTATTACGTCATAACTTATAACGTCACATAGTAATACGTCATAACGTATAACGTCATATAGAATGACGTCATAACGTAGAACATCACATAGCAGTACGTCCGAACGTATAACGTGATATAGAATTACGTCATAACTTATAACGTCACATAGTAATACGTCATAACGTATAACGTCATATAGAATTACGGCATAGCGTGTAACGTCACATAGTAATTCGTCATAACGTATAACGTCATATAGAATTCCGGTTTAACGTATAACGCTATATAGCAATGCGTCATAACGTATAACGTCATATAGAATTACGGCATAACGTAGATCATCACATAGTAATACGTCCGAACGTATAACGTCATATAGAATTACGTCATAACTTATAACGTCACATAGTAATACGTCATAACGTATAACGTCATATAGAATTACGGTTTAACGTATACCGTCATATAGTATTGCGTCATAACGTATAACGTCATATATAATTACGTCATAACGTAGAACATCACATAGTAATACGTCCGAACGTATAGCGTCAGATAGAATTACGTCATAACTTATAACGTCACATAGTAATACGTCATAACGTATAACGTCATATATAATTACGTCATAACGTAGAACATCACATAGTAATACGTCCGAACGTATAGCGTCATATAGAATTACGTCATAACATATAACGTCACATAGTAATACGTCATAACGTATAACGTCATATAGAATTACGGCATAGCGTGTAACGTCACATAGTAATACGTCATAACGTATAACGCCATATAGTAATGCGTCATAACGTATAACGCCATTTAGTAATGCGTCATAACGTATAACGCCATATAGTAATGCGTCATAACGTATAACGCCATTTAGTAAGGCGTCATAATGTATAACGCCATATAGTAATGCGTCATAACGTATAACGCCATATAGTAATGCGTCATAGCGTATGACGTCATATAGTATTGCGTCATGACGTATAACGCCATATAGTATTGCGTCATGACGTATAACGCCATATAGTAAGGCGCCATGACGTATAACGTCATATAGAAATAAGGCATAACGTATAACGTCACATAGTAATACGTCATAACGTATAACGTCATATAGAATTACGGCATAACGTATAACATCACATGGAATTACGATTTAGCGTATAACGTCATATAGCAATGCGTCATAACGTATAACGCCATTTAGTAATGCGTCCTAACGTATAACGTCATATAGAATTACGGTTTAATGTATACCGTCATATAGTATTGCGTCATAACGTATCACGTCATATAGAATTGCGGCATAACGTAGAACATCACATAGTAATACGTCCGAACGTATAACGTCATATAGAATTACGGCATAACGTAGAACATCACATAGTAATACGTCCGAACGTATAACGTCATATAGAATTACGGCATAACGTATAACATCACATGGAATTACGATTTAGCGTATAACGTCATATAGCAATGCGTCATAACGTATAACGCCATTTAGTAATGCGTCCTAACGTATAACGTCATATAGAATTACGGTTTAACGTGTACCGTCATATAGTAATGCGTCATAACGTATAACGTCATATATAATTACGTCATAACTTATAACGTCACATAGAGTTACGGTTTAGCGTATAAAGTCATATAGAATTAGGGTTTAACGTATAACGTCACATAGAATTACGGTTTAACGTATAACGTCACATAGAATTACGGTTTAGCGTATAACGTCATATAGAATTAGGGTTTACCTTATAACGTTATATAGAATTACGGCATAATGTGTAACGTCACATAGTAATACGTCATAACGTATAACGCCATATAGTAATGCGTCATAACGTATGACGTCATATAGTATTGTGTCATGACGTATAACGTCATATAGAATTAGGTCATAACGTAGAACGTCACACAGTAATACGTCATAACGTATAACGTCACATAGAATTACGGTTTAGCGTATAACGTCATATAGCAATGCGTCATAACGTATAACGCCATTTAGTAATGCGTCCTAACGTATAACGTCATATAGAATTACGGTTTAACGTATACCGTCATATAGTAATGCGTCATAACGTATAACGTCATATATAATTACGTCATAACTTATAACGTCACATAGAGTTACGGTTTAGCATATAAAGTCATATGGAATTAGGGTTTAACGTATAACGTCACATAGAATTACGGTTTAACGTATAACGTCACATAGAATTACGGTTTAGCGTATAACGTCATATAGAATTACGGCATAATGTGTAACGTCACATAGTAATACGTCATAACGTATAACGCCATATAGTAATGCGTCATAACGTATGACGTCATATAGTATTGTGTCATGACGTATAACGTCATATAGAATTAGGTCATAACGTAGAACGTCACACAGTAATACGTCATAACGTATAACGTCACATAGAATTACGGTTTAGCGTATAACGTCATATAGCAATGCGTCATAACATATAACGCCATTTAGTAATGCGTCATAACATATAACGCCATATAGAAATGCGTCATAACCTATCATGTCATATAGTATTGCGTCATGACGTATAACGTCATATAGAATGACGTCATAACGTAGAACATCACATAGCAATACGTCCGAACGTATAACGTGATATAGAATTACGTCATAACTTATAACGTCACATAGTAATACGTCATAACGTATAACGTCATATAGAATTACGGCATAGCGTGTAACGTCACATAGTAATACGTCATAACGTATAACGTCATATAGAATTCCGGTTTAACGTATAACGCTATATAGCAATGCGTCATAACGTATAACGTCATATAGAATTACGGCATAACGTAGATCATCACATAGTAATACGTCCGAACGTATAACGTCATATAGAATTACGTCATAACTTATAACGTCACATAGTAATACGTCATAACGTATAACGTCATATAGAATTACGGCATAGCGTGTAACGTCACATATTAGTACGTCATATAGTATAACGTCACATAGAATTACGGTTTAGCGTATAACGTCATATGGCAATGCGTCATAACGTATAACGCCATTTAGTAATGCGTCATAACATATAACGCCATATAGTAATGCGTCATAAGCTATAGCGTCATATAGTATTGCGTCATGACGTATAACGTCATATAGAATTACGTCATAACGTATAACGCCATATAGCCATGCGTCATAACGTATAAGGTCATATGGAATTACGGTTTAACGTATAACGTCATATAGTAATGCGTCATAACGTATAACGCCATATAGAAATGCGTCATAACGTATGACGTCACATAGTATTGCGTCATGACGTTTAACGTCATATAGAATTAGGTCATAACGTAGAACATCACATAGTAATACGTCATAACGTATAACGTCACATAGAATTACGGTTCAGCGTCTAATTTCATATAGCAATACGTCATAACGTATAAGGCCATATAGCAATGCGTCATAACGTTTAACGGCATATAGCATTGCGTCATGACGTATAACGTCATATAGAATGACGTCATAACGTATAACGCCATATAGTAATGCGTCATAACGTATAACGTCATATAGTATTACGTCATAACTTATAACGTCACATAGTAATACGTCATAACGTATAACGTCATATAGAATTACAGCATAACGTATAACGTCACATGGAATTACGGTTTAGCGTATAACGTCATAGATCAATGCGTCATAACGTATAACGCCATTTAGTAATGCGTCCTAACGTATAACGTCATATCGAATTACGGTTTAATGTATATCGTCATATAGAAATCCGGTTTAACGTATAACGTCATATAGTAATGCGTCATACCGAATAACGCCATTTAGTAATGCGTCATAACGTATAACGTCATATAGAAATACGATATAACGTATCACGTCACATAGTAATACGTCATAACGTGTAACGTCGTATAGAATTACGTCATAACGTGTAACGTCACATAGTAATACGTCATAACGTATAACGTCATATAGAATTCCGGTTTATCGTATAACGCTATATTGTAATGCTTCATACCGTTAGACGTCTTATAGAAGTACGGCATAATGTATAACGCCACATAGTAATACGTCATAACGTATAACGCCATATAGCTATGCGTCATAACGTATAAGGTCATATGGAATTACGGTTTAACGTATAACGTCATATAGTAATGCGTCATAACGTATAACGTCTCATGGAATTACGGTTTAACGTATAACGTCACATAGTAATACGTCATAACGTATAACGTCATATAGAATTCCGCTTTAACGAATAACGCTATACAGCAATGCGTCATAACGTATAACGTCATACAGAATTACGGCATACTGTGTAACGTCAAATAGTAATACGTCATAATGTATAACGCCATATAGCAATGCGTCATAACGTATAACGTCATATAGAATTACGGTTTAACGTATAACGTCATACAGTAATGCGTCATAACGTATAACGCCATATAGTAATGCGTCATAACGTATGACGTTATATAGTATTGCATCATGACGTATATCTTCATATAGAATTAGGTCGTAACGAGGAACATCACATAGTAACACGTCATAACGTATAACGTCACATAGAATTACGGTTTAACGTATAACGTCATATAGTAATGCGTCATACCGAATAACGCCATATCGTAAGGCGTCATGACGTATAACGTCATATAGAATTACGGTTTAACGTATAACGTGATACAGTAATGCGTCATAACGCATAACGTCACATAGTAATACGCCATAACTTATAACGTCACATAGAATTACGGTTTAGCGTATAACGTCATATAGAATTAGGGTTTAACGTATAACGTCAAATAGAATTA
Organism: Bombus fervidus; assembly: GCF_041682495.2. Classification (NCBI taxonomy): domain Eukaryota; kingdom Metazoa; phylum Arthropoda; class Insecta; order Hymenoptera; family Apidae; genus Bombus; species Bombus fervidus. The sequence continues at coordinate 6,494,813 of NW_027212582.1, forward strand.
CGGTTTAGCGTATAACGTCATATAGAATTAGGATTTAACGTATAACATCATATGGAAATACGGTTTAACGTACAACGTCATATAGTAATGCGTCATAACGGATAACGCCATTTAGTAATGCGTCATAACATATAACGCCATATAGTAATGCGTCATAAGCTATAGCGTCATATAGTATTGCGTCATGACGTATAACGTCATATAGAATTACGTCATAACGTATAACGCCATATAGCCATGCGTCATGACGTATAACGCCATATAGTAAGGCGCCATGACGTATAACGTCATATAGAAATAAGGCATAACGTATAACGTCACATAGTAATACGTCATAACGTATAACGTCATATAGAATTACGGCATAACGTATAACATCACATGGAATTACGATTTAGCGTATAACGTCATATAGCAATGCGTCATAACGTATAACGCCATTTAGTAATGCGTCCTAACGTATAACGTCATATAGAATTACGGTTTAATGTATACCGTCATATAGTATTGCGTCATAACGTATCACGTCATATAGAATTGCGGCCTAACGTAGAACATCACATAGTAATACGTCCGAACGTATAACGTCATATAGAATTACGGCATAACGTAGAACATCACATAGTAATACGTCCGAACGTATAACGTCATATAGAATTACGGCATAACGTATAACATCACATGGAATTACGATTTAGCGTATAACGTCATATAGCAATGCGTCATAACGTATAACGCCATTTAGTAATGCGTCCTAACGTATAACGTCATATAGAATTACGGTTTAACGTGTACCGTCATATAGTAATGCGTCATAACGTATAACGTCATATATAATTACGTCATAACTTATAACGTCACATAGAGTTACGGTTTAGCGTATAAAGTCATATAGAATTAGGGTTTAACGTATAACGTCACATAGAATTACGGTTTAACGTATAACGTCACATAGAATTACGGTTTAGCGTATAACGTCATATAGAATTAGGGTTTACCTTATAACGTTATATAGAATTACGGCATAATGTGTAACGTCACATAGTAATACGTCATAACGTATAACGCCATATAGTAATGCGTCATAACGTATGACGTCATATAGTATTGTGTCATGACGTATAACGTCATATAGAATTACGGTTTAACGTATAACGTCACATAGTAATACGTCATAACGTGTAACGTCGTATAGAATTACGTCATAACGTATAACGTAACATAGCAATACGTCATAACGTATAACGACATATAGAATTCCGGTTTAACGAATAACGCTATATAACAATGCGTCATGACGTATAACGTCATATAGAATTAGGTCATAACGTAGAACATCACATAGTAATACGTCATAACGGATAACGTCACATAGAATTACGGTTTAGCGTATAACGTCATATAGCAATGCGCCATAACGTATAACGCCATTTAGTAATGCGTCATAACATATAACGCCATATAGTAATGCGTCATAACCTATAATGTCATATAGTATTGCGTCATGACGTATAACGTCATATAGAATGACGTCATAACGTAGAACATCACATAGTAATTCGTCCGAGCGTATAACGTCATATAGAATTACGTCATAACTTATAACGTCACATAGTAATACGTCATAACGTATAACGTCATATAGAATTACGGCATAGCGTGTAACGTCACATAGTAATACGTCATAACGTATAACGTCATATAGAATTCCGGTTTAACGTATAACGCTATATAGCAATGCGTCATAACGTATAACGTCATATAGAATTGCGGCATAACGTAGAACATCACATAGTAATACGTCCGAACGTATAACGTCATATAGAATTACGTCATAACTTATAACGTCACATAGTAATACGTCATAACGTATAACGTCATATAGAATTACGGCATAGCGTGTCACGTCACATACGAATACGTCATAACGTATAACGTCACATAGAATTACGGTTTAGCGTATAACGTCATATAGCAATGCGTCATAACATATAGCGCCATATAGTAATGCGTCATAACGTATGACGTCATATAGTATTGCGTCATGACGTATAACGTCATGTAGAATTGGGTCATAACGTAGAACATCACACAGTAATACGTCATAACGTATAATGTCACATAGAATTACGGTTTAACGTATAACGTCATATAGTAATGCGTCATACCGTATAACGGCATATGTAAAGGCGTCATGACGTATAACGTCATATAGAATTACGGCATAATGTATAACGTCACATAGTAATACGTCATAACGTATACCGTCATAAAATTAGGCGACATGACGTATAACGTCATATAGAATTACGTCATAACGTATAACGTCACGTAGTAATACGTCATAACGTATAACGTCACATAGTAATACGTCATAACGTGTAACGTCGTATAGAATTACGTCATAACGTACAACGTAACATAGTAATACGTCATAACGTTTAACGTCACATAGTAATACGTCGTAACGTATAACGTCATATAGAATTACGTCATAACTTATAACGTCACATAGTAATACGTCATAACGTATAACGTCATATAGAATTACGGCATAGCGTGTAACGTCACATAGTAGTACGTCATAACGTATAACGTCACATAGAATTACGGTTTAGCGTATAACGTCATATAGCAATGCGCCATAACGTATAACGCCATTTAGTAATGCGTCATAACATATAACGCCATATAGTAATGCGTCATAACCTATAATGTCATATAGTATTGCGTCATAACGTATAACGTCATATATAATTACGTCATAACGTAGAACATCACATAGTAATACGTCCGAACGTATAACGTCATACAGAATTACGTCATAACTTATACCGTCACATAGTAATACGTGATAACGTATAACGTCATATAGAATTACGGCATAGCGTGTAACGTCACATAGTAATACGTCATAACGTATAACGTCATATAGAATTCCGGTTTAACGTATAACGCTATATAGCAATGCGTCATAACGTATAACGTCATATAGAATTACGGCATAACGTAGAACATCAAATAGTAATACGTCCGAACGTATAACGTCATATAGAATTACGTCATAACTTATAACGTCACATAGTAATACGTCATAACGTATAACGTCATATAGAATTACGGCATAGCGTGTAACGTCACATAGTAGTACGTCATAACGTATAACGTCACATAGAATTACGGTTTAGCGTATAACGTCATATAGCAATGCGTCATAACGTATAACGCCATTTAGTAATGCGTCATAACATATAACGCCATATAGTAATGCGTCATAAGCTATAGCGTCATATAGAATGACGTCATAACGTAGAACATCACATAGTAAACGTCCTAACGTATAACGTCATATAGAATTACGTCATAACTTATAACGTCACATGGTAATACGAAATAACGCATAACGTCACATAGTAATACGTTATAACTTATAACGTCACATAGAATTACGGTTTAACGTATAACGTCACATAGAATTAGGGTTTACCGTATAACGTCATATAGAATTACGGTTTAACGTATAACGTCACATAGTAATACGTCATAACGTGTAACGCCATATAGAATTGCGTCATAACGTATAACGTCACAGAGTAATACTTCAAAACGTATAACGTCATATAGAATTCCGGTTTAACGTATAACGTCATATGGAATTACGATTTAACGTATGAAGCCATGTAGAATTACGGCATAACGTATAACGTCACATAGTAATACGTCATAACGTATACCGTCATATAATAAGGCGACATGACGTATAACGTCATATAGAATTACGTCATAACCTATAACGTCACGTAGTAATACGTCATAACGTACAACGTCTCATAGAATTACGGTTTAATGTATATCGTCATATAGAAATCCGGTTTAACGTATAACGTCATATGGAATTACGGTTTAACGTATAAAGCAATGTAGTATTACGGCATAACGTATAACGTCATATAGTAATGCGTCATAACGTATAACGCCATATAGTAATGCGTCATAATGTATAACGTCATATAGAATTACGGTTTAACGTATAACGTCACATAGTAATACATCATAACGTGTAACGCCATATAGAATTGCGTCATAACGTATAACGTCACAGAGTAATACTTCAAAACGTATAACGTCATATAGAATTCCGGTTTAACGTATAACGCTATATAGCAATGCGTCATAACGTATAACGTCATATAGAATTGCGGCATAACGTAGAACATCACATAGTAATACGTCATAACGTATAACGTCATATAGAATTCCGGTTTAACGTATAACGCTATATAGCAATGCGTCATAACGTATAACGTCATATAGAATTACGGCATAACGTAGAACATCAAATAGTAATACGTCCGAACGTATAACGTCATATAGAATTACGTCATAACTTATAACGTCACATAGTAATACGTCATAACGTATAACGTCATATAGAATTACGGCATAGCGTGTAACGTCACATAGTAGTACGTCATAACGTATAACGTCACATAGAATTACGGTTTAGCGTATAACGTCATATAGCAATGCGTCATAACGTATAACGCCATTTAGTAATGCGTCATAACATATAACGCCATATAGTAATGCGTCATAAGCTATAGCGTCATATAGAATGACGTCATAACGTAGAACATCACATAGTAAACGTCCTAACGTATAACGTCATATAGAATTACGTCATAACTTATAACGTCACATGGTAATACGAAATAACGTATAACGTCATATAGTAATGCGTCATAACGTATAACGCCATATAGTAATGCGTCATAATGTATAACGTCATATAGAATTACGGTTTAACGTATAACGTCACATAGTAATACATCATAACGTGTAACGCCATATAGAATTGCGTCATAACGTATAACGTCACAGAGTAATACTTCAAAACGTATAACGTCATATAGAATTCCGGTTTAACGTATAACGCTATATAGCAATGCGTCATAACGTATAACGTCATATAGAATTGCGGCATAACGTAGAACATCACATAGTAATACGTCCGAACGTATAACGTCATATAGAATTACGGCATAGCGTGTAACGTCACATACTAATACGTCATAACGTATAACGTCACATAGAATTACGGTTTAGCGTATAACGTCATATAGCAATGCGTCATAACGTATAGCGCCATATAGTAATGCGTCATAACGTATGACGTCATATAGTATTGCGTCATGACGTATAACGTCATGTAGAATTGGGTCATAACGTAGAACATCACACAGTAATACGTCATAACGTATAATGTCACGTAGAATTACGGTTTAACGTATAACGTCATATAGTAATGCGTCATACCGTATAACGCCATATAGAATGGCGTCATGACGTATAACGTCATATAGAATTACGGTTTAACATGTAACGTCAAATAGTAATGCGTCATAACGTATAACGCCATTTAGTAATGCGTCATAATGTATAACGTCACATAGTAATACGTCATGACGTATAACGTCATATAGAATTCCGGTTTAACGTATAACGCTATATTGCAATGCGTCATACCATAAAACGTCATATAGAAGTACGGCATAATGTATAACGTCACATAGTAATACGTCATAACGTATACCGTCATATAATTAGGCGACATGACGTATACGTCATATACAATTACGTCATAACGTATAACGTCACGTAGTAATACGTCATAACGTAAAACGTCATATAGAAATACGGCATAACGTATAACGTCATATAGAATTACGGCATAGCGTGTAACGTCACATAGTAATACGTCATAACGTATAACGTCATATAGAATTCCGGTTTAACGTATAACGCTATACGTCATATAGAAATACGGCATAATGTATAACGTCACATAGTAATACGTCATAACGTATAACGCCATGTAGTAATGCGTCATAACGTATGACGTCATATAGTATTGCGTCATGACGTATAACGCCATATAGTAAGGCGCCATGACGTATAACGTCATATAGAAATACGGCATAACGTATAACGTCACATAGTAATACGTCATAACGTGTAACGTCGTATGGCATTACGTCATAACGCATAACGTCACATAGTAATACGTCATAACGTATGACGTTATATAGTATTGCGTCATAACATATAACGCCATATAGTAATGCGTCATAAGCTATAGCGTCATATAGTAATGCGTCATAACGTATAACGCCATATAGAAATGCGTCATAACGTATGACGTCACATAGTATTGCGTCATGACGTATAACGTCATATAGAATTAGGTCATAACGTAGACCATCACATAGTAATACGTCATAACGTATAACGTCACATAGAATTACGGTTCAGCGTCTAACGTCATATAGCAATACGTCATAACGTATAAGGCCATATAGCAATGCGTCATAACGTATAACGGCATATAGTATTGCGTCATGACGTATAACGTCATATAGAATGACGTCATAACGTAGAACATCACATAGTAAACGTCCTAACGTATAACGTCATATAGAATTACGTCATAACTTATAACGTCACATGGTAATACGAAATAACGCATAACGTCACATAGTAATACGTTATAACTTATAACGTCACATAGAATTACGGTTTAACGTATAACGTCACATAGAATTAGGGTTTACCGTATAACGTCATATAGAATTACGGTTTAACGTATAACGTCACATAATTATACGTCATAACGTGTAACGTCGTATAGAATTACGTCATAACGTATAACGTCACATAGCAATACGTCATAACGTATAACGACATATAGAATTCCGGTTTAACGAATAACGCTATATAACAATGCGTCATGACGTATAACGTCATGTAGAATTAGGTCATAACGTAGAACATCACATAGTAATACGTCATAACGGATAACGTCACATAGAATTACGGTTTAGCGTATAACGTCATATAGCAATGCGCCATAACGTATAACGCCATTTAGTAATGCGTCATAACATATAACGCCATATAGTAATGCGTCGTAACCTATAATGTCATATAGTATTGCGTCATGACGTATAACGTCATATAGAATGACGTCATAACGTAGAACATCACATAGTAATACGTCCGAACGTATAACGTCATATAGAATTACGTCATAACTTATAACGTCACATAGTAATACGTCATAACGTATAACGTCATACAGAATTACGGCATAGCGTGTAACGTCACATAGTAATACGTCATAACGTATAACGTCATATAGAATTCCGGTTTAACGTATAACGCTATATAGCAATGCGTCATAACGTATAACGTCATATAGAATTGCGGCATAACGTAGAACATCATATAGTAATACGTCCGAACGTATAACGTCATATAGAATTACGTCATAACTTATAACGTCACATAGTAATACGTCATAACGTATAACGTCATATAGAATTACGGCATAGCGTGTAACGTCACATACTAATACGTCATAACGTATAACGTCACATAGAATTACGGTTTAGCGTATAACGTCATATAGCAATGCGTCATAACGTATAACGCCATTTAGTAATGCGTCATAACATATAACGCCATATAGTAATGCGTCATAAGCTATAGCGTCATATAGTATTGCGTCATGACGTATAACGTCATATAGAATTACGTCATAACGTATAACGCCATATAGCCATGCGTCATAAAGTATAAGGTCATATGGAATTAGGGTTTAGCGTATAACGTCATGTAGCAATGCGTCATAACGTATAACGCCATATCGAATTGCGTCATAACGTATAACGTCACAGAGTAATACGTCAAAACGTGTAACGTCATATAGAATTCCGGTTTACCGCATAACGTCATATGGAATTACGATTTAACGTATGAAGCCATGTAGAATTACGGCATAACGTATAACGTCACATAGTAATACGTCATAACGTATACCGTCATATAATAAGGCGACAAGACGTATAACGTCATATAGAATTACGTCATAACGTATAACGTCACGTAGTAATACGTCATAACGTATAACGTCTCATAGAATTACGGTTTAATGTATATCGTCATATAGAAATCCGGTTTAACGTATAACGTCATATGGAATTACGGTTTAACGTATAAAGCAATGTAGTATTACGGCATAACGTATAACGTCATATAGTAATGCGTCATAACGTATAACGCCATATAGTAATGCGTCATAATGTATAACGTCATGTAGTATTGCGTCATGAAGTATAACGTCATATAGAATTACGTCATGACGTAGAACATCACATAGTAATACTTCATAACGTATAAGGTCATACAGTCATTCGTCATACCGTATAAAGTCATATAGAATTAGGGCATAAAGTATAACGTCACGTAGTAATACGTCACATCGTACAACGTCATATAGAATTACGGCATGACGTATAACGTCACATAGTAATACGTCAAAACGTATAACGCCATATAGCAATGCATCATAACGTATAACGTCATATAGAAATACGTTATAACTTATAACGTCACATAGTAATACGTCATAACGTATAACGTCATATAGAATTGCGGCATAACGTATAACATGACATGGAATTATGATTTAGCGTATAACGTCTTATAGCAATGCGTCATAACGTATAACGCCATTTAGTAATGCGTCCTAACGTATAACGTCATATAGAATTATGGTTTAACGTATACTGTCATATAGTAATGCGTCATAACGTATAACGTCATATATAATTACGTCATAACTTATAACGTCACATAGAGTTACGGTTTAGAGTATAAAGTCATATAGAATTAGTGTTTAACGTATAACGTCACATAGATTTACGGTTTAACGTATAACGTCACATAGAATTACGGTTTAGCGTATAACGTCATATAGAATTAGGGTTTACCGTATAACGTTATATAGAATTACGGCATAATGTGTAACGTCACATAGTAATACGTCATAACGTATAACGCCATATAGTAATGCGTCATAACGTATGACGTTATATAGTATTGTGTCATGACGTATAACGTCATATAGAATTAGGTCATAACGTAGAACGTCACACAGTAATACGTCATATCGTATAACGTCACATAGAATTACGGCATAGCGTATAACGTCATATAGCAATGCGTCATAACATATAACGCCATTTAGTAATGCGTCATAACATATAACGCCATATAGAAATGCGTCATAACCTATCATGTCATATAGTATTGCGTCATGACGTATAACGTCATATAGAATGACGTCATAACGTAGAACATCACATAGGAATACGTCCGAACGTATAACGTGATATAGAATTACGTCATAACTTATAACGTCACATAGTAATACGTCATAACGTATAACGTCATATAGAATTACGGCATAGCGTGTAACGTCACATAGTAATACGTCATAACGTATAACGTCATATAGAATTCCGGTTTAACGTATAACGCTATATAGCAATGCGTCATAACGTATAACGTCATATAGAATTACGGCATAGCGTGTAACGTCACATAGTAGTACGTCATAACGTATAACGTCACATAGAATTACGGTTTAGCGTATAACGTCATATAGCAATGCGTCATAACGTATAACGCCATTTAGTAATGCGTCATAACATATAACGCCATATAGTAATGCGTCATAAGCTATAGCGTCATATAGTATTGCGTCATGACGTATAACGTCATATAGAATTACGTCATAACGTATAACGCCGTATAGCCATGCGTCATAACGTATAAGGTCATATGGAATTACGGTTTAACGTATAACGTCATATAGTAATGCGTCATAACGTATAACGCCATATAGAAATGCGTCATAACGTATGACGTCACATAGTATTGCGTCATGACGTTTAACGTCATATAGAATTAGGTAATAACGTAGAACATCACATAGTAATACGTCATAACGTATAACGTCACATAGAATTACGGTTCAGCGTCTAACGTCATATAGCAATACGTCATAACGTATAAGGCCATATAGCAATGCGTCATAACGTTTAACGGCATATAGTATTGCCTCATGACGTATAACGTCATCTAGAATGACGTCATAACGTATAACGCCATATAGTAATGCGTCATAACGTATAACGTCATATAGTATTACGTCATAACTTATAACGTCACATAGTAATACGTCATAACGTATAACGTCATATAGAATTACAGCATAACGTATAACGTCACATGGAATTACGGTTTAACGTATAACGTCATAGATCAATGCGTCATAACGTATAACGCCATTTAGTAATGCGTCCTAACGTATAACGTCATATCGAATTACGGTTTAATGTATATCGTCATATAGAAATCCGGTTTAACGTATAACGTCATATGGAATTACGGTTTAACGTATAAAGCAATGTAGAATTACGGCATAACGTATAACGTCATATAGTAATGCGTCATAACGTATAACGCCATATAGTAATGCGTCATAATGTATAACGTCATATAGAATTACGGTTTAACGTGTAACGTCATATAGTAATGCGACATAACGTATAGCGCCATATAGTAATGCGTCATAACGTATGACGTCATATAGTATTGCGTCATGACGTATAACGTCATATAGTATTGCGTCATGACGTATAACGCCATATAGTATTGCGTCATGACGTATAACGCCATATAGTAATGCGTCATAGCATATGACGTCATATAGTATTGCGTCATGACGTATAACGTCATATAGTATTGCGTCATGACGTATAACGCCATATAGTATTGCGTCATGACGTATAACGCCATATAGTAATGCGTCATAGCATATGACGTCATATAGTATTGCGTCATAGCATATGACGTCATATAGTATTGCGTCATGACGTATAACGCCATATAGTAATACGTCATAACGTATAACGTAATATAGAATTGCGGTTTCACGTATAACGTCATACAGTAATGCGTCATAACGCATAACGTCACATAGTAATGCGTCATAACGTATAACGCCATATAGTAATGCGTCATAACGTATAACGCCAGTTAGTAATGCGTCATAACGTATAACGCCATATAGTAATGCGTCATAGCGTATGACGTCATATAGTATTGCGTCATGACGTATAACGCCATATAGTATTGCGTCATGACGTATAACGCCATATAGTAATACGTCATAACGTATAACGTCATATAGAATTACGGTTTAACGTATAACGTCATACAGTAATGCGTCATAACGCATAACGTCACATAGTAATACGTCATAACTTATAACGTCACATAGAATTACGGTTTAACGTATAACGTCATATAGCAATGCGTCATAACGTATAACGCCATTTAGTAATGCGGCATAACGTATAACGCCATATAGTAATGCGTCATAACGTATAACGCCAGTTAGTAATGCGTCATAACGTATAACGCCATATAGTAATGCGTCATAGCGTATGACGTCATATAGTATTGCGTCATGACGTATAACGCCATATAGTATTGCGTCATGACGTATAACGCCATATAGTAATACGTCATAACGTATAACGTCATATAGAATTACGGCATAGCGTGTAACGTCACATAGTAATACGTCATAACGTATAACGTCATATAGAATTCCGGTTTAACGTATAACGCTATATAGCAATGCGTCATAACGTATAACGTCATATAGAATTACGGCATAACGTAGAACATCACGTAGTAATACGTCCGAACGTATAACGTCATATAGAATTACGGCATAACGTGTAACGTCACATAGTAATACGTCATAACGTATAACGTCATATAGAATTACGGCATAACGTATAACATCACATGGAATTACGATTTAGCGTATAACGTCATATAGCAATGCGTCATAACGTATAACGCCATTTAGTAATGTGTCCTAACGTATAACGTCACATAGAATTACGGTTTAGCGTATAACGTCATATAGAATTAGGGTTTACCGTATAACGTTATATAGAATTACGGCATAATGTGTAACGTCACATAGTAATACGTCATAACGTATAACGCCATATAGTAATGCGTCATAACGTATGACGTCATATAGTATTGTGTCATGACGTATAACGTCATATAGAATTAGGTCATGACGTAGAACTTCACACAGTAATACGTCATAACGTATAACGTCACATAGAATTACGGTTTAGCGTATAACGTCATATAGCAATGCGTCATAACATATAACGCCATTTAGTAATGCGTCATAACATATAACGCCATATAGAAATGCGTCATAACCTATCATGTCATATAGTATTGCGTCATGACGTATAACGTCATATAGAATGACGTCATAACGTAGAACATCACATAGTAATTCGTCCGAGCGTATAACGTCATATAGAATTACGTCATAACTTATAACGTCACATAGTAATACGTCATAACGTATAACGTCATATAGAATTACGGCATAGCGTGTAACGTCACATAGTAATACGTCATAACGTATAACGTCATATAGAATTCCGGTTTAACGTATAACGCTATATAGCAATGCGTCATAACGTATAACGTCATATAGAATTGCGGCATAACGTAGAACATCACATAGTAATACGTCCGAACGTATAACGTCATATAGAATTACGTCATAACTTATAACGTCACATAGTAATACGTCATAACGTATAACGTCATATAGAATTACGGCATAGCGTGTCACGTCACATACGAATACGTCATAACGTATAACGTCACATAGAATTACGGTTTAGCGTATAACGTCATATAGCAATGCGTCATAACATATAGCGCCATATAGTAATGCGTCATAACGTATGACGTCATATAGTATTGCGTCATGACGTATAACGTCATGTAGAATTGGGTCATAACGTAGAACATCACACAGTAATACGTCATAACGTATAATGTCACATAGAATTACGGTTTAACGTATAACGTCATATAGTAATGCGTCATACCGTATAACGGCATATGTAAAGGCGTCATGACGTATAACGTCATATAGAATTACGGCATAATGTATAACGTCACATAGTAATACGTCATAACGTATACCGTCATAAAATTAGGCGACATGACGTATAACGTCATATAGAATTACGTCATAACGTATAACGTCACGTAGTAATACGTCATAACGTATAACGTCACATAGTAATACGTCATAACGTGTAACGTCGTATAGAATTACGTCATAACGTACAACGTAACATAGTAATACGTCATAACGTTTAACGTCACATAGTAATACGTCGTAACGTATAACGTCATATAGAATTACGTCATAACTTATAACGTCACATAGTAATACGTCATAACGTATAACGTCATATAGAATTACGGCATAGCGTGTAACGTCACATAGTAGTACGTCATAACGTATAACGTCACATAGAATTACGGTTTAGCGTATAACGTCATATAGCAATGCGCCATAACGTATAACGCCATTTAGTAATGCGTCATAACATATAACGCCATATAGTAATGCGTCATAACCTATAATGTCATATAGTATTGCGTCATAACGTATAACGTCATATATAATTACGTCATAACGTAGAACATCACATAGTAATACGTCCGAACGTATAACGTCATACAGAATTACGTCATAACTTATACCGTCACATAGTAATACGTGATAACGTATAACGTCATATAGAATTACGGCATAGCGTGTAACGTCACATAGTAATACGTCATAACGTATAACGTCATATAGAATTCCGGTTTAACGTATAACGCTATATAGCAATGCGTCATAACGTATAACGTCATATAGAATTACGGCATAACGTAGAACATCAAATAGTAATACGTCCGAACGTATAACGTCATATAGAATTACGTCATAACTTATAACGTCACATAGTAATACGTCATAACGTATAACGTCATATAGAATTACGGCATAGCGTGTAACGTCACATAGTAGTACGTCATAACGTATAACGTCACATAGAATTACGGTTTAGCGTATAACGTCATATAGCAATGCGTCATAACGTATAACGCCATTTAGTAATGCGTCATAACATATAACGCCATATAGTAATGCGTCATAAGCTATAGCGTCATATAGAATGACGTCATAACGTAGAACATCACATAGTAAACGTCCTAACGTATAACGTCATATAGAATTACGTCATAACTTATAACGTCACATGGTAATACGAAATAACGCATAACGTCACATAGTAATACGTTATAACTTATAACGTCACATAGAATTACGGTTTAACGTATAACGTCACATAGAATTAGGGTTTACCGTATAACGTCATATAGAATTACGGTTTAACGTATAACGTCACATAGTAATACGTCATAACGTGTAACGCCATATAGAATTGCGTCATAACGTATAACGTCACAGAGTAATACTTCAAAACGTATAACGTCATATAGAATTCCGGTTTAACGTATAACGTCATATGGAATTACGATTTAACGTATGAAGCCATGTAGAATTACGGCATAACGTATAACGTCACATAGTAATACGTCATAACGTATACCGTCATATAATAAGGCGACATGACGTATAACGTCATATAGAATTACGTCATAACCTATAACGTCACGTAGTAATACGTCATAACGTACAACGTCTCATAGAATTACGGTTTAATGTATATCGTCATATAGAAATCCGGTTTAACGTATAACGTCATATGGAATTACGGTTTAACGTATAAAGCAATGTAGTATTACGGCATAACGTATAACGTCATATAGTAATGCGTCATAACGTATAACGCCATATAGTAATGCGTCATAATGTATAACGTCATATAGAATTACGGTTTAACGTATAACGTCACATAGTAATACATCATAACGTGTAACGCCATATAGAATTGCGTCATAACGTATAACGTCACAGAGTAATACTTCAAAACGTATAACGTCATATAGAATTCCGGTTTAACGTATAACGCTATATAGCAATGCGTCATAACGTATAACGTCATATAGAATTGCGGCATAACGTAGAACATCACATAGTAATACGTCATAACGTATAACGTCATATAGAATTCCGGTTTAACGTATAACGCTATATAGCAATGCGTCATAACGTATAACGTCATATAGAATTACGGCATAACGTAGAACATCAAATAGTAATACGTCCGAACGTATAACGTCATATAGAATTACGTCATAACTTATAACGTCACATAGTAATACGTCATAACGTATAACGTCATATAGAATTACGGCATAGCGTGTAACGTCACATAGTAGTACGTCATAACGTATAACGTCACATAGAATTACGGTTTAGCGTATAACGTCATATAGCAATGCGTCATAACGTATAACGCCATTTAGTAATGCGTCATAACATATAACGCCATATAGTAATGCGTCATAAGCTATAGCGTCATATAGAATGACGTCATAACGTAGAACATCACATAGTAAACGTCCTAACGTATAACGTCATATAGAATTACGTCATAACTTATAACGTCACATGGTAATACGAAATAACGTATAACGTCATATAGTAATGCGTCATAACGTATAACGCCATATAGTAATGCGTCATAATGTATAACGTCATATAGAATTACGGTTTAACGTATAACGTCACATAGTAATACATCATAACGTGTAACGCCATATAGAATTGCGTCATAACGTATAACGTCACAGAGTAATACTTCAAAACGTATAACGTCATATAGAATTCCGGTTTAACGTATAACGCTATATAGCAATGCGTCATAACGTATAACGTCATATAGAATTGCGGCATAACGTAGAACATCACATAGTAATACGTCCGAACGTATAACGTCATATAGAATTACGGCATAGCGTGTAACGTCACATACTAATACGTCATAACGTATAACGTCACATAGAATTACGGTTTAGCGTATAACGTCATATAGCAATGCGTCATAACGTATAGCGCCATATAGTAATGCGTCATAACGTATGACGTCATATAGTATTGCGTCATGACGTATAACGTCATGTAGAATTGGGTCATAACGTAGAACATCACACAGTAATACGTCATAACGTATAATGTCACGTAGAATTACGGTTTAACGTATAACGTCATATAGTAATGCGTCATACCGTATAACGCCATATAGAATGGCGTCATGACGTATAACGTCATATAGAATTACGGTTTAACATGTAACGTCAAATAGTAATGCGTCATAACGTATAACGCCATTTAGTAATGCGTCATAATGTATAACGTCACATAGTAATACGTCATGACGTATAACGTCATATAGAATTCCGGTTTAACGTATAACGCTATATTGCAATGCGTCATACCATAAAACGTCATATAGAAGTACGGCATAATGTATAACGTCACATAGTAATACGTCATAACGTATACCGTCATATAATTAGGCGACATGACGTATACGTCATATACAATTACGTCATAACGTATAACGTCACGTAGTAATACGTCATAACGTAAAACGTCATATAGAAATACGGCATAACGTATAACGTCATATAGAATTACGGCATAGCGTGTAACGTCACATAGTAATACGTCATAACGTATAACGTCATATAGAATTCCGGTTTAACGTATAACGCTATACGTCATATAGAAATACGGCATAATGTATAACGTCACATAGTAATACGTCATAACGTATAACGCCATGTAGTAATGCGTCATAACGTATGACGTCATATAGTATTGCGTCATGACGTATAACGCCATATAGTAAGGCGCCATGACGTATAACGTCATATAGAAATACGGCATAACGTATAACGTCACATAGTAATACGTCATAACGTGTAACGTCGTATGGCATTACGTCATAACGCATAACGTCACATAGTAATACGTCATAACGTATGACGTTATATAGTATTGCGTCATAACATATAACGCCATATAGTAATGCGTCATAAGCTATAGCGTCATATAGTAATGCGTCATAACGTATAACGCCATATAGAAATGCGTCATAACGTATGACGTCACATAGTATTGCGTCATGACGTATAACGTCATATAGAATTAGGTCATAACGTAGACCATCACATAGTAATACGTCATAACGTATAACGTCACATAGAATTACGGTTCAGCGTCTAACGTCATATAGCAATACGTCATAACGTATAAGGCCATATAGCAATGCGTCATAACGTATAACGGCATATAGTATTGCGTCATGACGTATAACGTCATATAGAATGACGTCATAACGTAGAACATCACATAGTAAACGTCCTAACGTATAACGTCATATAGAATTACGTCATAACTTATAACGTCACATGGTAATACGAAATAACGCATAACGTCACATAGTAATACGTTATAACTTATAACGTCACATAGAATTACGGTTTAACGTATAACGTCACATAGAATTAGGGTTTACCGTATAACGTCATATAGAATTACGGTTTAACGTATAACGTCACATAATTATACGTCATAACGTGTAACGTCGTATAGAATTACGTCATAACGTATAACGTCACATAGCAATACGTCATAACGTATAACGACATATAGAATTCCGGTTTAACGAATAACGCTATATAACAATGCGTCATGACGTATAACGTCATGTAGAATTAGGTCATAACGTAGAACATCACATAGTAATACGTCATAACGGATAACGTCACATAGAATTACGGTTTAGCGTATAACGTCATATAGCAATGCGCCATAACGTATAACGCCATTTAGTAATGCGTCATAACATATAACGCCATATAGTAATGCGTCGTAACCTATAATGTCATATAGTATTGCGTCATGACGTATAACGTCATATAGAATGACGTCATAACGTAGAACATCACATAGTAATACGTCCGAACGTATAACGTCATATAGAATTACGTCATAACTTATAACGTCACATAGTAATACGTCATAACGTATAACGTCATACAGAATTACGGCATAGCGTGTAACGTCACATAGTAATACGTCATAACGTATAACGTCATATAGAATTCCGGTTTAACGTATAACGCTATATAGCAATGCGTCATAACGTATAACGTCATATAGAATTGCGGCATAACGTAGAACATCATATAGTAATACGTCCGAACGTATAACGTCATATAGAATTACGTCATAACTTATAACGTCACATAGTAATACGTCATAACGTATAACGTCATATAGAATTACGGCATAGCGTGTAACGTCACATACTAATACGTCATAACGTATAACGTCACATAGAATTACGGTTTAGCGTATAACGTCATATAGCAATGCGTCATAACGTATAACGCCATTTAGTAATGCGTCATAACATATAACGCCATATAGTAATGCGTCATAAGCTATAGCGTCATATAGTATTGCGTCATGACGTATAACGTCATATAGAATTACGTCATAACGTATAACGCCATATAGCCATGCGTCATAAAGTATAAGGTCATATGGAATTAGGGTTTAGCGTATAACGTCATGTAGCAATGCGTCATAACGTATAACGCCATATCGAATTGCGTCATAACGTATAACGTCACAGAGTAATACGTCAAAACGTGTAACGTCATATAGAATTCCGGTTTACCGCATAACGTCATATGGAATTACGATTTAACGTATGAAGCCATGTAGAATTACGGCATAACGTATAACGTCACATAGTAATACGTCATAACGTATACCGTCATATAATAAGGCGACAAGACGTATAACGTCATATAGAATTACGTCATAACGTATAACGTCACGTAGTAATACGTCATAACGTATAACGTCTCATAGAATTACGGTTTAATGTATATCGTCATATAGAAATCCGGTTTAACGTATAACGTCATATGGAATTACGGTTTAACGTATAAAGCAATGTAGTATTACGGCATAACGTATAACGTCATATAGTAATGCGTCATAACGTATAACGCCATATAGTAATGCGTCATAATGTATAACGTCATGTAGTATTGCGTCATGAAGTATAACGTCATATAGAATTACGTCATGACGTAGAACATCACATAGTAATACTTCATAACGTATAAGGTCATACAGTCATTCGTCATACCGTATAAAGTCATATAGAATTAGGGCATAAAGTATAACGTCACGTAGTAATACGTCACATCGTACAACGTCATATAGAATTACGGCATGACGTATAACGTCACATAGTAATACGTCAAAACGTATAACGCCATATAGCAATGCATCATAACGTATAACGTCATATAGAAATACGTTATAACTTATAACGTCACATAGTAATACGTCATAACGTATAACGTCATATAGAATTGCGGCATAACGTATAACATGACATGGAATTATGATTTAGCGTATAACGTCTTATAGCAATGCGTCATAACGTATAACGCCATTTAGTAATGCGTCCTAACGTATAACGTCATATAGAATTATGGTTTAACGTATACTGTCATATAGTAATGCGTCATAACGTATAACGTCATATATAATTACGTCATAACTTATAACGTCACATAGAGTTACGGTTTAGAGTATAAAGTCATATAGAATTAGTGTTTAACGTATAACGTCACATAGATTTACGGTTTAACGTATAACGTCACATAGAATTACGGTTTAGCGTATAACGTCATATAGAATTAGGGTTTACCGTATAACGTTATATAGAATTACGGCATAATGTGTAACGTCACATAGTAATACGTCATAACGTATAACGCCATATAGTAATGCGTCATAACGTATGACGTTATATAGTATTGTGTCATGACGTATAACGTCATATAGAATTAGGTCATAACGTAGAACGTCACACAGTAATACGTCATATCGTATAACGTCACATAGAATTACGGCATAGCGTATAACGTCATATAGCAATGCGTCATAACATATAACGCCATTTAGTAATGCGTCATAACATATAACGCCATATAGAAATGCGTCATAACCTATCATGTCATATAGTATTGCGTCATGACGTATAACGTCATATAGAATGACGTCATAACGTAGAACATCACATAGTAATACGTCCGAACGTATAACGTGATATAGAATTACGTCATAACTTATAACGTCACATAGTAATACGTCATAACGTATAACGTCATATAGAATTACGGCATAGCGTGTAACGTCACATAGTAATACGTCATAACGTATAACGTCATATAGAATTCCGGTTTAACGTATAACGCTATATAGCAATGCGTCATAACGTATAACGTCATATAGAATTACGGCATAGCGTGTAACGTCACATAGTAGTACGTCATAACGTATAACGTCACATAGAATTACGGTTTAGCGTATAACGTCATATAGCAATGCGTCATAACGTATAACGCCATTTAGTAATGCGTCATAACATATAACGCCATATAGTAATGCGTCATAAGCTATAGCGTCATATAGTATTGCGTCATGACGTATAACGTCATATAGAATTACGTCATAACGTATAACGCCGTATAGCCATGCGTCATAACGTATAAGGTCATATGGAATTACGGTTTAACGTATAACGTCATATAGTAATGCGTCATAACGTATAACGCCATATAGAAATGCGTCATAACG
This sequence comes from Bombus fervidus, assembly GCF_041682495.2. Lineage (NCBI taxonomy): Eukaryota > Metazoa > Arthropoda > Insecta > Hymenoptera > Apidae > Bombus > Bombus fervidus. The sequence continues at coordinate 6,515,259 of NW_027212582.1, forward strand.
TATGACGTCACATAGTATTGCGTCATGACGTTTAACGTCATATAGAATTAGGTAATAACGTAGAACATCACATAGTAATACGTCATAACGTATAACGTCACATAGAATTACGGTTCAGCGTCTAACGTCATATAGCAATACGTCATAACGTATAAGGCCATATAGCAATGCGTCATAACGTTTAACGGCATATAGTATTGCCTCATGACGTATAACGTCATCTAGAATGACGTCATAACGTATAACGCCATATAGTAATGCGTCATAACGTATAACGTCATATAGTATTACGTCATAACTTATAACGTCACATAGTAATACGTCATAACGTATAACGTCATATAGAATTACAGCATAACGTATAACGTCACATGGAATTACGGTTTAACGTATAACGTCATAGATCAATGCGTCATAACGTATAACGCCATTTAGTAATGCGTCCTAACGTATAACGTCATATCGAATTACGGTTTAATGTATATCGTCATATAGAAATCCGGTTTAACGTATAACGTCATATGGAATTACGGTTTAACGTATAAAGCAATGTAGAATTACGGCATAACGTATAACGTCATATAGTAATGCGTCATAACGTATAACGCCATATAGTAATGCGTCATAATGTATAACGTCATATAGAATTACGGTTTAACGTGTAACGTCATATAGTAATGCGACATAACGTATAGCGCCATATAGTAATGCGTCATAACGTATGACGTCATATAGTATTGCGTCATGACGTATAACGTCATATAGTATTGCGTCATGACGTATAACGCCATATAGTATTGCGTCATGACGTATAACGCCATATAGTAATGCGTCATAGCATATGACGTCATATAGTATTGCGTCATGACGTATAACGTCATATAGTATTGCGTCATGACGTATAACGCCATATAGTATTGCGTCATGACGTATAACGCCATATAGTAATGCGTCATAGCATATGACGTCATATAGTATTGCGTCATAGCATATGACGTCATATAGTATTGCGTCATGACGTATAACGCCATATAGTAATACGTCATAACGTATAACGTAATATAGAATTGCGGTTTCACGTATAACGTCATACAGTAATGCGTCATAACGCATAACGTCACATAGTAATGCGTCATAACGTATAACGCCATATAGTAATGCGTCATAACGTATAACGCCAGTTAGTAATGCGTCATAACGTATAACGCCATATAGTAATGCGTCATAGCGTATGACGTCATATAGTATTGCGTCATGACGTATAACGCCATATAGTATTGCGTCATGACGTATAACGCCATATAGTAATACGTCATAACGTATAACGTCATATAGAATTACGGTTTAACGTATAACGTCATACAGTAATGCGTCATAACGCATAACGTCACATAGTAATACGTCATAACTTATAACGTCACATAGAATTACGGTTTAACGTATAACGTCATATAGCAATGCGTCATAACGTATAACGCCATTTAGTAATGCGGCATAACGTATAACGCCATATAGTAATGCGTCATAACGTATAACGCCAGTTAGTAATGCGTCATAACGTATAACGCCATATAGTAATGCGTCATAGCGTATGACGTCATATAGTATTGCGTCATGACGTATAACGCCATATAGTATTGCGTCATGACGTATAACGCCATATAGTAATACGTCATAACGTATAACGTCATATAGAATTACGGCATAGCGTGTAACGTCACATAGTAATACGTCATAACGTATAACGTCATATAGAATTCCGGTTTAACGTATAACGCTATATAGCAATGCGTCATAACGTATAACGTCATATAGAATTACGGCATAACGTAGAACATCACGTAGTAATACGTCCGAACGTATAACGTCATATAGAATTACGGCATAACGTGTAACGTCACATAGTAATACGTCATAACGTATAACGTCATATAGAATTACGGCATAACGTATAACATCACATGGAATTACGATTTAGCGTATAACGTCATATAGCAATGCGTCATAACGTATAACGCCATTTAGTAATGTGTCCTAACGTATAACGTCACATAGAATTACGGTTTAGCGTATAACGTCATATAGAATTAGGGTTTACCGTATAACGTTATATAGAATTACGGCATAATGTGTAACGTCACATAGTAATACGTCATAACGTATAACGCCATATAGTAATGCGTCATAACGTATGACGTCATATAGTATTGTGTCATGACGTATAACGTCATATAGAATTAGGTCATGACGTAGAACTTCACACAGTAATACGTCATAACGTATAACGTCACATAGAATTACGGTTTAGCGTATAACGTCATATAGCAATGCGTCATAACATATAACGCCATTTAGTAATGCGTCATAACATATAACGCCATATAGAAATGCGTCATAACCTATCATGTCATATAGTATTGCGTCATGACGTATAACGTCATATAGAATGACGTCATAACGTAGAACATCACATAGTAATACGTCCGAACGTATAACGTGATATAGAATTACGTCATAACTTATAACGTCACATAGTAATACGTCATAACGTATAACGTCATATAGAATTCCGGTTTAACGTATAACGCTATATAGCAATGCGTCATAACGTATAACGTCATATAGAATTACGGCATCACGTAGAACATCACATAGTAATACGTCCGAACGTATAACGTCATATAGAATTACGTCATAACTTATAACGTCACATAGTAATACGTCATAACGTATAACGTCATATAGAATTACGGCATAGCGTGTAACGTCACATAGTAGTACGTCATAACGTATAACGTCACATAGAATTACGGTTTAGCGTATAACGTCATATAGCAATGCGTCATAACGTATAACGCCATTTAGTAATGCGTCATAACATATAACGCCATATAGTAATGCGTCATAAGCTATAGCGTCATATAGTATTGCGTCATGACGTATAACGTCATATAGAATTACGTCATAACGTATAACGCCATATAGCCATGCGTCATAACGTATAAGGTCTTATGGAATTTCGGTTTAACGTATAACGTCATATAGTAATGCGTCATAACGTATAACGCCATATAGAAATGCGTCATAACGTATGACGTCACATAGTATTGCGTCATGACGTTTAACGTCATATAGAATTAGGTAATAACGTAGAACATCACATAGTAATACGTCATAACGTATAACGTCACATAGAATTACGGTTCAGCGTCTAACGTCATATAGCAATACGTCATAACGTATAAGGCCATATAGCAATGCGTCATAACGTTTAACGGCATATAGTATTGCGTCATGACGTATAACGTCATACAGAATGACGTCATAACGTATAACGCCATATAGTAATGCGTCATGACGTATAACGCCATATAGTAATACGTCATAACGTATAACGTCATATAGAATTACGGTTTAACGTATAACGTCATACAGTAATGCGTCATAACGCATAACGTCACACAGTAATACGTCATAACTTATAACGTCACATAGAATTACGGTTTAACGTATAACGTCATATAGCAATGCGTCATAACGTATAACGCCATTTAGTAATGCGTCCTAACGTATAACGTCATATAGAATTACGGTTTAACGTATACCGTCATAGCGTATTGCGTCATAACGTATAACGTCATATATAATTACGTCATAACGTAGAACATCACATAGTAATACTTCCGAACGTATAGCGTCATATTGAATTACGTCATAACTTATAACGTCACATAGTAATACGTCATAACGTATAACGTCATATAGAATTACGGCATAGAGTGTAACGTCACATAGTAATACGTCATAACGTATAACGTCATATAGAATTCCGGTTTAACGTATAACGCTATATAGCAATGCGTCATAACGTATAACGTCATATAGAATTACGGCATAACGTAGAACATCACATAGTAATACGTCCGAACGTATAACGTCATATAGAATTACGTCATAACTTATAACGTCGCATAGTAATACGTCATAACGTATAACGTCATATAGAATTACGGCATAACGTGTAACGTCACATCGTAATACGTCATAACGTATAACGTCATATAGAATTACGGCATAACGTATAACATCACATGGAATTACGATTTAGCGTATAACGTCATATAGCAATGCGTCATAACGTATAACGCCATTTAGTAATGTGTCCTAAAGTATAACGTCACATAGAATTACGGTTTAGCGTATAACGTCATATAGAATTAGGGTTTACCGTATAACGTTATATAGAATTACGGCATAATGTGTAACGTCAGATAGTAATACGTCATAACGTATAACGCCATATAGTAATGCGTCATAACGTATGACGTCATATAGTATTGTGTCATGACGTATAACGTCATATAGAATTAGGTCATGACGTAGAACTTCACACAGTAATACGTCATAACGTATAACGTCACATAGAATTACGGTTTAGCGTATAACGTCATATAGCAATGCGTCATAACATATAACGCCATTTAGTAATGCGTCATAACATATAACGCCATATAGAAATGCGTCATAACCTATCATGTCATATAGTATTGCGTCATGACGTATAACGTCATATAGAATGACGTCATAACGTAGAACATCACATAGTAATACGTCCGAACGTATAACGTGATATAGAATTACGTCATAACTTATAACGTCACATAGTAATACGTCATAACGTATAACGTCATATCGAATTACGGTTTAATGTATATCGTCATATAGAAATCCGGTTTAACGTGTAACGTCATATGGAATTACGGTTTAACGTATAAAGCAATGTAGAATTACGGCATAACGTATAACGCCATATAGCCATGCGTCATAACGTAAAAGGTCATATGGAATTACGGTTTAATGTATATCGTCATATAGAAATCCGGTTTAACGTGTAACGTCATATGGAATTACGGTTTAACGTATAAAGCAATGTAGAATTACGGCATAACGTATAACGTCATATAGTAATGCGTCATAACGTATAACGCCATATAGTAATGCGTCATAATGTATAACGTCATATAGAATTACGGTTTAACGTATAACGTCATATAGTAATGCGTCATAACGTATAACGCCATATAGAAATGCGTCATAACGTATAACGTCACATGGAATTACGGTTTAGCGTATAACGTCATAGATGAATGCGTCATAACGTATAACGCCATTTAGTAATGCGTCCTAACGTATAACGCCATATCGAATTACGGTTTAATGTATATCGTCATATAGAAATCCGGTTTAACGTGTAACGTCATATGGAATTACGGTTTAACGTATAAAGCAATGAAGAATTACGGCATAACGTATAACGTCATATAGTAATGCGTCATAACGTATAACGCCATATAGTAATGCGTCATAATGTATAACGTCATATAGAATTACGGTTTAACGTGTAACGTCATATAGTAATGCGTCATAACGTATAGCGCCATATTGTAATGCGTCATAACGTATGACGTCATATAGTATTGCGTCATGACGTATAACGTCATGTAGAATTGGGTCATAACGTAGAACATCACACAGTAATACGTCATAACGTATAACGTCACATAGAATTACGGTTTAACGTATAACGTCATATAGCAATGCGTCATACCGTATAACGCCATATAGAAAGGCGTCATGACGTATAACGTCATATAGAATTACGGTTTAACGTGTAACGTCATATAGTAATGCGTCATAACGTATAACGCCATTTAGTAATGCGTCATAACGTATAACGTCACATAGTAATACGTCATAACGTATAACGTCATATAGAATTACGGCATAATGTATAACGTCACATAGTAATACGTCATAACGTATAACGCCATTTAGTAATGCGTCATAACGTATAACGTCATATAGAATTGCGGTTTAAAGTATAACGTCATATAGTAATGCGTCATAACGTATAACGCCATTTAGTAATGCGTCATAACGTATAGCGCCATATAGTAATGCGTCATAACGTATAACGCCATTTAGTAATGCGTCATAACGTATAACGCCATATAGTAATGGGTCATAACGTATAACGCCATATAGAAAGGCGTCATGACGTATAACGTCATATAGAATTACGGTTTAACGTGTAACGTCATATAGTAATGCGTCATAACGTATAACGCCATTTAGTAATGCGTCATAACGTATAACGTCACATAGTAATACGTCATAACGTATAACGTCATATGGAATTACGGCATAATGTATAACGTCACATAGTAATACGTCATAACGTATAACGCCATTTAGTAATGCGTCATAACGTATAACGTCATATAGAATTACGGCATAATGTGTAACGGCACATAGTAATACGTCATAATGTATAACGCCATATAGCAATGCGTCCTAACGTAAAACGTCATATAGAATTACGGTTTAACGTATAACGTCATACAGTAATGCGTCATAACGCATAACATCACATAGTAATACGTCATAACTTGTAACGTCACATAGAATTACGGTTTAGCGTATAACGTCATATAGAATTAGGGTTTAACGTATAACGTCAAATGGAATTACGGTTTAGCGTATAACGTCATATAGAATTAGGGTTTAACGTATAACATCATATGGAATTACGGTTTAACGTACAACGTCATATAGTAATGCGTCATAACGTATAACGCCATTTAGTAATGCGTCATAACGTATAACGCCCTGTAGTAGTGCGTCATAACGTATGACGTCATATAGTATTGCGTCATGACGTATAACGCCATATAGTAAGGCGCCATGACGTATAACGTCATATAGAAATACGGCATAACGTATAACGTCACATAGTAATACGTCATATCGTGTAGCGTCGTATAGAATTACGTCATAACGTACAACGTCACATAGTAATACGTCATAACGTATAACGTCACATAGTAATACGTCATAACGTGTAACGTCGTATAGCATTACGTCATAACGCATAACGTCACATAGTAATACGTCATAACTTATATCGTCACATCGAATTACGGTTTAGCGTATAACGTCATATAGAATTAGGGTTTAACGTATAACGTCAAATAGAATTACGGTTTGGCGTATAACGTCACATAGAATTAGGGTTTAACGTATAACATCATATGGAATTACGGTTTAACGTATAAAGCAATGTAGTATTACGGCATAACGTATAACGTCATATAGTAATGCGTCATAACGTATAACGCCATATAGTAATGCGTCATAATGTATAACGTCATGTAGTATTGCGTCATGAAGTATAACGTCATATAGAATTACGTCATGACGTAGAGCATCACATAGTAATACTTCATAACGTATAAGGTCATACAGTCATTCGTCATACCGTATAAAGTCATATAGAATTACGGCATAAAGTATAACGTCACGTAGTAATACGTCACATCGTACAACGTCATATAGAATTACGGCATGACGTATAACGTCACATAGTAATACGTCAAAACGTATAACGCCATATAGCAATGCGTCATAACGTATAACGTCATATAGAAATACGTTATAACTTATAACGTCACATAGTAATACGTCATAACGTATAACGTCATATAGAATTACGGCATAACGTATAATATCACATGGAATTACGATTTAGCGTACAACGTCATATAGAATTAGGGTTTACCGTATAACGTTATATAGAATTACGGCATAATGTGTAACGTCACATAGTAATACGTCATAACGTATAACGCCATATAGTAATGCGTCATAACGTATGACGTCATATAGTATTGTGTCATGACGTATAACGTCATATAGAATTAGGTCATAACGTAGAACGTCACACAGTAATACGTTATAACGTATAACGTCACATAGAATTACGGTTTAGCGTATAACGACATATAGCAATGCGTCATAACATATAACGCCATTTAGTAATGAGTCATAACATTTAACGCCATATAGAAATGCGTCATAACCTATAATGTCATATAGTATTGCGTCATGACGTATAACGTCATATAGAATGACGTCATAACGTAGAACATCACATAGTAATACGTCCCAACGTATAACGTCATATACAATTACGTCATAACTTATAACGTCACATAGTAATACGTCATAACGTATAACGTCATATAGAATTACGTCATAACTTATAACGTCACATAGTAATACGTCATAACGTATAACGTCATATAGAATTACGGCATAGAGTGTAACGTCACATAGTAGTACGTCATAACGTATAACGTCACATAGAATTACGGTTTAGCGTATAACGTCATATAGCAATGCGTCATAACGTATAACGCCATTTAGTAATGCGTCATAACATATAACGCCATATAGTAATGCGTCATAAGCTATAGCGTCATATAGTATTGCGTCATGACGTATAACGTCATATAGAATTACGTCATAACGTATAACGCCACATAGCCATGCGTCATAACGTATAAGGTCATATGGAATTACGGTTTAACGTATAACGTTATATAGCAATGCGTCATAACGTATAACGCCATATAGAAATGCGTCATAACGTATGACGTCACATAGTATTGCGTCAAGACGTATAACGTCATATAGAATGACGTCATAACGTAGAACATCACATAGTAAACGTCCTAACGTATAACGTCATATAGAATTACGTCATAACTTATAACGTCACATAGTAATACGTCATAACGTATAACGTCATATAGAATTACGGTTTAACGTGTAACGTCATATGGTAATGCGTCATAACGTATAGCGCCATATAGTAATGCGTCATAACGTATGACGTCACATAGTATTGCGTCATGACGTATAACGTCATGTAGAATTGGGTCATAACGTAGAACATCACACAGTAATACGTCATAACGTATAACGTCACATAGAAATACGGTTTAACGTATAACGTCATATAGTAATGCGTCATACCGTATAAAGCCATATAGAAAGGCGTCACGACGTATAACGTCATATAGAATTACGGTTTAACGTGTAACGTCATATAGTAATGCGTCATAACGTATAACGCCATTTAGTAATGCGTCATAACGTATAACGCCATATAGTAATGCGTCATAGCGTATGACGTCATATAGTATTGCGTCATGACGTATAACGCCATATAGTATTGCGTCATGACGTATAACGCCATATAGTAAGGCGCCATGACGTATAACGTCATATAGAAATAAGGCATAACGTATAACGTCACATAGTAATACGTCATAACGTGTAACGTCGTATAGAATTACGTCATAACGTACAACGTCACATAGTAATACGTCATAACGTATAACGTCACATAGTAATACGTCATAATGTGTAACGTCGTATAGAATTACGTCATAACGCATAACGTCACATAGTAATACGTCAAAACGTATAACGTCATATAGAATTCCGGTTTAAAGTATAACGTCATATAGTAATGCGTCATAACGTATAACGCCATTTAGTAATGCGTCATAACGTATAACGCCATATAGTAATGCGTCATAACGTATAACGCCATATAGTAAGGCGCCATGACGTATAACGTCATATAGAAATAAGGCATAACGTATAACGTCACATAGTAATACGTCATAACGTATAACGTCATATAGAATTACGGCATAGCGTGTAACGTCACATAGTAGTACGTCATAACGTATAACGTCACATAGAATTACGGTTTAGCGTATAACGTCATATAGCAATGCGTCATAACGTATAACGCCATTTAGTAATGCGACATAACATATAACGCCATATAGTAATGCGTCATAAGCTATAGCGTCATATAGTATTGCGTCATGACGTATAACGTCATATAGAATTACGTCATAACGTATAACGCCATATAGCCATGCGTCATAACGTATGACGTCACATAGTATTGCGTCATGACGTATAACGTCATATAGAATTAGGTCATAACGTAGAACATCACATAGTAATACGTCATAACGTATAACGTCACATAGTAATACGTCATAACGTATAGCGTCACATAGTAATACGTCATAATGTATAACGTCACATAGCAATACGTCATAACGTATAACGAGATATAGGAATGCGTCATAACGTATAACGGCATATAGTATTGCGTCATGACGTATAACGTCATATAGAATGACGTCATAACGTAGAACATCACATAGTAAACGTCCTAACGTATAACGTCATATAGAATTACGTCATAACTTATAACGTCACATGGTAATACGAAATAACGTATAACGTCATATAGAATTACGGCATAATGTACAACGTCACATAGTAATACGTCATAACGTATAACGCCATATAGCAATGCGTCATAACGTATAACGTCATATAGAATTACGGTTTAACGCATAACGTCATACAGTAATGCGTCATATCGCATAACATCACATAGTAATACGTCATAACTTATAACGTCACATAGAATTACGGTTTAGCGTATAACGTCATATAGAATTAGGGTTTAACGTATAACGTCAAATAGAATTACGGTTTAGCGTATAACGTCATATAGAATTAGGGTTTAACGTATAACATCATATGGAATTACGGTTTAACATACAACGTCATATAGTAATGCGTCATAACGGATAACGCCATTTAGTAATGCGTCATAACGGATAACGTCATATAGAATTACGGCATAAAGTATAACGTCACATAGTAATAGGTCATAACGTATAACGCCATATAGTAAGGCGCCATGACGTATAACGTCATATAGAAATAAGGCATAACGTATAACGTCACATAGTAATACGTCATAACGTATAACGTCATATAGAATTACGGCATAGCGTGTAACGTCACATAGTAGTACGTCATAACGTATAACGTCACATAGAATTACGGTTTAGCGTATAACGTCATATAGCAATGCGTCATAACGTATAACGCCATTTAGTAATGCGACATAACATATAACGCCATATAGTAATGCGTCATAAGCTATAGCGTCATATAGTATTGCGTCATGACGTATAACGTCATATAGAATTACGTCATAACGTATAACGCCATATAGCCATGCGTCATAACGTATGACGTCACATAGTATTGCGTCATGACGTATAACGTCATATAGAACTAGGTCATAACGTAGAACATCACATAGTAATACGTCATAACGTATAACGTCACATGGTAATACGTCATAACGTATAGCGTCACATAGTAATACGTCATAATGTATAACGTCACATAGTAATACGTCATAACGTATAACGAGATATAGGAATGCGTCATAAAGTATAACGGCATATAGTATTGCGTCATGACGTATAACGTCATATAGAATGACGTCATAACGTAGAACATCACATAGTAAACGTCCTAACGTATAACGTCATATAGAATTACGTCATAACTTATAACGTCACATGGTAATACGAAATAACGTATAACGTCATATAGAATTACGGCATAATGTATAACGTCACATAGTAATACGTCATAACGTATAACGCCATTTAGTAATGCGTCATAACGTATAACGTCATATAGAATTACGGCATAATGTGTAACGTCACATAGTAATACGTCATAATGTATAACGCCATATAGCAATGCGTCATAACGTATAACGTCATATAGAATTACGGTTTAACGTATAATGTCATACAGTAATGCGTCATAACGCATAACATCACATAGTAATACGTCATAACTTATAACGTCACATAGAATTACGGTTTAGCGTATAGCGTCTTATAGAATTATAGTTTAACGTATAACGTCAAATAGAATTACGGTTTAGCGTATAACGTCATATAGAATTAGGGTTTAACGTATAACATCATATGGAATTACGGTTTAACATACAACGTCATATAGTAATGCGTCATAACGGATAACGCCATTTAGTAATGCGTCATAACGGATAACGTCATATAGAATTACGGCATAAAGTATAACGTCACATAGTAATACGTCATAACGTATAGCGTCACATAGTAATACGTCATAATGTATACCGTCTTATAGAATTACGGTTTAACGTATAACGTCATACAGTAATGCGTCATAACGCATAACGTCACATAGTAATACGTCATAACTTATAACGTCACATAGAGTTACGGTTTAGCGTATAAAGTCATATAGAATTAGGGTTTAACGTATAACGTCACATAGAATTACGGTTTAGCGTATAACGTCATATAGAATTAGGGTTTAACGTATAAGGTCATATAGAATTAGGGTTTAACGTATAACGTCACATAGAATTACGGTTTAGCGTATAACGTCATATATAATTAGGGTTTACCGTATAACGTCATATAGAATTACGGTTTAACGTATAACGTCACATAGTAATACGTCATAACGTGTAACGTAGTATAGAATTACGTCATAACGTATAACGTCACATAGTAATACGTCATAACGTATAACGTCATATAGAATTCCGGTTTAACGAATAACGCTATATAACAATGCGTCATAACGTATAACGTCATATAGAATTACGGCATAATGTGTAACGTCACAAAGTAATACGACATAATGTATAACGCCATATAGCAATGCGTCATAACGTATACCGTCATATAGAATTACGGTTTAGCGTATAAGGTCATATAGAATTAGGGTTTAACGTATAACGTGATATCGTAATGCGTCATAACGGATAACGCCATTTAGTAATGCGTCATAACGTATAACGTCACATAGTAAACGTCATAACGTATAACGTCATATAGAATTACGTCATAACGCATAACGTCACATAGTAATACGTCACAACGTATAGCGTCACATAGTAATACGTCATAACGTATAACGTCACATAGTATTACGGTTTAGCGTACAGCGTCATAGAGTAATGCGTCATAACGTATAACGACATTTAGTAATGCGTCATAATGTATAACGTCATATAGAATTACGGTTTAACGTATAACGTCATATAGTAATGCGTCATAACGTATAACGTCACATAGAATTAGGGTTTAGCGTATAACGTCATATAGAATTACGGTTTAACGTATAACGTCATATAGTATTGCTTCACAAGGGATAACGCCATTTAGTAATGCGTCATAACGTATAACGCCATTTAGTAATGCGTCATAACTTATAACGCCATATAGTAACGCGTCATAACGGATGACGTCACATAGAATTAGGGTTTAGCGTATAACGTCATATAGAATTACGGTTTAACGTATAACGTCATATAGTATTGCGTCACAAGGGATAACGCCATTTCGTAATGCGTCATAACGTATAACGTCACATAGTAATACGTCATAACATATAACGTCATATAGAATTACGGCATAACGAATAACGTCACATAGTAATACGTCATAACGCATAGCGTCACATAGTAATACGTCATAATGTATAACGTCACATAGTAATACGTCATAACGTATAACGAGATATAGCAATGCGTCATAACGTATAACGTCATATAGAATTACGGTGTAAGGTATAACGTCATATAGTAATGCGTCATAACGTATAACGCCATATAGTAATGAGTCATAACGTACAACGTCATATAGTATTGCGTCATGAAGTATAACGTCATATAGAGTCACCTCATAACGTAGAACATCACAAAGTAATACGTCATAACGTATAACGTCATATAGAGTTAGGTCATAACTTATAACGTCACATAGTAGTACGTAATAGCGTTTAACGTCATATAGAATTCCGGTTTAACGTATAACGCCATATAGCAACGCGTTATAAAGTATAACGTCATATAGTAATGCGTGATAACGCATAACGTCATATAGAATTACGGCATAACTTATAACGTCACATACTAATACGTCATAACGTATAACGTCATATAGAATTACGTCATAACGTATAACGCCATATAGTAATGTGTCATAACGTATAACGTCATATAGTATTACGTCATAACTTATAACGTCACATAGTAATACCTCATAACGTATAACGTCATGTAGAATGACTTCATAACGTAGAACATCACATAGTAAACGTCCTAACGTATAACGTCATATAGAATTACGTCATAACTTATAACGTCACATGGTAATACGAAATAACGTATAACGTCATATAGAATTACGGCATAATGTATAACGTCACATAGTAATACGTCATAACGTATAACGCCATTTAGTAATGCGTCATAACGTATAACGTCATATAGAATTACGGCATAATGTGTAACGTCACATAGTAATACGTCATAATGTATAACGCCATATAGCAATGCGTCATAACGTATAACGTCATATAGAATTACGGTTTAACGTATAACGTCATACAGTAATGCGTCATAACGCATAACGTCACGTAGTAATACGTCATAACTTATAACGTCACATAGAATTACGGTTTAGCGTATAACGTCATATAGAATTAGGGTTTAACGTATAACGTCAAATCGAATTACGGTTTAGCGTATAACGTCATATAGAATTAGGGTTTAACGTATAACATCATATGGAATTACGGTTTAACATACAACGTCATATAGTAATGCGTCATAACGGATAACGCCATTTAGTAATGCGTCATAACGTATAACGTCATATAGAATTACGGCATAATGTATAACGTCACATAGTAATACGTCATAACGTATAACGCCATTTAGTAATGCGTCATAACGTTTAACGTCATATAGAATTACGGCATAATGTGTAACGTCACATAGTAATACGTCATAATGTATAACGCCATATAGCAATGCGTCATAACGTATAACGTCATATAGAATTACGGTTTAACGTATAACGTCATACAGTAATGCGTCATAACGCATAACGTCACATAGTAATACGTCATAACTTATAACGTCACATAGAATTACGGTTTAGCGTATAACGTCATATCGAATTAGGGTTTAACGTATAACGTCAAATCGAATTACGGTTTAGCGTATAACGTCATATAGAATTAGGGTTTAACGTATAACATCATATGGAATTACGGTTTAACATACAACGTCATATAGTAATGCGTCATAACGGATAACGCCATTTAGTAATGCGTCATAACGTATAACGTCATATAGAATTACGGCATAATGTGTAACGTCACATAGTAATACGTCATAACGTATAACGCCATTTAGTAATGCGTCATAACGTATAACGTCATATAGAATTACGGCATAATGTGTAACGTCACATAGTAATACGTCATAACGTATAGCGTCACATAGTAATACGTCATAATGTATACCGTCTTATAGAATTACGGTTTAACGTATAACGTCATACAGTAATGCGTCATAACGCATAACGTCACATAGTAATACGTCATAACTTATAACGTCACATAGAGTTACGGTTTAGCGTATAAAGTCATATAGAATTAGGGTTTAAAGTATAACGTCACATAGAATTACGGTTTAGCGTATAACGTCATATATAATTAGGGTTTACCGTATAACGTCATATAGAATTACGGTTTAACGTATAACGTCACATAGTAATGCGTCATAACGTATAACGTCATATAGAATTACGGCATAATGTGTAACGTCACAAAGTAATACGTCATAATGTATAACGCCATATAGCAATGCGTCATAATGTATAACGTCATATAGAATTACGCTTAAACGTATAACGTCATACAGTAATGCGTCATAACGCATAACGTCACACAGTAATACGTCATAACTTATAACGTCACATAGAATTACGGATTAGCGTATAAAGTCATATAGAATTAGGGTTTAACGTATAACGTCACATAGAATTACGGTTTAGCGTATAACGTCATATAGAATTAGGGTTTAACGTATAACATCATATGGAATTACGGTTTAACATACAACGTCATATAGTAATGCGTCATAACGGATAACGCCATTTAGTAATGCGTCATAATGGATAACGTCATATAGAATTACGGCATAAAGTATAACGTCACATAGTAATACGTCATAACGTATAACGCCATATAGTAAGGCGCCATGACGTATAACGTCATATAGAAATAAGGCATAACGTATAACGTCACATAATAATACGTCATAACGTATAACGTCATATAGAATTACGGCATAGCGTGTAACGTCACATAGTAGTACGTCATAACGTATAACGTCACATAGAATTACGGTTTAGCGTATAACGTCATATAGCAATGCGTCATAACGTATAACGCCATTTAGTAATGCGACATAACATATAACGCCATATAGTAATGCGTCATAAGCTATAGCGTCATATAGTATTGCGTCATGAAGTATAACGTCATATAGAATTACGTCATAACGTATAACGCCATATAGCCATGCGTCATAACGTATAACGTCACATAGTAATACGTCATAACGTATAGCGTCACATAGTAATGCGTCATAATGTATAACGTCACATAGTAATACGTCATAACGTATAACGTCATATAGAATTACGTCATAACTTGTAACGTCACATGGTAATACGAAATAACGTATAACGTCATATAGAATTACGGCATAATGTATAACGTCAGATAGTAATACGTCATAACGTATAACGCCATTTAGTAATGCGTCATAACGTATAACGTCATATAGAATTACGGCATAATGTGTAACGTCACATAGTAATACGTCATAATGTATAACGCCATATAGCAATGCGTCATAACGTATAACGTCATATAGAATTACGGTTTAACGTATAACGTCATACAGTAATGCGTCATAACGCATAACATCACATAGTAATACGTCATAACTTATAACGTCACATAGAATTACGGTTTAGCGTATAACGTCATATAGAATTAGGGTTTAACGTATAACGTCAAATAGAATTACGGTTTAGCGTATAACGTCATATAGAAATAGGGTTTAACGTATAACATCATATGGAATTACGGTTTAACATACAACGTCATATAGTAATGCGTCATAACGGATAACGCCATTTAGTAATGCGTCATAACGGATAACGTCATATAGAATTACGGCATAAAGTATAACGTCACATAGTAATACGTCATAACGTATAGCGTCACATAGTAATACGTCATAATGTATACCGTCTTATAGAATTACGGTTTAACGTATAACGTCATACAGTAATGCGTCATAACGCATAACGTCACATAGTAATACGTCATAACTTATAACGTCACATAGAGTTACGGTTTAGCGTATAAAGTCATATAGAATCAGGGTTTAACGTATAACGTCACATAGAATTACGGTTTAGCGTATAACGTCATATAGAATTAAGGTTTAACGTATAAGGTCATATAGAATTAGGGTTTAACGTATAACGTCACATAGTAATACGTCATAACGTGTAACGTCGTATAGAATTACGTCATAACGTATAACGTCACATAGTAATACGTCATAACGTATAACGTCATATAGAATTCCGGTTTAACGAATAACGCTATATAACAATGCGTCATAACGTATAACGTCATATAGAATTACGGCATAATGTGTAACGTCACAAAGTAATACGACATAATGTATAAGGCCATATAGCAATGCGTCATAACGTATACCGTCATATAGAATTACGGTTAAACGTATAACGTCATACAGTAATGCGTCATAACGCATAACGTCACACAGTAATACGTCATAACTTATAACGTCACATAGAATTACGGATTAGCGTATAAAGTCACATAGAATTAGGGTTTAACGTATAACGTCACATAGAATTACGGTTTAGCGTATAAGGTCATATAGAATTAGGGTTTAACGTATAACGTGATATCGTAATGCGTCATAACGGATAACGCCATTTAGTAATGCGTCATAACGTATAACGTCACATAGTAAACGTCATAACGTATAACATCATATAGAATTACGTCATAACGCATAACGTCACATAGTAATACGTCATAACGTATAGCGTCACATAGTAATACGTCATAACGTATAGCGTCACATAGTAATACGTCATAATGTATAACGTCACATAGTAATACGTCATAACGTATAACGAGATATCGGAATGCGTCATAACGTATAACGGCATATAGTATTGCGTCATGACGTATAACGTCATATAGAATGACGTCATAACGTAGAACATCACATAGTAAACGTCCTAACGTATAACGTCATATAGAATTACGTCATAACTTGTAACGTCACATGGTAATACGAAATAACGTATAACGTCATATAGAATTACGGCATAATGTATAACGTCACATAGTAATACGTCATAACGTATAACGCCATTTAGTAATGCGTCATAACGTATAACGTCATATAGAATTACGGCATAATGTGTAACGTCACATAGTAATACGTCATAATGTATAACGCCATATAGCAATGCGTCATAACGTATAACGTCATATAGAATTACGGTTTAACGTATAACGTCATACAGTAATGCGTCATAACGCATAACATCACATAGTAATACGTCATAACTTATAACGTCACATAGAATTACGGTTTAGCGTATAACGTCATATAGAATTAGGGTTTAACGTATAACGTCAAATAGAATTACGGTTTAGCGTATAACGTCATATAGAATTAGGGTTTAACGTATAACATCATATGGAATTACGGTTTAACATACAACGTCATATAGTAATGCGTCATAACGGATAACGCCATTTAGTAATGCGTCATAACGGATAACGTCATATAGAATTACGGCATAAAGTATAACGTCACATAGTAATACGTCATAACGTATAGCGTCACATAGTAATACGTCATAATGTATACCGTCTTATAGAATTACGGTTTAACGTATAACGTCATACAGTAATGCGTCATAACGCATAACGTCACATAGTAATACGTCATAACTTATAACGTCACATAGAGTTACGGTTTAGCGTATAACGTCATATAGAATTAGGGTTTAACGTATAAGGTCATATAGAATTAGGGTTTAACGTATAACGTCACATAGAATTACGGTTTAGCGTATAACGTCATATATAATTAGGGATTACCGTATAACGTCATATAGAATTACGGTTTAACGTATAACGTCACATAGTAATACGTCATAACGTGTAACGTCGTATAGAATTACGGCATAATGTGTAACGTCACAAAGTAATACGACATAATGTATAACGCCATATAGCAATGCGTCATAACGTATACCGTCATATAGAATTACGGTTAAACGTATAACGTCATACAGTAATGCGTCATAACGCATAACGTCACACAGTAATACGTCATAACTTATAACGTCACATATAATTACGGATTAGCGTATAAAGTCACATAGAATTAGGGTTTAACGTATAACGTCACATAGAATTACGGTTTAGCGTATAAGGTCATATAGAATTAGGGTTTAACGTATAACGTGATATCGTAATGCGTCATAACGGATAACGCCATTTAGTAATGCGTCATAACTTATAACGCCATATAGTAACGCGTCATAACGGATGACGTCACATAGAATTAGGGTTTAGCGTATAACGTCATATAGAATTACGGTTTAACGTATAACGTCATATAGTATTGCGTCACAAGGGATAACGCCATTTAGTAATGCGTCATAACGTATAACGTCACATAGTAATACGTCATAACATATAACGTCATATAGAATTACGGCATAACGAATAGCGTCACATAGTAATACGTCATAACGCATAGCGTCACATAGTAATACGTCATAATGTATAACGTCACATAGTAATACGTCATAACGTATAACGAGATATAGCAATGCGTCATAACGTATAACGTCATATAGAATTACGGTTTAAGGTATAACGTCATATAGTAATGCGTCATAACGTATAACGCCATATAGTAATGAGTCATAACGTACAACGTCATATAGTATTGCATCATGAAGTATAACGTCATATAGAGTTACCTCATAACGTAGAACATCACATAGTAATACGTCATAAAGTATAGCGTCACATAGTAATACGTCATAATGTAGAACGTCACATAGTAATACGTCATAGCGTATAAGGCCATATAGCAATGCGTCATAACGTATAACGCCATATTGTAATGCGCCATAACTTATTAGGTCATATAGTATTGCGTCATGAAGTATAACGTCATATAGAATTACGTCATAACGTAGAACATCACATAGTAATACGTCATAACGTATAACGTCACATAGAATTACTGTTTAACGTATAACGTAATATAGAATTCCGGTTTAACGTACAACGTCATATAGTAATGCGTGATAACGTATAACGTCATATAGTATTGCGTCATGACGTATAACGCCATATAGTAATGCGTCATAACGTATAATGTCATATAGTATTACGTCATAACTTATAACGTCACATACTAATACGTCATAACGTAAAACGTCATATAGAATTACGTCATAACGTATAACGCCATATAGTAATGTGTCATAACGTATAACGTCATATAGTATTACGTCATAACTTATAACGTCACATAGTAATACCTCATAACGTATAACGTCATGTAGAATGACGTCATAACGTAGAACATCACATAGTAAGCGTCCTAACGTATAACGTCATATAGAATTACGTCATAACTTATAACGTCACATGGTAATACGAAATAACGTACAACGTCATATAGTAATGCGTGATAACGTATAACGTCATATAGTATTGCGTCATGACGTATAACGCCATATAGTAATGCGTCATAACGTATAACGTCATATAGTATTACGTCATAACTTATAACGTCACATAGTAATACGTCATAATGTATAACGCCATATAGCAATGCGTCATAACGTATAACGTCATATAGAATTACGGTTTAACGTATAACGTCATACAGTAATGCGTCATAACGCATAACGTCACATAGTAATACGTCATAACTTATAACGTCACATAGAATTACGGATTAGCGTATAAAGTCATATAGAATTAGGGTTTAACGTATAACATCATATGGAATTACGGTTTAACATACAACGTCATATAGTAATGCGTCATAACGGATAACGCCATTTAGTAATGCGTCATAACGTATAACGTCATATAGAATTACGGCATAATGTGTAACGTCACATAGTAATACGTCATAACGTATAACGCCATTTAGTAATGCGTCATAACGTATAACGTCATATAGAATTACGGCATAATGTGTAACGTCACAAAGTAATACGTCATAATGTATAACGCCATATAGCAATGCGTCATAATGTATAACGTCATATAGAATTACGCTTAAACGTATAACGTCATACAGTAATGCGTCATAACGCATAACGTCACACAGTAATACGTCATAACTTATAACGTCACATAGAATTACGGATTAGCGTATAAAGTCATATAGAATTAGGGTTTAACGTATAACGTCACATAGAATTACGGTTTAGCGTATAACGTCATATAGAATTAGGGTTTAACGTATAACGTCATATAGAATTACGGTTTAACGCAAAACGTTATATCGTAATGCGTCATAACGGATAACGCCATTTAGTAATGCGTCATAACGTATAACGTCACATAGTAAACGTCATAACGTTTAACGTCAAATAGAATTACGTCATAACGCATAACGTCACGTAGTAATACGTCATAACGTATAGCATCACATAGTAATACGTCATAACGTATAACGTCACATAGTATTACGGTTTAGCGTACAACGTCATAGAGTAATGCGTCATAACGTATAACGACATTTAGTAATGCGTCATAATGTATAACGTCATATAGAATTACGTCATAACGTATAACATCACATAGTAATACGTCATAACGTATAACGTCACATAGAATTACGGTTTAACGTGTAACGTCATATAGTAATGTGTCATACCGTATCACGCCATTTAGAAATGCGTCCTAACGTATAACGTCATATAGAATTACGGTTTAATGTATATCGTCATATAGAAATCCGGTTTAACGAATAACGTCATATGGAATTACGGTTTAACGTATAAAGCAATGTAGAATTACGGCATAACGTATAACGTCATATAGTAATGCGTCATAACGTATAACGCCATATAGTAATGCGTCATAATGTATAACGTCATGTAGTATTGCGTCATGAAGTATAACGTCATATAGAATTACGTCATGACGTAGAGCATCACATAGTAACACGTCATAACGTATAAGGTCATACAGTCATTCGTCATACCGTATAAAGTCATATAGAATTACGGCATAAAGTATAACGTCACGTAGTAATACGTCAAAACGTATAGCGCCATATAGCAATGCGTCATAACGTATAACGTCATATAGAAATACGTTATAACTTATAACGTCCTATAGAATTACGACATAACGTACAACGTCACATAGTAATACGTCATAACGTATAGCGCTATATTGAATTGCGCGATAACGTATGAAGTCACATAGTATTACGTCATAACGTATGACGTTATACAGAATTACGTCATAACGCACAACGTCACACAGTAAAACGTCATAACTTATAATGTCATGAAGTATTAAGGTATAACGTATAACGTCACACAGTAATACGTCATGACGTATAATGTTATATTGTGTGACGTCATAACGTATAACGTCATATAGAATTACGGTACAACGTATAACGTCATATACGTATTGCGCCATGACGTACAACGTTATATGTTATTGTGTTATAACGTATACCGTCACAAGGTAATACGTCATAACGTATAGCGCTATATTGTATTGCGTCATAACGTATAACGTCACATAGCATTACTTCGTAACGGATGACGTCATATAGTTTTGCGTCATAACGTATAGCGTCACATAGTACTACGCCACAACGGATGACGTCATATATAATTACATCATGACGTATACCGTCATACAGAATTACGTCATAACGCACAACGTCACATAGTAATACGTCATAACTTATGATGTCATGTAGTATTAAGGTATATCGTATAACGTCCCACAGTAATACGTCATGACGTATAATGTTATATTGTGTGACGTCATAACGTATAACGTCATATAGAATTACGGTACAACGTATAACGTCATATAGTATTGCTCCATGGCGTATAACCTCATATAGTATTACGTCATAACGTATAACGTCATATAGTATTGTGTCATGACGTACAACGTTATATGTTATTGTGTAATTACGTATATCGTCACAAGGCAATACGTCATAACGTATAGCGCTATATTGTATTGCGTCATAATGCATAACGTCACATAGTGTTACGTTATACCGTATAA
The DNA here is from genome assembly GCF_041682495.2 of Bombus fervidus. NCBI lineage: Eukaryota > Metazoa > Arthropoda > Insecta > Hymenoptera > Apidae > Bombus > Bombus fervidus. The sequence continues at coordinate 6,538,296 of NW_027212582.1, forward strand.
CGTCACATAGTGTTACGTTATATCGTATAACGTCACATAGTATTACTTCGTAACTGATAACGTCATATAGAATTACTTCATGACGTATAAAGTCATATAGAAATAAGTCATAACGTATAACGTCATATAGTATTGCGCCATGACGTATAACGTCATATAGTATTTCGACATAGCGTATAACGTCATATAGTATTGTGTCATGACGTACAACGTTATATGTTATTGTGTAATAACGTATAGCGTCACAAAGTAATACGTCATAACGTATAGCGCTATATTTTATTGCGTCCTAACGTATAACGTCACATAGTAATACGTCATAACGTATAATGTCATGTAGTATTAAGTTATAACGTACAACGTCACATAGTAATACGTCATAACGTAAGGCGCTATATTTTATTGCGCCATAACGTATAACATCAAATAGTATTACATCATAACGTATGACGTGATATAGTATTGCGTCTTAACGTATAGCGCTATATTCTATTGCCTCCTAACTTATAACGTCACATAGAATTACGGTACAACGTATAACGTCATATAGTATTGCGCCATGACGTAAAACGTTATATTGTGTGACGTCATAACGTATAACGTCATATAGTATTACGTTATAACGTATAACGACATAAAGCATTGCGTCATGAGGTATAACGTTATATGGTATTGCGTAATAACGTATAACGTTATATGGTATAACGTTTTATGGTATAACGTTATAATGTTGAACGTTGTACAGTATTAAGGTATAACGTATAAAGCCATATAGAATTACGTCATAACGTGTAACGTCATATAGTATTGCGTCATAACGTATAGCGTCTCATAGTACTACGCCACAACGGATGACGTCATATAGTATTACGTCATAACGCACAACGTCACATAGTAATACGTCATATCGTATAATGTCATGTAGTATTAAGGTAGAACGTATAACGTCACACAGTAATACGTCATGACGCATAACGTTATATTGTGTGACGTCATAATGTATAACGTCATATAGAATTACGGTACAACGTATAACGTCATATAGTATTGCGCCATGCCGTATAACGTCATATAGTATTACATCATAACGTATACGTCATATAGTATTGCGTCATGACGTACTACGTTATATGTTATTGTGTAATAACGTGTATCGTCACAAAGTAATACGACATAACGTATAGCGCTATGTTGCATTGCGTCATAACGTTCAACGTCACATAGTATTACTTCGTAACGGATGACGTCATATAGAATTACGTCATGACGTATAAAGTCATATAGAACTACGTCATAACGTATAATGTCATATAGTATTGCGTCATGACGTATAACGTTATGTGGTATTGCGTGATAACGTATAACGTCACATAGTAATACGCCATAACGTATAACGTCATATAGAATTACGGCTTAACGTATACCGTCACAAGGTTATACGTCTTAACGTATAGCGCTATATTGTATTACGTCATAACTTATACCGTCATATAGTATTGCGTCATGACGTACAACGTTATATGTTATTGTGTAATAACGTATAACGTCACATAGTACTACGTCATAACGGATGACGTCATACAGAATTACGTCATTACGTATAACGTCATATAGAATTACGTCATAACGTACAACGTCACATAGTAATACGTCATAACGTACCGCGCTATATTGTAATTTGTCATAACGTATAACGTCACATAGTAATACGTCATAACGTATAATGTCATGTAGTATTAAGTTATCACGTACAACGTCACATAGTAATACGCCATAACGTATGGCGCTATATTTTATTGCGCCCTGCCGTATAACGTCATATAGTATTACATCATAACGTATACGTCATATAGTATTGCGTCATGACGTACTACGTTATATGTTATTGCGTAAAAACGTATAACGTTATATGCTTTAACGTTATATGGTATAACGTAATAATGTTGAACGTTGCACAGTATTAAGGTATAACGTATAACGTCACATAGTATAACTTCATAACGGATGATATCATATAGTATTACGTCATGACGTATAACGTCATATTTTATTGTGTAATAACGTATAACGTCATACAGAATAACGTCATTACGTATAACGTCATATAGAATTACGTCATAACGTATAGCGCTATATTGAATTGCGCGATAACGTATGAAGTCACGTAGTATTACGTCATTCCGTATGACGTCATATAGTATTGCGTCATAACGTATAACGTCATATAGTATTGTGTCATGACGTACAACGTTATATGTTATTGTGTAATTACGTATAACGTCACAAGGCAATACGTCATAACGTATAGCGCTATATTGTATTGCGTCATAATGCATAACGTCACATAGTGTTACGTTATACCGTATAACGTCACATAGTGTTACGTTATATCGTATAACGTCACATAGTATTACTTCGTAACGGATAACGTCATATAGAATTACTTCATGACGTATAAAGTCATATAGAAATACGTCATAACGTATAACGTCATATAGTATTGCGCCATGACGTATAACGTCATATAGTATTTCGACATAGCGTATAACGTCATATAGTATTGTGTCATGACGTACAACGTTATATGTTATTGTGTAATAACGTATAGCGTCACAAAGTAATACGTCATAACGTATAGCGCTATATTTTATTGCGTCCTAACGTATAACGTCACATAGTAATACGTCATAACGTATAATGTCATGTAGTATTAAGTTATAACGTACAACGTAACATAGTAATACGTCATAACGTAAGGCGCTATATTTTATTGCGCCATAACGTATAACATCAAATAGTATTACATCATAACGTATGACGTGATATAGTATTGCGTCTTAACGTATAGCGCTATATTCTATTGCCTCCTAACGTATAACGTCACATAGAATTACGGTACAACGTATAACGTCATATAGTATTGCGCCATGACGTAAAACGTTATATTGTGTGACGTCATAACGTATAACGTCATATAGTATTACATCATAACGTATACGTCATATAGTATTGCGTCATGACGTACTACGTTATATGTTATTGCGTAAAAACGTATAACGTTATATGCTATAACGTTATATGGTATAACGTAATAATGTTGAACGTTGTACAGTATTAAGGTATAACGTATAACGTCACATAGTATAACTTCATAACGGATGATATCATATAGTATTAGGTCATGACGTATAACGTCATATTTTATTGTGTAATAACGTATAACGTCATACAGAAATACGTCATTCCGTATGACGTCATATAGTATTGCGTCATAACGTATAACGTCATATAGTATTGTGTCATGACGTAAAACGTTATATGTTATTGTGTAATTACGTATAACGTCACAAGGCAATACGTCATAACGTATAGCGCTATATTGTATTGCGTCATAATGCATAACGTCACATAGTGTTACGTTATACCGTATAACGTCACATAGTGTTACGTTATATCGTATAACGTCACATAGTATTACTTCGTAACGGATAACGTCATATAGAATTACTTCATGACGTATAAAGTCATATAGAAATACGTCATAACGTATAACGTCATATAGTATTGCGCCATGACGTATAACGTCATATAGTATTTCGACATAGCGTATAACGTCATATAGTATTGTGTCATGACGTACAACGTTATATGTTATTGTGTAATAACGTATAGCGTCACAAAGTAATACGTCATAACGTATAGCGCTATATTTTATTGCGTCCTAACGTATAACGTCACATAGTAATACGTCATAACGTATAATGTCATGTAGTATTAAGTTATAACGTACAACGTAACATAGTAATACGTCATAACGTAAGGCGCTATATTTTATTGCGCCATAACGTATAACATCAAATAGTATTACATCATAACGTATGACGTGATATAGTATTGCGTCTTAACGTATAGCGCTATATTCTATTGCCTCCTAACGTATAACGTCACATAGAATTACGGTACAACGTATAACGTCATATAGTATTGCGCCATGACGTAAAACGTTATATTGTGTGACGTCATAACGTATAACGTCATATAGTATTACATCATAACGTATACGTCATATATTATTGCGTCATGACGTACTACGTTATATGTTATTGCGTAAAAACGTATAACGTTATATGCTATAACGTTATATGGTATAACGTAATAATGTTGAACGTTGTACGGTATTAAGGTATAACGTATAACGTCACATAGTATAACTTCATAACGGATGATATCATATAGTATTACGTCATGACGTATAACGTCATATTTTATTGTGTAATAACGTATAACGTCATACAGAAATACGTCATTACGTATAACGTCATATAGAATTACGTCATAACGTATAGCGCTATATTGAATTGAGCGATAACGTATGAAGTCACGTAGTATGACGTCATTCCGTATGACGTCATATAGTATTGCGTCATAACGTATAACGTCATATAGTATTGTGTCATGACCTAAAACGTTATATGTTATTGTGTAATTACGTATAACGTCACAAGGCAATATGTCATAACGTATAGCGCTATATTGTATTGCGTCATAATGCATAACGTCACATAGTGTTACGTTATACCGTATAACGTCACATAGTGTTACGTTATATCGTATAACGTCACATAGTATTACTTCGTAACGGATAACGTCATATAGAATTACTTCATGACGTATAAAGTCATATAGAAATACGTCATAACGTATAACGTCATATAGTATTGCGCCATGACGTATAACGTCATATAGTATTTCGACATAGCGTATAACGTCATATAGTATTGTGTCATGACGTACAACGTTATATGTTATTGTGTAATAACGTATAGCGTCACAAAGTAATACGTCATAACGTATAGCGCTATATTTTATTGCGTCCTAACGTATAACGTCACATAGTAATACGTCATAACGTATAATGTCATGTAGTATTAAGTTATAACGTACAACGTAACATAGTAATACGTCATAACGTAAGGCGCTATATTTTATTGCGCCATAACGTATAACATCAAATAGTATTACATCATAACGTATGACGTGATATAGTATTGCGTCTTAACGTATAGCGCTATATTCTATTGCCTCCTAACGTATAACGTCACATAGAATTACGGTACAACGTATAACGTCATATAGTATTGCGCCATGACGTAAAACGTTATATTGTGTGACGTCATAACGTATAACGTCATATAGTATTACATCATAACGTATACGTCATATAGTATTGCGTCATGACGTACTACGTTATATGTTATTGCGTAAAAACGTATAACGTTATATGCTATAACGTTATATGGTATAACGTAATAATGTTGAACGTTGTACAGTATTAAGGTATAACGTATAACGTCACATAGTATAACTTCATAACGGATGATATCATATAGTATTACGTCATGACGTATAACGTCATATTTTATTGTGTAATAACGTATAACGTCATACAGAAATACGTCATTACGTATAACGTCATATAGAATTACGTCATAACGTATAGCGCTATATTGAATTGCGCGATAACGTATGAAGTCACGTAGTATTACGTCATTCCGTATGACGTCATATCGTATTGCGTCATAACGTATAACGTCATATAGTATTGTGTCATGACGTACAACGTTATATGTTATTGTGTAATTACGTATAACGTCACAAGGCAATACGTCATAACGTATAGCGCTATATTGTATTGCGTCATAATGCATAACGTCACATAGTGTTACGTTATACCGTATAACGTCACATAGTGTTACGTTATATCGTATAACGTCACATAGTATTACTTCGTAACGGATAACGTCATATAGAATTACTTCATGACGTATAAAGTCATATAGAAATACGTCATAACGTATAACGTCATATAGTATTGCGCCATGACGTATAACGTCATATAGTATTTCGACATAGCGTATAACGTCATATAGTATTGTGTCATGACGTACAACGTTATATGTTATTGTGTAATAACGTATAGCGTCACAAAGTAATACGTCATAACGTATAGCGCTATATTTTATTGCGTCCTAACGTATAACGTCACATAGTAATACGTCATAACGTATAATGTCATGTAGTATTAAGTTATAACGTACAACGTCACATAGTAATACGTCATAACGTAAGGCGCTATATTTTATTGCGCCATAACGTATAACATCAAATAGTATTACATCATAACGTATGACGTGATATAGTATTGCGTCTTAACGTATAGCGCTATATTCTATTGCCTCCTAACGTATAACGTCACATAGAATTACGGTACAACGTATAACGTCATATAGTATTGCGCCATGACGTAAAACGTTATATTGTGTGACGTCATAACGTATAACGTCATATAGTATTACATCATAACGTATACGTCATATAGTATTGCGTCATGACGTACTACGTTATATGTTATTGCGTAAAAACGTATAACGTTATATGCTATAACGTTATATCGTATAACGTAATAATGTTCAACGTTGTACAGTATTAAGATATAACGTATAACGTCACATAGTATAACTTCATAACGGATGATATCATATAGTATTACGTCATGACGTATAACGTCATATTTTATTGTGTAATAACGTATAACGTCATACAGAAATACGTCATTACGTATAACGTCATATAGAATTACGTCATAACGTATAGCGCTATATTGAATTGCGCGATAACGTATGAAGTCACGTAGTATTACGTCATTCCGTATGACGTCATATAGTATTGCGTCATAACGTATAACGTCACATAGTAATACGTCATAACGTATAACGTCATATAGAATTACGGTTTAACGTATACCGTCACATAGTTATATCGTCATAACGTATAGCGCTATATTTTATTACGTCAAAACGTATGACGTGACATAGTTTTGCGTCTGAACGTATAGCGCTATATTCTATTGCGTCCTAACGTATAACGTCACATAGAATTACGGTACAACGTATAACGTCATATAGTATTGCGCCATGTCGTATAACTTTATATTGTGTGACGTCATTACGTATAACGTCATATAGTATTACGTCATAACGTATAACGTTGTATAGTATTGTGTCATGACGTACAACGTTATATGTTATTGTGTAATAACGTATAACGTCACAAAGCAATACGTTTTAACGCATAGCGCTATATAGTATTGCGTCATAACGTATAACGTCGCTTAGTGTTACGTTATATCGTATAACTGCACATAGTATTACTACGTAACGGATAACGACATATAGAATTACGTCATGACGTATAAAGTCATATAGAATTACGTCATAACGTATAACGTCATATACGTTTTGCGCCATGACGTATAACGTCATATAGTATTACGTCATAACGTATAACGTCATATAGTATTGTGTCATGACGTACATCGTTATATGTTATTGTGTAATAACGTCACATAGTAATACGCCATAACGTATAACGTCATATAGAATTACGGTACAGCGTATAACGTCATATAGAATTACGGTACAGCGTATAACGTCATATAGTATTGCGCCATGACGTATAACATTATAAAGTATAACGTCATAACATGTAACGTCATATAGTATTACGTCATAACGTATAGCGTCATATAGTATTGCGTCATGACGTACAACGTTATATGTTATTATGTTATAACGTATAACGTCACATAGTAATACGTCATAACGTATAATGTCATGAAGTATTAAGATATAACGTATAACTTCACACAGTAATACGTCATGACGTTTAACGTTATATTGTGTGACGTCATAATGTATAACGTCATATAGTATTGCGTCATGACGTATAAAGTCATACAGAATTACGTCATAACGTATAACGTCATATAGTATTGCATCATGACGTATAACGTTATATGGTATTGCGTAATAACGTAAAACGTTATATGGAATAACGTTATATGGTATAACGTAATAATGTTGAACGTTGTACAGTATTAAGGTATAACATATAACGTCACATAGTATTACTTCGTAACGGATGACGTCATATCGAATTACGTCATATACGCATAAAGTCATATAGAATTACGTCATAACGTATAACGTCATATAGTATTGCGTCATGACGTATAACGTTATGTGGTAATGCGTAATAACGTATAACGTCACATAGTAATACGCCATAACGTATAACGTCATATTCAATTACGGTACAACGTATATCGTCATATAGTATTGCGCCATGACGTATAACGTTATAAAGTATAACGTCATAACGTATAGCGTCATATACCATTGCACCATGACGTACAACGTTATATGTTATTGTGTTATAACGTATAACGTCACAAAGTAATACGTCATAAAGTATAACGTCATATAGAATTACGGTACAACGTATAACGTCATATAGTATTGCGCCATGACGTATAACGTCATATAGTATTGCGACATGACGTATAACGTCATAAAGTATAACGTCATAACGTATAACGTCATATAGTATTGCGTCATAACGTATAGCGTTATATAGTATTGCGTCATGACGTACAACGTTATATGTTATTGTGTTATAACGTATAACGTCACCAAGTAATACGTCATAACGTATAGCGCTATATTGTATTGTGTCATAACGTATAACGTAACATAGTAATACTTCATGACGGGTGACGTCACGTAGTATTGAGTCATAACGTATAGCATCACATAGTACTACGCCACAACGGATGACGTCATATAGTATTACATCAGGACGTATAACGTCATACAGATTTACGTCATAACGCACAACGTCACATAGTAATACGTCATAACGTATAATATCATGTAGTATTAAGGTATAATCTATAACGTCACATAGTAATACGTCATAACGTATAGCGCTATATTGAATTGCGCGATAACGTATGAAGTCACATAGCATTACGTTATAATGTATGACGTCATATAGTATTGCGTCATGACGTACAAGGTTATATGTTCTTGCGTAATAATGTATAGCGTCACATAGTACTACGTCATAACGGATCACGTCATACAGAATTACGTCATTACGTATAATGTCATATAGTATTGCGTCATGACGTACAACGTTATATGTTATTGTGTAATAACGTATAACGTCACATATTATTAAGGCATAACGTATGACGGCATATAGTACTGCGTCATAACGTATAACGTCATATAGAATTACGTCATAACGTACAAAATTTGAGAGTATTACGTCATAACGTAGAATGTCATGTAGTATTGCGTCATGACGTATAGTGCTATATTGTATTGTGTCATAACGTATAACGTCATATATTATTACTTCGTAACGGATAACGTCATACAGTATTGCGTCATGACGTATAACGTTATGTGGTATTGCGTAATAACGTATAACGCCACATAGTAATACGTCATAACGTATAACGTTATATAGTATTGCGTCATGACGTACAACGTTATATGTTATTGTGTTATAACGTATAACGTCATACAGAATTACGTCATAACGCACAACGTCACATAGTAATACGTCATAACGTATAATGTCATGTAGTATTAAGGTATAACGTATAACGTAACACAGTAATACGTCATGACGTTTAGCGTTATATTGTGTGACGTCATAACGTATAACGTCATATAGAATTACGGTACAACGTATAACGTCATATAGTATTGCGCCATGGCGTATAACGTCATATAGTATTACGTCATAACGTATAACGTCATATAGTATTGTGTCATGGCGTACAACGTTATATGTTATTGTGTAATAACGTATAACGTCACAACGTAATACGTCATAACGTATAGCGCTATATTGTATTGCGTCATAACGTATAACGTCACATAGTATTACTTCGTAACGGATAACGTCATATAGAATTACGTCATGACGTATAAAGTCATATAGAATTACGTCATAACGTATAACGTCATATAGTATTGCATCATGACGTATAACGTTATGTGGTATTGCGTGATAACGTATAACGTCACATAGTAATACGCCATAACGTATAACGTCATATAGAATTACGGTTTAACGTATACCGTCACGAGGTTATACGTCTTAACGTATAGCGCTATATTGTATTACGTCAAAACGTATAACGTGATATAGTATTACGTTATAACGTATAACGTCATATAGCATTGCATCATGACGTATAACGTTATATGGTATTGCGTAATAACGTAAAACGTTATATGGAATAACGTTATATGGTATAACGTAATAATGTTGAACGTTGTACAGTATTAAGGTATAACATATAACGTCACATAGTATTACTTCGTAACGGATGACGTCATATAGAATTACAGCATGACGTACAGCGTCATACAGAATTACGTCATAACGCACAACGTCACATAGTAATACGTCATAACGTATAATGTCATGTAGTATTAAGGTATAACGTATTACGTCACAGAATAATACCTCATGACGTATACCGTTATATTGTGTGACGCCATAACGTATAACGTCATATAGAATTGCGTCATGACGTACAACGTTATATGTTATTGTGTAATAACGTATAACGTCACATAGTAATACGTCATAACGTATGGCGCTATATTGTACAGCGTTATAACGTATAACGTCAGCTAGTACTACGTCATAACGGATGACGTCATATAGAATTACGGTACAACGTATAACGTCATATAGTATTGCTCCATGGCGTATAACCTCATATAGTATTACGTCATAACGTATAACGTCATATAGTATTGTGTCATGACGTACAACGTTATATGTTATTGTGTAATTACGTATATCGTCACAAGGCAATACGTCATAACGTATAGCGCTATATTGTATTGCGTCATAATGCATAACGTCACATAGTGTTACGTTATACCGTATAACGTCACATAGTGTTACGTTATATCGTATAACGTCACATAGTATTACTTCGTAACTGATAACGTCATATAGAATTACTTCATGACGTATAAAGTCATATAGAAATAAGTCATAACGTATAACGTCATATAGTATTGCGCCATGACGTATAACGTCATATAGTATTTCGACATAGCGTATAACGTCATATAGTATTGTGTCATGACGTACAACGTTATATGTTATTGTGTAATAACGTATAGCGTCACAAAGTAATACGTCATAACGTATAGCGCTATATTTTATTGCGTCCTAACGTATAACGTCACATAGTAATACGTCATAACGTATAATGTCATGTAGTATTAAGTTATAACGTACAACGTCACATAGTAATACGTCATAACGTAAGGCGCTATATTTTATTGCGCCATAACGTATAACATCAAATAGTATTACATCATAACGTATGACGTGATATAGTATTGCGTCTTAACGTATAGCGCTATATTCTATTGCCTCCTAACTTATAACGTCACATAGAATTACGGTACAACGTATAACGTCATATAGTATTGCGCCATGACGTAAAACGTTATATTGTGTGACGTCATAACGTATAACGTCATATAGTATTACGTTATAACGTATAACGACATAAAGCATTGCGTCATGAGGTATAACGTTATATGGTATTGCGTAATAACGTATAACGTTGTATGGTATAACGTTTTATGGTATAACGTTATAATGTTGAACGTTGTACAGTATTAAGGTATAACGTATAAAGCCATATAGAATTACGTCATAACGTGTAACGTCATATAGTATTGCGTCATAACGTATAGCGTCTCATAGTACTACGCCACAACGGATGACGTCATATAGTATTACGTCATAACGCACAACGTCACATAGTAATACGTCATATCGTATAATGTCATGTAGTATTAAGGTAGAACGTATAACGTCACACAGTAATACGTCATGACGCATAACGTTATATTGTGTGACGTCATAATGTATAACGTCATATAGAATTACGGTACAACGTATAACGTCATATAGTATTGCGCCATGCCGTATAACGTCATATAGTATTACATCATAACGTATACGTCATATAGTATTGCGTCATGACGTACTACGTTATATGTTATTGTGTAATAACGTGTATCGTCACAAAGTAATACGACATAACGTATAGCGCTATGTTGCATTGCGTCATAACGTTCAACGTCACATAGTATTACTTCGTAACGGATGACGTCATATAGAATTACGTCATGACGTATAAAGTCATATAGAACTACGTCATAACGTATAATGTCATATAGTATTGCGTCATGACGTATAACGTTATGTGGTATTGCGTGATAACGTATAACGTCACATAGTAATACGCCATAACGTATAACGTCATATAGAATTACGGCTTAACGTATACCGTCACAAGGTTATACGTCTTAACGTATAGCGCTATATTGTATTACGTCATAACTTATACCGTCATATAGTATTGCGTCATGACGTACAACGTTATATGTTATTGTGTAATAACGTATAACGTCACATAGTACTACGTCATAACGGATGACGTCATACAGAATTACGTCATTACGTATAACGTCATATAGAATTACGTCATAACGTACAACGTCACATAGTAATACGTCATAACGTACCGCGCTATATTGTAATTTGTCATAACGTATAACGTCACATAGTAATACGTCATAACGTATAATGTCATGTAGTATTAAGTTATCACGTACAACGTCACATAGTAATACGCCATAACGTATGGCGCTATATTTTATTGCGCCCTGCCGTATAACGTCATATAGTATTACATCATAACGTATACGTCATATAGTATTGCGTCATGACGTACTACGTTATATGTTATTGCGTAAAAACGTATAACGTTATATGCTTTAACGTTATATGGTATAACGTAATAATGTTGAACGTTGCACAGTATTAAGGTATAACGTATAACGTCACATAGTATAACTTCATAACGGATGATATCATATAGTATTACGTCATGACGTATAACGTCATATTTTATTGTGTAATAACGTATAACGTCATACAGAATAACGTCATTACGTATAACGTCATATAGAATTACGTCATAACGTATAGCGCTATATTGAATTGCGCGATAACGTATGAAGTCACGTAGTATTACGTCATTCCGTATGACGTCATATAGTATTGCGTCATAACGTATAACGCCATATAGTATTGTGTCATGACGTACAACGTTATATGTTATTGTGTAATTACGTATAACGTCACAAGGCAATACGTCATAACGTATAGCGCTATATTGTATTGCGTCATAATGCATAACGTCACATAGTGTTACGTTATACCGTATAACGTCACATAGTGTTACGTTATATCGTATAACGTCACATAGTATTACTTCGTAACGGATAACGTCATATAGAATTACTTCATGACGTATAAAGTCATATAGAAATACGTCATAACGTATAACGTCATATAGTATTGCGCCATGACGTATAACGTCATATAGTATTTCGACATAGCGTATAACGTCATATAGTATTGTGTCATGACGTACAACGTTATATGTTATTGTGTAATAACGTATAGCGTCACAAAGTAATACGTCATAACGTATAGCGCTATATTTTATTGCGTCCTAACGTATAACGTCACATAGTAATACGTCATAACGTATAATGTCATGTAGTATTAAGTTATAACGTACAACGTAACATAGTAATACGTCATAACGTAAGGCGCTATATTTTATTGCGCCATAACGTATAACATCAAATAGTATTACATCATAACGTATGACGTGATATAGTATTGCGTCTTAACGTATAGCGCTATATTCTATTGCCTCCTAACGTATAACGTCACATAGAATTACGGTACAACGTATAACGTCATATAGTATTGCGCCATGACGTAAAACGTTATATTGTGTGACGTCATAACGTATAACGTCATATAGTATTACATCATAACGTATACGTCATATAGTATTGCGTCATGACGTACTACGTTATATGTTATTGCGTAAAAACGTATAACGTTATATGCTATAACGTTATATGGTATAACGTAATAATGTTGAACGTTGTACAGTATTAAGGTATAACGTATAACGTCACATAGTATAACTTCATAACGGATGATATCATATAGTATTAGGTCATGACGTATAACGTCATATTTTATTGTGTAATAACGTATAACGTCATACAGAAATACGTCATTCCGTATGACGTCATATAGTATTGCGTCATAACGTATAACGTCATATAGTATTGTGTCATGACGTAAAACGTTATATGTTATTGTGTAATTACGTATAACGTCACAAGGCAATACGTCATAACGTATAGCGCTATATTGTATTGCGTCATAATGCATAACGTCACATAGTGTTACGTTATACCGTATAACGTCACATAGTGTTACGTTATATCGTATAACGTCACATAGTATTACTTCGTAACGGATAACGTCATATAGAATTACTTCATGACGTATAAAGTCATATAGAAATACGTCATAACGTATAACGTCATATAGTATTGCGCCATGACGTATAACGTCATATAGTATTTCGACATAGCGTATAACGTCATATAGTATTGTGTCATGACGTACAACGTTATATGTTATTGTGTAATAACGTATAGCGTCACAAAGTAATACGTCATAACGTATAGCGCTATATTTTATTGCGTCCTAACGTATAACGTCACATAGTAATACGTCATAACGTATAATGTCATGTAGTATTAAGTTATAACGTACAACGTAACATAGTAATACGTCATAACGTAAGGCGCTATATTTTATTGCGCCATAACGTATAACATCAAATAGTATTACATCATAACGTATGACGTGATATAGTATTGCGTCTTAACGTATAGCGCTATATTCTATTGCCTCCTAACGTATAACGTCACATAGAATTACGGTACAACGTATAACGTCATATAGTATTGCGCCATGACGTAAAACGTTATATTGTGTGACGTCATAACGTATAACGTCATATAGTACTACATCATAACGTATACGTCATATAGTATTGCGTCATGACGTACTACGTTATATGTTATTGCGTAAAAACGTATAACGTTATATGCTATAACGTTATATGGTATAACGTAATAATGTTGAACGTTGTACAGTATTAAGGTATAACGTATAACGTCACATAGTATAACTTCATAACGGATGATATCATATAGTATTAGGTCATGACGTATAACGTCATATTTTATTGTGTAATAACGTATAACGTCATACAGAAATACGTCATTCCGTATGACGTCATATAGTATTGCGTCATAACGTATAACGTCATATAGTATTGTGTCATGACGTAAAACGTTATATGTTATTGTGTAATTACGTATAACGTCACAAGGCAATACGTCATAACGTATAGCGCTATATTGTATTGCGTCATAATGCATAACGTCACATAGTGTTACGTTATACCGTATAACGTCACATAGTGTTACGTTATATCGTATAACGTCACATAGTATTACTTCGTAACGGATAACGTCATATAGAATTACTTCATGACGTATAAAGTCATATAGAAATACGTCATAACGTATAACGTCATATAGTATTGCGCCATGACGTATAACGTCATATAGTATTTCGACATAGCGTATAACGTCATATAGTATTGTGTCATGACGTACAACGTTATATGTTATTGTGTAATAACGTATAGCGTCACAAAGTAATACGTCATAACGTATAGCGCTATATTTTATTGCGTCCTAACGTATAACGTCACATAGTAATACGTCATAACGTATAATGTCATGTAGTATTAAGTTATAACGTACAACGTAACATAGTAATACGTCATAACGTAAGGCGCTATATTTTATTGCGCCATAACGTATAACATCAAATAGTATTACATCATAACGTATGACGTGATATAGTATTGCGTCTTAACGTATAGCGCTATATTCTATTGCCTCCTAACGTATAACGTCACATAGAATTACGGTACAACGTATAACGTCATATAGTATTGCGCCATGACGTAAAACGTTATATTGTGTGACGTCATAACGTATAACGTCATATAGTATTACATCATAACGTATACGTCATATATTATTGCGTCATGACGTACTACGTTATATGTTATTGCGTAAAAACGTATAACGTTATATGCTATAACGTTATATGGTATAACGTAATAATGTTGAACGTTGTACGGTATTAAGGTATAACGTATAACGTCACATAGTATAACTTCATAACGGATGATATCATATAGTATTACGTCATGACGTATAACGTCATATTTTATTGTGTAATAACGTATAACGTCATACAGAAATACGTCATTACGTATAACGTCATATAGAATTACGTCATAACGTATAGCGCTATATTGAATTGAGCGATAACGTATGAAGTCACGTAGTATGACGTCATTCCGTATGACGTCATATAGTATTGCGTCATAACGTATAACGTCATATAGTATTGTGTCATGACCTAAAACGTTATATGTTATTGTGTAATTACGTATAACGTCACAAGGCAATATGTCATAACGTATAGCGCTATATTGTATTGCGTCATAATGCATAACGTCACATAGTGTTACGTTATACCGTATAACGTCACATAGTGTTACGTTATATCGTATAACGTCACATAGTATTACTTCGTAACGGATAACGTCATATAGAATTACTTCATGACGTATAAAGTCATATAGAAATACGTCATAACGTATAACGTCATATAGTATTGCGCCATGACGTATAACGTCATATAGTATTTCGACATAGCGTATAACGTCATATAGTATTGTGTCATGACGTACAACGTTATATGTTATTGTGTAATAACGTATAGCGTCACAAAGTAATACGTCATAACGTATAGCGCTATATTTTATTGCGTCCTAACGTATAACGTCACATAGTAATACGTCATAACGTATAATGTCATGTAGTATTAAGTTATAACGTACAACGTAACATAGTAATACGTCATAACGTAAGGCGCTATATTTTATTGCGCCATAACGTATAACATCAAATAGTATTACATCATAACGTATGACGTGATATAGTATTGCGTCTTAACGTATAGCGCTATATTCTATTGCCTCCTAACGTATAACGTCACATAGAATTACGGTACAACGTATAACGTCATATAGTATTGCGCCATGACGTAAAACGTTATATTGTGTGACGTCATAACGTATAACGTCATATAGTATTACATCATAACGTATACGTCATATAGTATTGCGTCATGACGTACTACGTTATATGTTATTGCGTAAAAACGTATAACGTTATATGCTATAACGTTATATGGTATAACGTAATAATGTTGAACGTTGTACAGTATTAAGGTATAACGTATAACGTCACATAGTATAACTTCATAACGGATGATATCATATAGTATTACGTCATGACGTATAACGTCATATTTTATTGTGTAATAACGTATAACGTCATACAGAAATACGTCATTACGTATAACGTCATATAGAATTACGTCATAACGTATAGCGCTATATTGAATTGCGCGATAACGTATGAAGTCACGTAGTATTACGTCATTCCGTATGACGTCATATCGTATTGCGTCATAACGTATAACGTCATATAGTATTGTGTCATGACGTACAACGTTATATGTTATTGTGTAATTACGTATAACGTCACAAGGCAATACGTCATAACGTATAGCGCTATATTGTATTGCGTCATAATGCATAACGTCACATAGTGTTACGTTATACCGTATAACGTCACATAGTGTTACGTTATATCGTATAACGTCACATAGTATTACTTCGTAACGGATAACGTCATATAGAATTACTTCATGACGTATAAAGTCATATAGAAATACGTCATAACGTATAACGTCATATAGTATTGCGCCATGACGTATAACGTCATATAGTATTTCGACATAGCGTATAACGTCATATAGTATTGTGTCATGACGTACAACGTTATATGTTATTGTGTAATAACGTATAGCGTCACAAAGTAATACGTCATAACGTATAGCGCTATATTTTATTGCGTCCTAACGTATAACGTCACATAGTAATACGTCATAACGTATAATGTCATGTAGTATTAAGTTATAACGTACAACGTCACATAGTAATACGTCATAACGTAAGGCGCTATATTTTATTGCGCCATAACGTATAACATCAAATAGTATTACATCATAACGTATGACGTGATATAGTATTGCGTCTTAACGTATAGCGCTATATTCTATTGCCTCCTAACGTATAACGTCACATAGAATTACGGTACAACGTATAACGTCATATAGTATTGCGCCATGACGTAAAACGTTATATTGTGTGACGTCATAACGTATAACGTCATATAGTATTACATCATAACGTATACGTCATATAGTATTGCGTCATGACGTACTACGTTATATGTTATTGCGTAAAAACGTATAACGTTATATGCTATAACGTTATATCGTATAACGTAATAATGTTCAACGTTGTACAGTATTAAGATATAACGTATAACGTCACATAGTATAACTTCATAACGGATGATATCATATAGTATTACGTCATGACGTATAACGTCATATTTTATTGTGTAATAACGTATAACGTCATACAGAAATACGTCATTACGTATAACGTCATATAGAATTACGTCATAACGTATAGCGCTATATTGAATTGCGCGATAACGTATGAAGTCACGTAGTATTACGTCATTCCGTATGACGTCATATAGTATTGCGTCATAACGTATAACGTCACATAGTAATACGTCATAACGTATAACGTCATATAGAATTACGGTTTAACGTATACCGTCACATAGTTATATCGTCATAACGTATAGCGCTATATTTTATTACGTCAAAACGTATGACGTGACATAGTTTTGCGTCTGAACGTATAGCGCTATATTCTATTGCGTCCTAACGTATAACGTCACATAGAATTACGGTACAACGTATAACGTCATATAGTATTGCGCCATGTCGTATAACTTTATATTGTGTGACGTCATTACGTATAACGTCATATAGTATTACGTCATAACGTATAACGTTGTATAGTATTGTGTCATGACGTACAACGTTATATGTTATTGTGTAATAACGTATAACGTCACAAAGCAATACGTTTTAACGCATAGCGCTATATAGTATTGCGTCATAACGTATAACGTCGCTTAGTGTTACGTTATATCGTATAACTGCACATAGTATTACTACGTAACGGATAACGACATATAGAATTACGTCATGACGTATAAAGTCATATAGAATTACGTCATAACGTATAACGTCATATACGTTTTGCGCCATGACGTATAACGTCATATAGTATTACGTCATAACGTATAACGTCATATAGTATTGTGTCATGACGTACATCGTTATATGTTATTGTGTAATAACGTCACATAGTAATACGCCATAACGTATAACGTCATATAGAATTACGGTACAGCGTATAACGTCATATAGAATTACGGTACAGCGTATAACGTCATATAGTATTGCGCCATGACGTATAACATTATAAAGTATAACGTCATAACATGTAACGTCATATAGTATTACGTCATAACGTATAGCGTCATATAGTATTGCGTCATGACGTACAACGTTATATGTTATTATGTTATAACGTATAACGTCACATAGTAATACGTCATAACGTATAATGTCATGAAGTATTAAGATATAACGTATAACTTCACACAGTAATACGTCATGACGTTTAACGTTATATTGTGTGACGTCATAATGTATAACGTCATATAGTATTGCGTCATGACGTATAAAGTCATACAGAATTACGTCATAACGTATAACGTCATATAGTATTGCATCATGACGTATAACGTTATATGGTATTGCGTAATAACGTAAAACGTTATATGGAATAACGTTATATGGTATAACGTAATAATGTTGAACGTTGTACAGTATTAAGGTATAACATATAACGTCACATAGTATTACTTCGTAACGGATGACGTCATATCGAATTACGTCATATACGCATAAAGTCATATAGAATTACGTCATAACGTATAACGTCATATAGTATTGCGTCATGACGTATAACGTTATGTGGTAATGCGTAATAACGTATAACGTCACATAGTAATACGCCATAACGTATAACGTCATATTCAATTACGGTACAACGTATATCGTCATATAGTATTGCGCCATGACGTATAACGTTATAAAGTATAACGTCATAACGTATAGCGTCATATACCATTGCACCATGACGTACAACGTTATATGTTATTGTGTTATAACGTATAACGTCACAAAGTAATACGTCATAAAGTATAACGTCATATAGAATTACGGTACAACGTATAACGTCATATAGTATTGCGCCATGACGTATAACGTCATATAGTATTGCGACATGACGTATAACGTCATAAAGTATAACGTCATAACGTATAACGTCATATAGTATTGCGTCATAACGTATAGCGTTATATAGTATTGCGTCATGACGTACAACGTTATATGTTATTGTGTTATAACGTATAACGTCACCAAGTAATACGTCATAACGTATAGCGCTATATTGTATTGTGTCATAACGTATAACGTAACATAGTAATACTTCATGACGGGTGACGTCACGTAGTATTGAGTCATAACGTATAGCATCACATAGTACTACGCCACAACGGATGACGTCATATAGTATTACATCAGGACGTATAACGTCATACAGATTTACGTCATAACGCACAACGTCACATAGTAATACGTCATAACGTATAATATCATGTAGTATTAAGGTATAATCTATAACGTCACATAGTAATACGTCATAACGTATAGCGCTATATTGAATTGCGCGATAACGTATGAAGTCACATAGCATTACGTTATAATGTATGACGTCATATAGTATTGCGTCATGACGTACAAGGTTATATGTTCTTGCGTAATAATGTATAGCGTCACATAGTACTACGTCATAACGGATCACGTCATACAGAATTACGTCATTACGTATAATGTCATATAGTATTGCGTCATGACGTACAACGTTATATGTTATTGTGTAATAACGTATAACGTCACATATTATTAAGGCATAACGTATGACGGCATATAGTACTGCGTCATAACGTATAACGTCATATAGAATTACGTCATAACGTACAAAATTTGAGAGTATTACGTCATAACGTAGAATGTCATGTAGTATTGCGTCATGACGTATAGTGCTATATTGTATTGTGTCATAACGTATAACGTCATATATTATTACTTCGTAACGGATAACGTCATACAGTATTGCGTCATGACGTATAACGTTATGTGGTATTGCGTAATAACGTATAACGCCACATAGTAATACGTCATAACGTATAACGTTATATAGTATTGCGTCATGACGTACAACGTTATATGTTATTGTGTTATAACGTATAACGTCATACAGAATTACGTCATAACGCACAACGTCACATAGTAATACGTCATAACGTATAATGTCATGTAGTATTAAGGTATAACGTATAACGTAACACAGTAATACGTCATGACGTTTAGCGTTATATTGTGTGACGTCATAACGTATAACGTCATATAGAATTACGGTACAACGTATAACGTCATATAGTATTGCGCCATGGCGTATAACGTCATATAGTATTACGTCATAACGTATAACGTCATATAGTATTGTGTCATGGCGTACAACGTTATATGTTATTGTGTAATAACGTATAACGTCACAACGTAATACGTCATAACGTATAGCGCTATATTGTATTGCGTCATAACGTATAACGTCACATAGTATTACTTCGTAACGGATAACGTCATATAGAATTACGTCATGACGTATAAAGTCATATAGAATTACGTCATAACGTATAACGTCATATAGTATTGCATCATGACGTATAACGTTATGTGGTATTGCGTGATAACGTATAACGTCACATAGTAATACGCCATAACGTATAACGTCATATAGAATTACGGTTTAACGTATACCGTCACGAGGTTATACGTCTTAACGTATAGCGCTATATTGTATTACGTCAAAACGTATAACGTGATATAGTATTACGTTATAACGTATAACGTCATATAGCATTGCATCATGACGTATAACGTTATATGGTATTGCGTAATAACGTAAAACGTTATATGGAATAACGTTATATGGTATAACGTAATAATGTTGAACGTTGTACAGTATTAAGGTATAACATATAACGTCACATAGTATTACTTCGTAACGGATGACGTCATATAGAATTACAGCATGACGTACAGCGTCATACAGAATTACGTCATAACGCACAACGTCACATAGTAATACGTCATAACGTATAATGTCATGTAGTATTAAGGTATAACGTATTACGTCACAGAATAATACCTCATGACGTATACCGTTATATTGTGTGACGCCATAACGTATAACGTCATATAGAATTGCGTCATGACGTACAACGTTATATGTTATTGTGTAATAACGTATAACGTCACATAGTAATACGTCATAACGTATGGCGCTATATTGTACAGCGTTATAACGTATAACGTCAGCTAGTACTACGTCATAACGGATGACGTCATATAGAATTACGTCATCACGTATAACGTCATATAGAATTACGACATAACGTGCAACGTCATATAGTAATACGTCATAACGTATAATGTCATGTAGTATTAAGGTATAACATATAACGTCACATAGTAATACGTTATAACGTATAGCGCTATATTGAATTGCGCGATAACGTATAAAGTCACATAGTATTACGTCATAACGTATGACGTCATATAGTATTGCGTCATAACGTATAACGTCACATGGTACCA
This sequence comes from Bombus fervidus, assembly GCF_041682495.2. Taxonomy (NCBI): domain Eukaryota; kingdom Metazoa; phylum Arthropoda; class Insecta; order Hymenoptera; family Apidae; genus Bombus; species Bombus fervidus. The sequence goes on from NW_027212582.1 coordinate 6,561,015, forward strand.
CGCCACAACGGATGACGTCATATCGAATTACGTCATGACGTAAAACGTCATACAGAATTACGTCATAACGTATAACGTAACATAGTAATACGGCATAACGTACAATGTCATGTAGTTTTAAGGTATAACGTATAACGTCACGTAGTAATACGTCATGACGCATAACGTTATATTGTGTGTCGTCATAACGTATAACGTCATATAGAATTACGTTACAACGTATAACGCCATATAGTATTGCGTCATGACGTATAACGGTATATGGTATTGCGTTTTAACGTATAACGTCATATAATATTGCGCCAGAACGGATGACGCCATAAAGAATTACGTCATGACGTACAACGTTTCAGAGTATTACGTCATAACGTATAACGTCATATATAAATACGTCATTACGTATAACTTCACATAGTAATACGTCATAACGTAGAATGTCATGTATTATTGCGTCATAACGTATAACGTTAGGTGGTATAACGCTATATGATATAACGTAATAATGTTGAACGTTGTACAGTATTAAGGTATAACGTATAACGTCACATAGTATTACTTCGTAACTAATTATGTCATATAGAAGTACGTCATGACGTGTAACGTCTTATAGAATTACGTCATAACGTGTAACGTCATATAGTATAGCGTCATGACGTATAACGTCATATAGAAAGACGTCATAACGTAGAACATCACATAGTAATACGTCATAACGTATAACGCCATATAGCTATGCGTCATAACGTATAAGGTCATATGGAATTACGGTTTAACGTATAACGTAATATAGTAATGCGTCATAACGTATAACGCCATATAGTAATGCGGCATAACGTATAACGTCACATAGAATTACGGTTTAGCGTATAACGTCATATAGCAATGCGTCATAACCTATAACGTCATATAGTATTGCGTCATGACGTATAACGTCATATAGAATTACGTCATAACGTATAACGCCATATAGCCATGCGTCATAACGTATAAGGTCATATCGAATTCCGGTTTAACGTATAACTTCATATAGTAATGCGTCATAACGTATAACGTCATATGGAATTACGGTTTAACGTATAACTTCATATAGTAATGCGTCATAACGTATAACGCCATATAGTAATGTGTCATAACGTATGACGTCATATAGTATTGCGTCATGACGTATAACGTCATATAGCAATGCGTCATAACCTATAACGTCATATAGTATTGCGTCATGACGTATAACGTCCTATAGAATTACGTCATAACTTATAACGTCATATAGTAATACGTCATAATGTATAACGTCATATAGCAATGCGTCATAACGTATAAGGCCATATAGCAATGCGTCATAACGTATAACGTCATATAGAAATACGATATAACGTATAACGTCACATAGTAATACGTCATAACGTGTAGCGTTCTATAGAATTAAGTCATAACGTGTAACGTCACATAGTAATACGTCATAACGTATAACTTCATATAGAAATCCGGGTTAACGTATAACGCTATATAGCAATGCGTCATACCGTATAACGTCATATAGAATTACGGCATAATGTATAACGTCACATAGTAATACGTCATAACGTATAACGCCATATAGATATGCGTCATAACGTATAACGTCATATGGAATTACGGTTTAACGTATAACGTCATATAGTAATGCCTCATAACGTATAACGCCATTTAGTAATGCGTCATAACATATAACGCCATATAGTAATACGTCCTAACGTATAACTTCATATAGAATTACGGCATAACGTATAACGTCACAGAGAATTACGGTTTAACGTATGACGCTATATTGCAATGCGTCATACCGTAAGACGTCATATAGAAGTACGGCATAATGTATAACGTCACATAGTAATACGTCATAACGTATAACGCCATATAGCTATGCGTCATAACGTATAAGGTCATATGGAATTACGGTTTAACGTATAGCGTCATATAGTAATGCGTCATAACGTATAACGCCATATAGTAATGCGTCATAACGTATAACGTCACATAGAATTACGGTTTAGCGTATAACGTCATATTGCAATGCGTCATAACGTATAACGTCATATAGTAATACGATATAACGTATAACGTCATATAGAATTACGGCATAACGTATAACGTCACATAGTAATACGACATAACGTATAGGGTCACATAGTAATACGTCATAATGTATAACGTCACATAGTAATACGTCATAACGTATAACGCCATATAGATATGCGTCATAACGTATAACGTCCTATAGACTTACGGTTTAAGGTATAACGTCATATAGTAATGCGTCATAACGTATAACGTCATACAGTATTGCCTCATGAAGTATAACGTCATATAGAATTACGTCATAATGTAGAACATCACATAGTAATATGTCATAACGTATAACGTCATATAGAGTTACGTCATAACTTATAACGTCACATAGTAATACGTCATAACGTATAACGTCATATAGAGTTACGTCATAACTTATAACGTCACATAGTAAGACGTAATAACGTTTAACGTCATATCGAATTCCGGTTTAACGTATAACGCCATATAGCAATGCGTTATAAAGTATAACGTCACATGGTAATACGTCATAACGAATAACGTCATATAATAAGGCGACATGACGTATAACGTCATATAGAATTACGTCACAACGTATAACGTCACGTAGTAATACGTCATAACGTATAACGTCACATAGTATTACGGTTTAACGTATAACGTAATATAGTATTCCGGTTTAACGTACAACGTCGTATAGTAATGCGTGATAACGTATAACGTCATATAGTATTGCGTCAAGACGTATAACGCCATATTGTAATGCGTCATACCATATAACGTCATATAGTATTGCGTCATGAAGTATAACGTCATATAGAATTACTTTATAACGTATAGCGTCACGTAGTAATACGTCATAACGTATAACGTCACATAGAATTACGGATTAACGTATAACGTAATATAGAATTCCGGTTTAACGTACAACGTCATATAGTAATGGGTGATAACGTATAACGTCATATAGTATTGCGTCATGACGTATAACGTCATATAGAATTATTTCATAACGTAGAACATCACATAGTAATACGTCATAACGTATAACGTCACATAGAATTACGGTTTAACGTATAACGTCATATAGTAATGCGTCATACCGTATCACGCCAGTTAGTAATGCGTCATAACGTATAACGCCATATAGTAATGCGTCATAACGTATAACGTCATATAGTATTGCGTCATGACGTATAACGTCACAGAGAATTACGGTTTAGCGTCTAACGTCATATAGCAATGCGTCATAACGTATAAGGCCATATAGCAATGCGTCATAACGTATAACGTCATATAGAAATACGATATAACGTATAACGTCACACAGTAATACGTCATAACGTGTAGCGTTCTATAGAATTAAGTCATAACGTGTAACGTCACAAAGTAATACGTCATAACGTATAACTTCATATAGAAATCCGGGTTAACGTATAACGCTATATAGCAATGCGTCATACCGTATAACGTCATATAGAATTACGGCATAATGTATAACGTCACATAGTAATACGTCATAACGTATAACGCCATATAGATATGCGTTATAACGTATAACGTCATATGGAATTACGGTTTAACGTATAACGTCATATAGTAATGCGTCATAACGTATAACGCCATTTAGTAATGCGTCATAACATATAACGCCATATAGTAATACGTCCTAACGTATAACGTCATATAGAATTACGGCATAACGTATAACGTCACGGAGAATTACGGTTTAACGTATAACGCTATATTGCAATGCGTCATACCGTAAGACGTCATATTGAAGTACGGCATAATGTATAGCGTCACATAGTAATACGTCATAACGTATAACGCCATATAGCTTTGCGTCATAACGTATAAGGTCATATGGAATTACGGTTTAACGTATAGCGTCATATAGTAATGCGTCATAACGTATAACGCCATATAGAATTACGGCATAACGTATAACGTCACATAGTAATACGACATAACGTATAGCGTCACATAGTAATACGTCATAATGTATAACGTCACATAGTAATACGATATAACGTATAACGTCATATAGAATTACGGCATAACGTATAACGTCACATTGTAATACGACATATCGTATAGCGTCACATAGTAATACGTCATAATGTATAACGTCACATAGTAATACGTCATAACGTATAACGCCATATAGATATGCGTCATAACGTATAACGTCATATAGACTTACGGTTTAAGGTATAACGTCATATAGTAATGCGTCATAACGTATAACGCCATATTGTAATGCGTCATAACATATAACGCCATATTGTAATGCGTCATAACGCATAACGTCATACAGTATTGCCTCATGAAGTATAACGTCATATAGAATTACGTCATAACGTAGAACATCACATAGTAATACGTCATAACGTATAACGTCATATAGAGTTACGTCATAACTTATAACGTCACATCGTAATACGTAATAACGTTTAACGTCATATCGAATTCCGGTTTAACGTATAACGCCATATAGCAATGCGTTATAAAGTATAACGTCACATGGCAATACGTCATAACGAATAACGTCATATAATAAGGCGACATGACGTATAACGGCATATAGAATTACGTCACAACGTATAACGTCACGTAGTAATACGTCATAACGTATAACGTCACATAGTATTACGGTTTAACGTATAACGTAATATAGTATTCCGGTTTGACGTACAACGTCGTATAGTAATGCGTGATAACGTATAACGTCATATAGTATTGCGTCATGACGTATAACGTCATATAGAATTACGCTTTAGCGTCTAACGTCATATAGCAATGCGTCATAACGTATAAGGCCATATAGCAATGAGTCATAACGTATAACGTCATATAGTAATACGATATAACGTATAACGTCATATAGAATAACGGCATAACGTATAACGTCACATAGTAATACGACATAACGTATAGCGTCACATAATAATACGTCATAGTGTATAACGTCACATAGTAATACGTCATAACGTATAACGAGATATAGTAATGCGTGATAACGTATAACGTCATATAGTATTGCGTCATGACGTATAACGTCATATAGAATTATTTCATAACGTAGAACATCACATAGTAATACGTCATAACGTATAACGTTACATAGAATTACGGTTTAACGTATAACGTCATATAGTAATGCGTCATACTGTATCACGCCATTTAGTAATGCGTCATAACGTACAACGTCACATAGTAATACGTCATAACGTATAACGTCATATAGAATTACGTCATAACGTATAACGCCATATAGTAATGCGTCATAACGTATAACGTCATATAGTATTACGTCATAACTTATAACGTCACATAGTAATACGTCCTAACGTATAACGTCATATAGAATTATGGCATAACGTATAACGTCACAGCGAATTACGGTTTGGCGTCTAACGTCATATAGCAATACGTCATAACTTATAAGGCCATATAGCAATGCGTCATAACGTATAACGTCATTTAGAAATACGATATAACGTATAATGTCACATAGTAATACGTCATAACGTATAACGCCATATTGTAATGCGTCATAACGTATAACGTCACATAGTAATACGTCATAACGTATAACGCCATATAGTAATACGTCATAACGTATAACGTCATATAGAATTAGGGTTTAACGTATAACGTCATATGGAATTATGGTTTAACGTATATCGTCATATAGTATTGCGTCATAACGGATAACGCCATTTAGTAATGCGTCATAACGTATAATGTCACATAGTAATACGTCATAACGTATAGCGTCATATAGAATTAGGGTTTAACGTATAACGTCATATGGAATTTCGGTTTAACGTATAACGTCATATAGTATTGCGTCATAACGGTTAACGCCATTTAGTAATGCGTCATAACTTATAACGTCACATAGTAATACGTCATAACGTATAACGCCATATTGTAATGCGTCATAACGTATAAGGCCATATAGCAATGCGTCATAACGTATAACGTCATATAGAAATACGATATAATGTATAACGTCACATAGCAATACGTCATACCGTGTAACGTCGTATAGAATTACGTCATAACGTGTAACGTCACATAGTAATACGTCATAACGTATAACGTCATATAGAATTCCGGTTTAACGTATAACGCTATATTGCCATGCGTCATACCGTAAGACGTCATATAGAAGTACGGCATAATGTATAACGTCACATAGTAGTACGTCATAACGTATAACGCCATATAGCTAAGCGTCGTAACGTATAAGGTCATATGGAATTACGGTTTAACGTATAACGTCATATAGTAATGCGTCATAACGTATAACGCCATACAGTAATGAGTCATAACGTATTACGTCATATAGTATTGCGTCATGACGTATAACGTCATATAGAGTTACGTCATAACTTATAACGTCGCATGGTAATACGTAATAACGTTTAACGTCATATCGAATTCCGGTTTAACGTATAACGCCATATAGCAATGCGTTATAAAGTATAACGTCACATGGTAATACGTCATAACGAATAACGTCATATAATAAGGCGACATGACGTATAACGTCATATAGAATTACGTCACAACTTATAACGTCACGTAGCAGTACGTCATAACGTATAACGTCACATAGAATTACGGTTTAACGTATAACGTAATATAGTATTCCGGTTTAACGTACAACGTCATATAGTAATGCGTGATAACGTATAATGCCATATAATATTGCGTCATGACGTATAACGTCATATAGAATTATTTCATAACGTAGAACATCACATAGTAATACGTCATAACGTATAACGTCACATAGAATTACGGTTTAACGTATAACGTCATATAGTAATGCGTCATACAGTATCACGCCATTTAGTAATGCGTCATAACGTACAACGTCACATAGTAATACGTCATAACGTATAACGTCATATAGAATTACGTCATAACCTATAACGCCATATAGTAATGCGTCATAACGTATAACGTCATATAGTATTACGTCATAACTTATAACGTCACATAGTAATACGTCCTAAGGTATAACGTCATATAGAATTACGGCATAACGTATAACGTCACAGAGAATTACGGTTTAGCGTCTAACGTCATATAGCAATACGTCATAACGTATAAGGCCATATGGCAATGCGTCATAACGTATAACGTCATATAGAAGTACGATATAACGTATAACGTCACATAGTAATACGTCATACCGTGTAACGTCGTATAGAATTACGTCATAACGTGTAACGTCACATAGTAATACGTCATAACGTATAACGTCATATAGAATTCCGGTTTAACGTATAACGCTATATTGCAATGCGTCATACCGTAAGACGTCATATAGAAGTACGGCATAATGTATAACGTCACATAGTAATACGTCATAACGTATAACTCCATATAGCTAAGCGCCATAACGTATAAGGTCATATGGAATTACGGTTTAACGTATAACGTCATATAGTAATGCGTCATAACGTATAACGTCATATAGTAATGCGTCATAACGTATAACGTCACATAGAATTACGGTTTAGCGTATAACGCCATATAGCAATGCGTCATAACCTATAACGTCATATAGTATTGCGTCATGACGTATAACGTCATATAGAATTACGTCATAACGTATAACGCCATATAGCCATGCGTCATAACGTATAACGTCATATGGAATTACGGTTTAACGTATAACTTCATATAGTAATGCGTCATAACGTATAACGTCTTTTGGAATTACGGTTTAACGTATTACTTCATATAGTGATGCGTCATAACGTATAACGCCATATAGTAATGAGTCATAACGTATGACGTCATATAGTATTGTGTCATGACGTATAACGTCATATAGAGTTACGTCATAACTTATAACGTCACATGGTAATACGTAATAACGTTTAACGTCATATCGAATTCCGGTTTAACGTATAACGCCATATCGCAATGCGTTATAAAGTATAACGTCACATGGTAATACGTCATAACGAATAACGTCATATAATAAGGCGACATGACGTATAACGTCATATAGAATTACGTCACATCTTATAACGTCACGTAGTAATACGTCATAACGTATAACGTCACATAGAATTACGGTTTAACGTATAACGTAATATAGTATTCCGGTTTAACGTACAACGTCATATAGTAATGCGTGATAACGTATAACGTCATATAGTATTGCGTCATGACGTATAACGTCATATAGAATTATTTCATAACGTAGAACATCACATAGTAATACGTCATAACGTATAACGTCACATAGAATTACGGTTTAACGTATAACGTCATATAGTAATGCGTCATACCGTATCACGCCATTTAGTAATGCGTCATAACGTACAACGTCACATAGTAATACGTCATAACGTATAACTTCATATAGAATTACGTCATAACGTATAACGCCCTATAGTAATGCGTCATAACGTATAACGTCATATAGTATTACGTCATAACTTATAACGTCACATAGTAATACGTCCTAACGTATAACGTCATATAGAATTACGGCATAACGTATAACGTCACAGAGAATTACGGTTTAACGTATAACGCTATATTGCAATGCGTCATACCGTAAGACGTCATATAGAAGTACGGCATAATGTATAACGTCACATAGTAATACGTCATAACGTATAACGCCATATAGCTAAGCGTCATAACGTATAAGGTCATATGGAATTACGGTTTAACGTATAACGTCATATAGTAATGCGTCATAACGTATAACGCCATATAGTAATGCGTCATAACGTATAACGACACATAGAAATACGGTTTAGCGTATAACGTCATATAGCAATGCGTCATAACCTATAACGTCATATAGTATTGCGTCATGACGTATAACGTCATATAGAATTACGTCATAACGTATAACGCCATATAGCCATGCGTCATAACGTATAACGTCATATGGAATTACGGTTTAACGTATGACTTCATATAGTAATGCGTCATAACGTATAACGTCTTTTTTAATTACGGTTTAACGTATTACTTCATATAGTAATGCGTCATAACGTATAACGCCATATAGTAATGAGTCATAACGTATGACGTCATATAGTATTGCGTCATGACGTATAACGTCATATAGAGTTACGTCATAACTTATAACGTCACATAGTAATACGTAATAACGTTTAACGTCATATCGAATTCCGGTTTAACGTATAACGCCATATAGCAATGCGTTATAAAGTATAACGTCACATGGTAATACGTCATAACGAATAACGTCATATAATAAGGCGACATGACGTATAACGTCATATAGAATTATTTCATAACGTAGAACATCACATAGTAATACGTCATAACGTATAACGTCACATAGAATTACGGTTTAACGTATAACGTCATATAGTAATGCGTCATACCGTATCACGCCATTTAGTAATGCGTCATAACGTACAACGTCACATAGTAATACGTCATAACGTATAACTTCATATAGAATTACGTCATAACGTATAACACCATATAGTAATGCGTCATAACGTATAACGTCATATAGTATTACGTCATAACTTATAACGTCACATAGTAATACGTCCTAACGTATAACGTCATATAGAATTACGGCATAACGTATAACGTCACAGAGAATTACGGTTTAGCGTCTAACGTCATATAGCAATACGTCATAACGTATAAGGCCATATGGCAATGCGTCATAACGTATAACGTCATATAGAAATACGATATAACGTATAACGTCACATAGTAATACGTCATACCGTGTAACGTCGTATAGAATTACGTCATAACGTGTAACGTCACATAGTAATACGTCATAACGTATAACGTCATAGAGAATTCCGGTTTAACGTATAACGCTATATTGCCATGCGTTATAAAGTATAACGTCACATGGTAATACGTCATAACGAATAACGTCATATAATAAGGCGACATGACGTATAACGTCATATAGAATTACGTCACAACTTATAACGTCACGTAGTAGTACGTCATAACGTATAACGTCACATAGAATTACGGTTTAGCGTATAACGTCATATAGCAATGCGTCATAACCTATAACGTCATATAGTATTGCGTCATGACGTATAACGTCATATAGAATTACGTCATAACGTATAACGCCATATAGCCATGCGTCATAACGTATAACGTCATATGGAATTACGGTTTAACGTATAACTTCATATAGTAATGCGTCATAACGTATAACGTCTTTTGGAATTACGGTTTAACGTATTACTTCATATAGTAATGCGTCATAACGTATAACGCCATATAGTAATGAGTCATAACGTATGACGTCATATAGTATTGCGTCATGACGTATAACGTCATATAGAATTATTTCATAACGTATAACGCCATATAGTAATGCGTCATAACGTATAACGTCATATAGTATTACGTCATAACTTATAACGTCACATAGTAATACGTCATAACGTATAACGTCATATAGAATTACGGCATAACGTATAACGTCACCGAGAATTACGGTTTAGCGCCTAACGTCATACAGCAATACGTCATAACGTATAAGGCCATATGGCAATGCGTCATAACGTATAACGTCATATAGAAATACGATATAACGTATAACATCACATAGTAATACGTCATACCGTGTAACGTCGTATAGAATTACGTCATAACGTGTAACGTCACATAGTAATACGTCATAACGTATAACGTCATATACAATTCCGGTTTAACGTATAACGCTATATTGCAATGCGTCATACCGTAAGACGTCATATAGAAGTACGGCATAATGTATAACGTCACATAGTAATACGTCATAACGTATAACGCCATATAGCTAAGCGCCATAACGTATAAGGTCATATGGAATTACGGTTTAACGTATAACGTCATATAGTAATGCGTCATAACGTGTAACGCCATATAGTAATGCGTCATAATGTATAACGTCACATAGAATTACGGTTTAGCGTATAACGTCATATAGCAATGCGTCATAACCTATAACGTCATATAGTATTGCGTCATGACGTTTAACGTCATATAGAATTACGTCATAACGTATAACGCCATATAGTAATGAGTCATAACGTATGACGTCATATAGTATTGCGTCATGACGTATAACGTCATATAGAGTTACGTCATAACTTATAACGTCACATGGTAATACGTAATAACGTTTAACGTCATATCGAATTCCGGTTTAACGTATAACGCCATATCGCAATGCGTTATAAAGTATAACGTCACATGGTAATACGTCATAACGAATAACGTCATGTAATAAGGCGACATGACGTATAACGTCATATAGAATTACGTCACAACTTATAACGTCACGTAGTAATACGTCATAACGTATAACGTCACATAGAATTACGGTTTAACGTATAACGTAATATAGTATTCCGGTTTAACGTACAACGTCATATAGTAATGCGTGATAACGTATAACGTCATATAGTATTGCGTCATGACGTATAACGTCATATAGAATTATTTCATAACGTAGAACATCACATAGTAATACGTCATAACGTATAACGTCACATAGAATTACGGTTTAACGTATAACGTAATATAGTATTCCGGTTTAACGTACAACGTCATATAGTAATGCGTGATAACGTATGACGTCATATAGTATTGCGTCATGACGTATAACATCATATAGAGTTACGTTATAACTTATAACGTCACATGGTAATACGTAATAACGTTTAACGTCATATCGAATTCCGGTTTAACGTATAACGCCATATAGCAATGCGTTATAAAGTATAACGTCACATGGTAATACGTCATAACGAATAACGTCATATAATAAGGCGACATGACGTATAACATCATATAGAATTACGTCACAACTTATAACGTCACGTAGTAATACGTCATAACGTATAACGTCACATAGAATAACGGTTTAACGTATAACGTAATATAGTATTCCGGTTTAACGTACAACGTCATATAGTAATGCGTGAGAACGTATAACGTCATATAGTATTGCGTCATGACGTATAACGTCATATAGAATTATTTCATAACGTATAACGCCATATAGTAATGCGTCATAACGTATAACGTCATATAGTATTACGTCATAACTTATAACGTCACATAGTAATACGTCATAACGTATAACGTCATATAGAATTACGGCATAACGTATAACGTCACCGAGAATTACGGTTTAGCGTCTAACGTCATACAGCAATACGTCATAACGTATAAGGCCATATGGCAATGCGTCATAACGTATAACGTCATATAGAAATACGATATAACGTATAACATCACATAGTAATACGTCATACCGTGTAACGTCGTATAGAATTACGTCATAACGTGTAACGTCACATAGTAATACGTCATAACGTATAACGTCATATACAATTCCGGTTTAACGTATAACGCTATATTGCAATGCGTCATACCGTAAGACGTCATATAGAAGTACGGCATAATGTATAACGTCACATAGTAATACGTCATAACGTATAACGCCATATAGCTAAGCGCCATAACGTATAAGGTCATATGGAATTACGGTTTAACGTATAACGTCATATAGTAATGCGTCATAACGTATAACGCCATATAGTAATGCGTCATAACGTATAACGTCACATAGAATTACGGTTTAGCGTATAACGTCATATAGCAATGCGTCATAACCTATAACGTCATATAGTATTGCGTCATGACGTATAACGTCATATAGAATTACGTCATAACGTATAACGCCATATAGTAATGAGTCATAACGTATGACGTCATATAGTATTGCGTCATGACGTATAATGTCATATAGAGTTACGTCATAACTTATAACGTCACATGGTAATACGTAATAACGTTTAACGTCATATCGAATTCCGGTTTAACGTATAACGCCATATCGCAATGCGTTATAAAGTATAACGTCACATGGTAATACGTCATAACGAATAACGTCATATAATAAGGCGACATGACGTATAACGTCATATAGAATTACGTCACAACTTATAACGTCACGTAGTAATACGTCATAACGTATAACGTCACATAGAATTACGGTTTAACGTATAACGTAATATAGTATTCCGGTTTAACGTACAACGTCATATAGTAATGCGTGATAAAGTATAACGTCATATAGTATTGCGTCATGACGTATAACGTCATATAGAATTATTTCATAACGTAGAACATCACATAGTAATACGTCATAACGTATAACGTCACATAGAATTACGGTTTAACGTATAACGTCATATAGTAATGCGTCATACCGTATCACGCCATTTAGTAATGCGTCATAACGTACAACGTCACATAGTAATACGTCATAACGTATAACTTCATATAGAATTACGTCATAACGTATAACGCCATATAGTAATGCGTCATAACGTATAACGTCATATAGTATTACGTCATAACTTATAACGTCACATAGTAATACGTCCTAACGTATAACGTCATATGGTAATACGTCATAACGAATAACGTCATATAATAAGGCGACGTGAAGTATAACGTCATATAGAATTACGTCACAACGTATAACGTCACGTAGTAATACGTCATAACGTATAACGTCACATAGAATTACGGTTTAACGTATAACGTTATATAGTAATGCGTCATACCGTATGACGCCATTTAGTAATGCGTCATAACGTACAACGTCACATAGTAATACGCCATAAAGTATAACGTCATATAGAATTACGTCATAACGTATAACGCCATATAGTAATGCGTCATAACGTATAACGTCATATAGTATTACGTCATAACTTATAACGTCACATAGTAATACGTCCTAACGTATAACGTCAAATAGAATTACGGCATAACGTATAACGTCACACAGAATTACGGTTTAGCGTGTAACGTCGTATACAATTACGTCATAACGTGTAACGTCACATAGTAATACGTCATAACGTATAACGTCATATAGAATTCCGGTTTAACGTATAACGCTATAGTGCAATGCGTCATACCGTAAGACGTCATATAGAAGTACGGCATAATGTATAACGTCACATAGTAATACGTCATAACGTATAACGCCATATAGCTATGCGTCATAACGTATAAGGTCATATGGAATTACGGTTTAACGTATAACGTCATATAGTAATGCGTCATAACGTATAACGCGATATAGTAATGCGTCATAACGTATAACGTCACATAGAATTACGGTTTATCGTATAACGTCATACAGCAATGCGTCATAACCTATAGCGTCATATAGTATTGCGTCATGACGTATAACGTCATATAGAATTACGTCATAACGTATAACGCCATATAGCCATGCGTCATAACGTATAACGTCATATGGAATTACGGTTTAACGTATAACTTCATATAGTAATGCGTCATAACTTATAACGTCTTTTGGAATTACGGTTTAACGTATAACTTCATATAGTAATGCGTCATACCGTATGACGCCATTTAGTAATGCGTCATAACGTACAACGTCACATAGTAATACGCCATAAAGTATAACGTCATATAGAATTACGTCATAACGTATAACGCCATATAGTAATGCGTCATAACGTATAACGTCATATAGTATTACGTCATAACTTATAACGTCACATAGTAATACGTCCTAACGTATAACGTCAAATAGAATTACGGCATAACGTATAACGTCACACAGAATTACGGTTTAGCGTGTAACGTCGTATACAATTACGTCATAACGTGTAACGTCACATAGTAATACGTCATAACGTATAACGTCATATAGAATTCCGGTTTAACGTATAACGCTATAGTGCAATGCGTCATACCGTAAGACGTCATATAGAAGTACGGCATAATGTATAACGTCACATAGTAATACGTCATAACGTATAACGCCATATAGCTATGCGTCATAACGTATAAGGTCATATGGAATTACGGTTTAACGTATAACGTCATATAGTAATGCGTCATAACGTATAACGCGATATAGTAATGCGTCATAACGTATAACGTCACATAGAATTACGGTTTATCGTATAACGTCATACAGCAATGCGTCATAACCTATAGCGTCATATAGTATTGCGTCATGACGTATAACGTCATATAGAATTACGTCATAACGTATAACGCCATATAGCCATGCGTCATAACGTATAACGTCATATGGAATTACGGTTTAACGTATAACTTCATATAGTAATGCGTCATAACTTATAACGTCTTTTGGAATTACGGTTTAACGTATAACTTCATATAGTAATGCGTCATAACGTATAACGCCATATAGTAATGAGTCATAACGTATGACGTCATATAGTATTGCGTCATGACGTATAACGTCATATAGAATTATTTCATAACGTAGAACATCACATAGTAATACGTCATAACGTATAACGTCACATAGAATTACGGTTTAACGTATAACGTCATATAGTGATGCGTCATACCGTATCACGCCATTTAGTAATGCGTCATAACGTACAACGTCACATAGTAATACGTCATAACGTATAACGTCATATAGAATTACGTCATAACGTATAACGCCATATAGTAATGCGTCATAACGTATAACGTCATATAGTATTACGTCATAACTTATAACGTCACATAGTAATACGTCCTAACGTATAACGTCATATAGTATTACGTCATAACTTATAACGTCACATAGTAATACGTCCTAACGTATAACGCCATATAGCTAAGCGTCATAACGTATAAGGTCATATGGAATTACGGTTTGACGTATAACGTCATATAGTAATGCGTCATAACGTATAACGCCATATAGTAATGCGTCATAACGTATAACGTCTTTTGGAATTACGGTTTAACGTATTACTTCATATAGTAATGCGTCATAACGTATAACGCCATATAGTAATGAGTCATAACGTATGACGTCATATAGTATTGCGTCATGACGTATAACGTCATATAGAGTTACGTCATAACTTATAACGTCACATAGTAATACGACATAACGTATAACGTCACATAGAATTACGGTTTAACGTATAACGTCATATAGAATTACGTCATAACTTATAACGTCACATGGTAATACGAAATAACGTATAACGTCATATAGAATTACGGCATAACGTATAACGTCACAGAGAATTACGGTTTAGCGTCTAACGTCATATAGTAATGCGTCATAACGTATAACGCCATATTGTAATGCGTCATAACTTATAACGTCATATAGTATTGCGTCATGAAGTATAACGTCATATAGAATTACGTCATAACGTAGAACTTCACATAGTAATACGTCATAACGTATAACGTCACATACAATTACGGTTTAACGTATAACGTAATATAGAATTCCGGTTTAACGTACAACGTCATATAGTAATGCGTGATAACGTATAACGTCATATAGTATTGCTTCATGACGTATAACGCCATATAGAAATGCGTCATAACGTATAACGTCATATAGTATTACGTCATAACTTATAACGTCACATAGTAATACGTCATAACGTATAACGTCACATACAATTACGTCATAACGTGTAACGTCTCATAGTAAGACGTCATAACGTATAACGTCATATAGAATTCCGGTTTAACGTATAACGCTATATAGCAATGCGTCATACCGTATAACGTCATATAGAATTACGGCATAATGTATAACGTCACATAGGAGTACGTCATAACGTATAACGCCATATAGCTATGCGTCATAACGTATAACGTCATTTGGAATTACGGTTTAACGTATAACGTCATATAGCAATGCGTCATAACGTATATCGCCATATAGTAATGCGTCATAACGGATAACGTCATATGGAATTACGGTTTAACGTATAACTTCATATAGTAATGCGTCATAACGTATAACGCCATATAGTAATGCGTCATAACGTATGACGTGATATAGTATTGTGTCATGACGTATAACGGCATATAGAATTAGGTCATAACGTAGAACATCACATAGTAATACGTCATAACGTATAACGTCACATAGAATTACGGTTTAGCGTATAACGTCATATAGCAATGCGTCATGACGTATAACTTCATATAGTAATGCGTCATAACGTATAACGTCATATAGTAATGCGTCATAACGTATGGCGTCATATAGTAATGCGTCATGACGTATAACGTCATATAGAATTACGTCATAACGTATAACGCCATGTAGCCATGCGTCATAACGTATAACGTCATATGGACTTACGGTTTAACGTATAACTTCATATAGTAATGCGTCATAACGTATAACGTCATATGGAAGTACGGTTTAACGTATAACTTCATATAGTAATGCGTCATAACGTATAACGCCATATAGTAATGCGTCATAACGTATGACGTCATATAGTATTGCGTCATGACGTATAACGTCATACAGAATGACGTCATAACGTAGAACATCACATAGTAATACGTCCTAACGTATAACGTCATATAGAATTACGTCATAACTTATAACGTCATATAGTAATACGTCATAACGTATAACGTCATATAGAATTACGTCATAACGTATAACGCCATATAGCTATGCGCCATAACGTATAAGGTCATATGGAATTACGGTTTAACGTATAACGTCATATAGTAATGCGTCATAACGTATAACGCCATATAGTAATGCGTCATAACGTATAACGTCACATAGAATTACGGTTTAGCGTATAACGTCATATAGCAATGCGCCATAACCTATAACGTCATATAGTATTGCGTCATGACGTATAACGTCATATGGAATTACGTCATAACGTATAACGCCATATAGCCATGCGTCATAACGTATAACGTCATATGGAATTACGGTTTAACGTATAACTTCATATAGTAATGCGTCGTAACGTATAACGTCATATGGAAGTACGGTTTAACGTATAACTTCATATAGTAATGCGTCATGACGTATAACGCCATATAGTAATGCGTCATAACGTATGACGTCATATAGTATTGCGTCATGACGTATAACGTCATACAGAATGACGTCATAACGTAGAACATCACATAGTAATACGTCCTAACGTACAACGTCATATAGAATTACGTCATAACTTATAACGTCATATAGTAATACGTCATAACGTATAAAGTCATATAGAATTACGTCATAACGTATAACGCCATATAGCTATGCGTCATAACGTATAAGGTCATATGGAATTACGGTTTAACGTATAACGTCATATAGTAATGCGTCATAACTTATAACGTCATATAGTAATACGTCATAACGTATAACGTCATATAGAATTACGTCATAACGTATAACTTCATATAGTAATGCGTCGTAAAGTATAACGTCTTATGGAATTACGGTTTAACGTATAGCTTCATATAGTAATGCGTCATAACGTATAACGCCATATAGAATTACGACATAACGTATAAGGTCATATGGAATTACGGTTTAACGTATATCGTCATAGAGTAATGCGTCATAACGTATAACGTCATATAGAATTACGTCATAACGTATAACGCCATATAGCTATGCGTCATAACGTATAAGGTCATATGGAATTACGGTTTAACGTATAACGTCATATGGTAATGCGTCATACCGTATCACGCCATTTAGTAATGCGTCACAACGTACAACGTCACACAGTAATACGTCATAACGTATAACGTCATATAGAATTACGTCATAACGTATAACGCCATATAGCTATGCGTCATAACGTATAAGGTCATATGGAATTACGGTTTAACGTATAACGTCATATAGTAATGCGTCATAACGTATAACGCCATATAGTAATGCGTCATAACGTATAACGTCACATAGAATTACGGTTTAGCGTATAACGTCATATAGCAATGCGTCATAACCTATAACGTCATATAGTATTGCGTCATGACGTATAACGTCATATGGAATTACGTCATAACGTATAACGCCATATAGCCATGCGTCATAACGTATAACGTCATATGGAATTACGGTTTAACGTATAACTTCCTATAGTAATGCGTCGTAACGTATAACGTCTTATGGAATTACGGTTTAACGTATAACTTCATATAGTAATGCGTCATAACGTATAACGCCATATAGAATTACGTCATAACGTATAAGGTCATATGGAATTACGGTTTAACGTACAACGGCATATAGTAATGCGTCATAACGTATAACGTCATATAGTAATGCGTCATAACGTATAACGTCATATAGTAATGCGTCATAACGTATAAAGCCATATAGTAATGCGTCATAACGTATAACGTCACATAGAATTACAGTTTAGCGTATAACGTCATACAGCAATGCGTCATAACCTAACGTCATATAGTATTGCGTCATGACGTATAACGTCATATGGAATTACGTCATAACGTATAACGCCATACTGCCATGCGTCATAACGTATAACGTCATATGGAATTACGGTTTAACGTATAACTTCATATAGTAATGCGTCGTAACGTATAACGTCTTATGGAATTACGTTTTAACGTATAACTTCATATAGTAATGCGTCATAACGTATAACGCCATATAGTAATGAGTCATAACGTATGACGTCATATAGTATTGCGTCATGACGTATAACGTCATATAGAATTAGGTCATAACGTAGAACATCACATAGTAATACTTCATAACGTATAACGTCACATAGAATTACGGTTTAGCGTATAACGTCATATAGCAATGCCTCATGACGTATAACTTCATATAGTAATGCGTCATAACGTATAACGCCATATAGTAATGCGTCATAACGTATAACGCCATATAGTAATGCGTCATAACGTATGACGTCATATAGAATTACGGCATAACGTATAACGTCACAGAGAATTACGGTTTAGCGTCCAACGTCACATAGTAATACGACATAACGTATAGCGTCACATAGTAATACGTCATAATGTATAACGTCACATAGCAATGCGTTATAAAGTATAACGTCACATGGTAATACGTCATAACGAATAACGTCATATAATAAGGCGACATGACGTAGAACGTCATATAGAATGACGTCACAACGTATAACGTCACGTAGTAATACGTCATAACGTATAACGTCACATAGAATTACGGTTTAACGTATAACGTAATATAGTATTCCGGTTTAACGTACAACGTCATATAGTAATGCGTGACAACGTATAACGTCATATAGTATTGCGTCATGACGTATAACGTCATATAGAATTATTTCATAACGTAGAACATCACATAGTAATACGTCATAACGTATAACGTCACATAGAATTACGGTTTAACGTATAACGTCATATAGTAATGCGTCATACCGTATCACGCCATTTAGTAATGCGTCATAACGTACAACGTCACATAGTAATACGTCATAACGTATAACGTCATATAGAATTACGTCATAACGTATAACGCTATATAGTAATGCGTCATAACGTATAACGTCATATAGTATTACGTCATAACTTATAACGTCACATAGTAATACGTCCTAACGTATAACGTCATATAGAATTACGGCATAACGTATAACGTCACAGAGAATTACGGTTTAGCGTCTAACGTCATATAGCAATACGTCATAACGTATAAGGCCATATGGCAATGCGTCATAACGTATAACGTTATATAGAAATACGATATAACGTATAACGTCACATAGTAATACGTCATACCGTGTAACGTCGTATAGAATTACGTCATAACGTGTAACGTCACATAGTAATACGTCATAACGTATAACGTCATATAGAATTACGGCATAACGTATAACGCCATATAGCCATGCGTCATAACGTATAACGTCTTTTGGAATTACGGTTTAACGTATAACTTCATATAGTAATGCGTCATAACGTATAACGCCATATAGTATTGCGTCATAACGTATAACGTCATATGGAATTACGGTTTAACGTATAACTTCATATAGTAATGCGTCATAACGTATAACGTCTTTTGGAATTACGGTTTAACGTATAACTTCATATAGTAATGCGTCATAACGTATAACGCCATATAGTATTGCGTCATAACGTATAACGTCACATAGAATTGCGGTTTAGCGTATAACGTCATATAGCAATGCGTCATAACCTATAACGTCATATAGTATTGCGTCATGACGTATAACGTCATATAGAATTACGTCATAACGTATAACGCCATATAGTAATGCGTCATAACGTATAACGTCATATAGTATTACGTCATAACTTATAACGTCACATAGTAACACGTCCTAACGTATAACGTCATATAGAATTACGGCATAACGTATAACGTCACAGAGAATTACGGTTTAGCGTCTAACGTCATATAGCAATACGTCATAACGTATAAGGCCATATGGCAATGCGTCATAACGTATAACGTCATATGGAATTACGGTTTAACGTATAACTTCATATAGTAATGCGTCATAACGAATAACGTCTTTTGGAATTACGGTTTAACGTATAACTTCATATAGTAATGCGTCATAACGTATAACGCCATATAGTAATGAGTCATAACGTATGACGTCATATAGTATTGCGTCATGACGTATGACGTCATATAGAGTTACGTCATAACTTATAACGTCACATTGTAATACGTAATAACGTTTAACGTCATATCGAATTCCGGTTTAACGTATAACGCCATATAGCAATGCGTTATAAAGTATAACGTCACATGGTAATACGTCATAACGAATAACGTCATATAATAAGGCGACATGACGTATAACGTCATATAGAATTACGTCACAACGTATAACGTCACGTAGTAATACGTCATAACGTGTAACGTCACATAGAAATACGGTTTAACGTATAACGTAATATAGTATTCCGGTTTAACGTACAACGTCATATAGTAATCCGTGATAACGTATAACGTCATATAGTATTGCGTCATGACGTATAACGTCATATAGAATTATTTCATAACGTAGAACATCACATAGTAATACGTCATAACTTATAACGTCACATAGAATTACGGTTAAACGTATAACGTCATATAGTAATGCGTCATACCGTATCACGCCATTTAGTAATGCGTCATAACGTACAACGTCACACAGTAATACGTCATAACGTATAACGTCATATAGAATTACGTCATAACGTATAACGCCATATAGCTATGCGTCATAACGTATAGGGTCATATGGAATTACGGTTTAACGTATAACGTCATATAGTAATGCGTCGTATAGTATAACGCCATATAGTAATGCGTCATAACGTATAACGTCACATAGAATTACGGTTTAGCGTATAACGTCATATAGCAATGCGTCATAACCTATAACGTCATATAGTATTGCGTCATGACGTATAACGTCATATGGAATTACGTCATAACGTATAACGCCATATAGCCATGCGTCATAACGTATAACGTCATATGGAATTACGGTTTAACGTATAACTTCATATACGAATGCGTCGTAACGTATAACGTCTTATGGAATTACGGTTTAACGTATAACTTCATATAGAAATGCGTCATAACGTATAACGCCATATAGTAATGAGTCATAACGTATGACGTCATATAGTATTGCGTCATGACGCATAACGTCATATAGAATTACGTCATAACGTAGAACATCACATAGTAATACGACATAACGTATAACGTCACATAGAATTACGGTTTAACGCATAACGTCATATAGAATTACGTCATAACTTATAACGTCACATGGTAATACGAAATAACGTATAACGTCATATAGAATTACGGCATAACGTATAACGTCACAGAGAATTACGGTTTAGCGTCTAACGTCATATAGTATTGCGACATAACGTATAACGCCATATTGTAATGCGTCATAACTTATAACGTCATATAGTATTGCGTCATGAAGTATAACGTCATATAGAATTACGTCATAACGTAGAACATCACATAGTAATACGTCATAACGTATAACGTCACATACAATTACGGTTTAACGTATAACGTAATATAGAATTCCGGTTTAACGTACAACGTCATGTAGTAATGCGTGATAACGTATAACGTCATATAGTAATGCGTCATACCGTATCACGCCATTTAGTAATGCGTCATAACGTACAACGTCACATAGTAATACGTCATAACGTATAACGTCATATAGAATTACGTCATAACGTATAACGCTATATAGTAATGCGTCATAACGTATAACGTCATATAGTATTACGTCATAACTTATAACGTCACATAGTAATACGTCCTAACGTATAACGTCATATAGAATTACGGCATAACGTATAACGTCACAGAGAATTACGGTTTAGCGTCTAACGTCATATAGCAATACGTCATAACGTATAAGGCCATATGGCAATGCGTCATAACGTATAACGTTATATAGAAATACGATATAACGTATAACGTCACATAGTAATACGTCATACCGTGTAACGTCGTATAGAATTACGTCATAACGTGTAACGTCACATAGTAATACGTCATAACGTATAACGTCATATAGAATTACGGCATAACGTATAACGCCATATAGCCATGCGTCATAACGTATAACGTCTTTTGGAATTACGGTTTAACGTATAACTTCATATAGTAATGCGTCATAACGTATAACGCCATATAGTATTGCGTCATAACGTATAACGTCATATGGAATTACGGTTTAACGTATAACTTCATATAGTAATGCGTCATAACGTATAACGTCTTTTGGAATTACGGTTTAACGTATAACTTCATATAGTAATGCGTCATAACGTATAACGCCATATAGTATTGCGTCATAACGTATAACGTCACATAGAATTGCGGTTTAGCGTATAACGTCATATAGCAATGCGTCATAACCTATAACGTCATATAGTATTGCGTCATGACGTATAACGTCATATAGAATTACGTCATAACGTATAACGCCATATAGTAATGCGTCATAACGTATAACGTCATATAGTATTACGTCATAACTTATAACGTCACATAGTAACACGTCCTAACGTATAACGTCATATAGAATTACGGCATAACGTATAACGTCACAGAGAATTACGGTTTAGCGTCTAACGTCATATAGCAATACGTCATAACGTATAAGGCCATATGGCAATGCGTCATAACGTATAACGTCATATGGAATTACGGTTTAACGTATAACTTCATATAGTAATGCGTCATAACGAATAACGTCTTTTGGAATTACGGTTTAACGTATAACTTCATATAGTAATGCGTCATAACGTATAACGCCATATAGTAATGAGTCATAACGTATGACGTCATATAGTATTGCGTCATGACGTATGACGTCATATAGAGTTACGTCATAACTTATAACGTCACATTGTAATACGTAATAACGTTTAACGTCATATCGAATTCCGGTTTAACGTATAACGCCATATAGCAATGCGTTATAAAGTATAACGTCACATGGTAATACGTCATAACGAATAACGTCATATAATAAGGCGACATGACGTATAACGTCATATAGAATTACGTCACAACGTATAACGTCACGTAGTAATACGTCATAACGTGTAACGTCACATAGAAATACGGTTTAACGTATAACGTAATATAGTATTCCGGTTTAACGTACAACGTCATATAGTAATCCGTGATAACGTATAACGTCATATAGTATTGCGTCATGACGTATAACGTCATATAGAATTATTTCATAACGTAGAACATCACATAGTAATACGTCATAACTTATAACGTCACATAGAATTACGGTTAAACGTATAACGTCATATAGTAATGCGTCATACCGTATCACGCCATTTAGTAATGCGTCATAACGTACAACGTCACACAGTAATACGTCATAACGTATAACGTCATATAGAATTACGTCATAACGTATAACGCCATATAGCTATGCGTCATAACGTATAGGGTCATATGGAATTACGGTTTAACGTATAACGTCATATAGTAATGCGTCGTATAGTATAACGCCATATAGTAATGCGTCATAACGTATAACGTCACATAGAATTACGGTTTAGCGTATAACGTCATATAGCAATGCGTCATAACCTATAACGTCATATAGTATTGCGTCATGACGTATAACGTCATATGGAATTACGTCATAACGTATAACGCCATATAGCCATACGTCATAACGTATAACGTCATATGGAATTACGGTTTAACGTATAACTTCATATACGAATGCGTCGTAACGTATAACGTCTTATGGAATTACGGTTTAACGTATAACTTCATATAGAAATGCGTCATAACGTATAACGCCATATAGTAATGAGTCATAACGTATGACGTCATATAGTATTGCGTCATGACGCATAACGTCATATAGAATTACGTCATAACGTAGAACATCACATAGTAATACGACATAACGTATAACGTCACATAGAATTACGGTTTAACGCATAACGTCATATAGAATTACGTCATAACTTATAACGTCACATGGTAATACGAAATAACGTATAACGTCATATAGAATTACGGCATAACGTATAACGTCACAGAGAATTACGGTTTAGCGTCTAACGTCATATAGTATTGCGACATAACGTATAACGCCATATTGTAATGCGTCATAACTTATAACGTCATATAGTATTGCGTCATGAAGTATAACGTCATATAGAATTACGTCATAACGTAGAACATCACATAGTAATACGTCATAACGTATAACGTCACATACAATTACGGTTTAACGTATAACGTAATATAGAATTCCGGTTTAACGTACAACGTCATGTAGTAATGCGTGATAACGTATAACGTCATATAGTATTGCGTCATGACGTATAACGCCATATAGAAATGCGTCATAACGTATAACGTCATAACTTATAACGTCACATAGTAATACGTCATAACGTATAACGTCACATACAATTACGTCATAACGTGTAACGTCACATAGTAAGACGTCATAACGTATAACGTCATATAGAATTCCGGTTTAACGTATAACGCTATATAGCAATGCGTCATACCGTATAACGTCATATAGAATTACGGCATAATGTATAACGTCACATAGTAGTACGTCATAACGTATAACGCCATATAGCTATGCGTCATAACGTATAACGTCATATGGAATTACGGTTTAACGTATAACGTCATATAGTAATGCGTCATAACGTATATCGCCATATAGTAATGCGTCATAACGGATAACGTCATATGGAATTACGGTTTAACGTATAACTTCATATAGTAATGCGTCATAACGTATAACGCCATATAGTATTGCGTCATAACGTATAACGTCACATAGAATTACGGTTTAGCGTATAACGTCATATAGCAATGCGTCATAACCTATAACGTCATATAGTATTGCGTCATGACGTATAACGTCATATAGAATTACGTCATAACGTATAACGCCATATAGTAATGCGTCATAACGTATAACGTCATATAGTATTACGTCATAACTTATAACGTCACATAGTAACACGTCCTAACGTATAACGTCATATAGAATTACGGCATAACGTATAACGTCACAGAGAATTACGGTTTAGCGTCTAACGTCATATAGCATTACGTCATAACGTATAAGGCCATATGGCAATGCGTCATAACGTATAACGTCATATGGAATTACGGTTTAACGTATAACTTCATATAGTAATGCGTCATAACGAATAACGTCTTTTGGAATTACGGTTTAACGTATAACTTCATATAGTAATGCGTCATAACGTATAACGCCATATAGTAATGAGTCATAACGTATGACGTCATATAGTATTGCGTCATGACGTATGACGTCATATAGAGTTACGTCATAACTTATAACGTCACATTGTAATACGTAATAACGTTTAACGTCATATCGAATTCCGGTTTAACGTATAACGCCATATAGCAATGCGTTATAAAGTATAACGTCACATGGTAATACGTCATAACGAATAGCGTCATATAATAAGGCGACATGACGTATAACGTCATATAGAATTACGTCACAACGTATAACGTCACGTAGTAATACGTCATAACGTATAACGTCACATAGAAATACGGTTTAACGTATAACGTAATATAGTATTCCGGTTTAACGTACAACGTCATATAGTAATCCGTGATAACGTATAACGTCATATAGTATTGCGTCATGACGTATAACGTCATATAGAATTATTTCATAACGTAGAACATCACATAGTAATACGTCATAACTTATAACGTCACATAGAATTACGGTTTAACGTATAACGTCATATAGTAATGCGTCATACCGTATCACGCCATTTAGTAATGCGTCATAACGTACAACGTCACACAGTAATACGTCATAACGTATAACGTCATATAGAATTACGTCATAACGTATAACGCCATATAGCTATGCGTCATAACGTATAGGGTCATATGGAATTACGGTTTAACGTATAACGTCATATAGTAATGCGTCGTATAGTATAACGCCATATAGTAATGCGTCATAACGTATAACGTCACATAGAATTACGGTTTAGCGTATAACGTCATATAGCAATGCGTCATAACCTATAACGTCATATAGTATTGCGTCATGACGTATAACGTCATATGGAATTACGTCATAACGTAGAACATCACATAGTAATACGACATAACGTATAACGTCACATAGAATTACGGTTTAACGCATAACGTCATATAGAATTACGTCATAACTTATAACGTCACATGGTAATACGAAATAACGTATAACGTCATATAGAATTACGGCATAACGTATAACGTCACAGAGAATTACGGTTTAGCGTCTAACGTCATATAGTATTGCGTCATAACGTATAACGCCATATTGTAATGCGTCATAACTTATAACGCCATATAGTATTGCGTCATGAAGTATAACGTCATATAGAATTACGTCATAACGTAGAACATCACATAGTAATACGTCATAACGTATAACGTCACATACAATTACGGTTTAACGTATAACGTAATATAGAATTCCGGTTTAACGTACAACGTCATGTAGTAATGCGTGATAACGTATAACGTCATATAGTATTGCGTCATGACGTATAACGCCATATAGAAATGCGTCATAACGTATAACGTCATAACTTATAACGTCACATAGTAATACGTCATAACGTATAACGTCACATACAATTACGTCATAACGTGTAACGTCACATAGTAAGACGTCATAACGTATAACGTCATATAGAATTCCGGTTTAACGTATAACGCTACATAGCAATGCGTCATACCGTATAACGTCATATAGAATTACGGCATAATGTATAACGTCACATAGTAGTACGTCATAACGTATAACGCCATATAGCTATGCGTCATAACGTATAACGTCATATGGAATTACGGTTTAACGTATAACGTCATATAGTAATGCGTCATAACGTATATCGCCATATAGTAATGCGTCATAACGGATAACGTGATATGGAATTACGGTTTAACGTATAACTTCATATAGTAATGCGTCATAACGTATAACGCCATATAGTAATGCGTCATAACGTATGACGTCATATAGTATTTTGTCATGACGTATAACGGCATATAGAATTAGGTCATAACGTAGAACATCACATAGTAATACGTCATAACGTATAACGTCACATAGAATTACGGTTTAGCGTATAACGTCATATAGCAATGCGTATTGACGTATAACTTCATATAGTAATGCGTCATAACGTATAACGCCATATAGTAATGCGTCATAACGTATGACGTCATATAGTATTGCGTCATGACGTATAACGCCATATAGTAAGGCGCCATGACGTATAACGTCATATAGTAATACGTCATAACGTATAACGTTATATAGAATTCCGGTTTAACGAATAACGCTATACAGCAATGCGTCATAACGTATAACGTCATATAGAATTCCGGCATAATGTGTAACGCCACATAGTAATACGTCATAATGTATAACGCCATATAGCAATGCGTCATAACGTATAACGTCATATAGAATTACGGTTTAACGTATAACGTCATACAGTAATGCGTCATAACGTATAACGCCATATAGTAATGCGTCATAACGTATGACGCTATATAGTATTGCATCATGACGTATATCTTCATATAGAATTAGGTCGTAACGAGGAACATCACATAGTAACACGACATAACCTATAACGTCACATAGAATTACGGTTTAACGTATAACGTCATATAATAATGCGTCATACCGTATAACGCCATATAGTAAGGCGTCATGACGTATAACGTCATATACAATTACGGTTTAACGTATAACGTCATACAGTAATGCGCCATAACGCATAACGTCACATAGTAATACGTCATAACTTATAACGTCACATAGAATTACGGTTTAACGTATAACGTCACATAGAATTACGGTTTAGCGTATAACGTCATATAGAATTAGGGTATACCGTATGACGTCATATAGAATTACGGTTTAACGTATAACGTCACATAGTAATACGTCATAACGTGTAACGTCGTATAGAATTACGTCATAACGTATAACGTCACAGAGTAATACGTCATAACGTATAACGTCATATAGAATTCACGTTTAACGAATAAAGCTATATAACAATGCGTCATAACGTATAACGTCATATAGAATTACGGCATAAAGTATAACGTCACATAGTAATGCGTCATAACGCATAACGTCACATAGTAATACGTCATAACTTATAACGTCACATAGAATTACGGTTTAACGTATAACGTCACATAGAATTACGGTTTAGCGTATAACGTCACATAGAATTAGGGTATACCGTATGACGTCATATAGAATTACGGTTTAACGTATAACGTCACATAGTAATACGTCATAACGTATAACGTCATATAGAATTCCGGTTTAACGTATAACGCTATATTGCAATGCGTCATACCGCAAGACGTCTTATAGAAGTACGGCATAATGTATAACGTCACATAGTAATACGTCATAACGTATAACGCCATATAGCTATGCGTCATAACGTATAAGGTCATATGGAATTACGGTTTAACGTATAATGTCATATAGTAATGCGTCATAACGTATAACGCAATAATGTAATGCATCGTAACGTATAACGTCACATAGAATTACGGTTTAGCGTATATCGTCATACAGCAATGCGTCATAACCTATAACGCCATATAGTAATGAGTCATATCGTATGACGTCATATAGTATTGCGTCATGACGTATAACGTCATATAGAGTTACGTCATAACTTATAACGTCACATAGTAATACGTAATAACGTATAACGTCATATCGAATTCCGGTTTAACGTATAACGCCATATAGCAATGCGTTATAAAGTATAACGTCACATGGTAATACGTCATAACGAATAACGTCATATAATAAGGCGACATGACGTATAACGTCATATAGAATTACGTCACAACGTATAACGTCACGTAGT
Organism: Bombus fervidus; assembly: GCF_041682495.2. NCBI lineage: Eukaryota > Metazoa > Arthropoda > Insecta > Hymenoptera > Apidae > Bombus > Bombus fervidus. Next base: position 6,591,414 of record NW_027212582.1, read on the forward strand.
AATACGTCATAACGTCTAACGTCACATAGAATTACGGTTTAACGTATAACGTAATATAGTATTCCGGTTTAACGTACAACGTCATATAGTAATGCGTGATAACGTATAGCGTCATATAGTATTGCGTCATGACGTATAATGTCATATAGAATTATTTCATACCGCAGAACAACACATAGTAATACGTCATAACGTATAACGTCACATAGAATTACGGTTTAACGTATAACGTCATATAGTATTACGTCATAACTTATAACGTCACAGAGAATTACGGTTTAGCGTCTAATGTCATATAGCAATACGTCATAACGTATAAGGCCATATAGTATTGCGTCATAACGTATAACGTCATATAGAAATACGATATAACGTATAACGTCACACAGAATTACGGTTTAACGTGTAACGTCATATAGAATTACGTCATAACTTATAACGTCACATGGTAATACGAAATAACGTATAACGTCATATAGAATTACGGCATAACGTATAACGTCACAGAGAATTACGGTTTAGCGTCTAACGTCATATAGTAATGCGTCATAACGTATAACGCCATATTGTAATGCGTCATAACTTATAACGTCATATAGTATTGCGTCATGAAGTATAACGTCATATAGAATTCCGGTTTAACGTACAACGTCATATAGTAATGCGTGATAACGTATAACGTCATATAGTATTGCGTCATGACGTATAACGCCATATAGATATGCGTCATAACGTATAACGTCATATAGTATTACGTCATAACTTATAACGTCACATAGTAATACGTCATAACGTATAACGTCACATACAACTACGTCATAACGTATAACGTAATATAGAATTCCGGTTTAACGTACAACGTCATATAGTAATGCGTGATAACGTATAACGTCATATAGTATTGCGTCATGACGTATAACGCCATATAGAAATGCGGCATAACGTATAACGTCATATAGTATTACGTCATAACTTATAACGTCACATAGTAATACGTCATAACGTATAACGTCACATACAAATACGTCATAACGTATAACGTAATATAGAATTCCGGGTTAACGTACAACGTCATATAGTAATGCGTGATAACGTATAACGTCATATAGTATTGCGTCATGACGTATAACGCCATATAGAAATGCGTCATAACGTATAACGTCATATAGTATTACGTCATAAGTTATAACGTCACACAGTAATACGTCATAACGTATAACGTCATATAGAATTACGTCATAACGTATAACGTCATATAGAAATACGATATAACGTATAACGTCACATAGTAATACGTCATAACGTGTAACGTCGTATAGAATTACGTCATAACGTGTAACATCACATAGTAAGACGTCATAACGTATAACGTCATATAGAATTCCGGTTTAACGTATAACGCTATATAGCAATGCGTCATACCGTATAACGTCATATAGAATTACGGCATAATGTATAACGTCACATAGTAATACGTCATAACGTATAACGCCATATAGCTATGCGTCATAATGTATAACGTCATATGGAATTACAGTTTAACGTATAACGTTATATAGTAATGCGCCATAACGTGTATCGCCATATAGTAATGCGTCATAACGTATGACGTCATATAGTATTGCGTCATGACGTATAACGCCATATAGTAAGGCGCCATGACGTATAACGTCATATAGTAAGGCGCCATGACGTATAACGTCATATAGTAATACGTCATAACGTATAACGTTATATAGAATTCCGGTTTAACGAATAACGCTATACAGCAATGCGTCATAACGTATAACGTCATATAGAATTCCGGCATAATGTGTAACGCCACATAGTAATACGTCATAATGTATAACGCCATATAGCAATGCGTCATAACTTATAACGTCATATAGAATTCCGGTTTAACGAATAACGCTATACAGCAATGCGTCATAACGTATAACGTCATATAGAATTCCGGCATAATGTGTAACGCCACATAGTAATACGTCATAATGTATAACGCCATATAGCAATGCGTCATAACGTATGACGTCATATAGAATTACGGTTTAACGTATAACGTCACATAGTAATACGTCATAACGTGTAACGTCGTATAGAATTACGTCATAACGTATAACGTCATATAGAATTCCGGTTTAACGTATAACGCTATATAGCAATGCGTCATAACGTATAACGTCATATAGAATTACGGCATAATGTAGAACATCACGTAGTAATTCGTCCGAAAGTATAACGTCATATAGAATTACGTCATAACTGATATCGTCACATAGTAATACGTCATAACGTTTAACGTCATATAGAATTACGGTTTAACGTATACCGTCATATAGTAATGCGTCATAACGTATAACGTCATATAGAATTACGTCATAAATTATAACGTCACATAGTAATACGTCATAACGTATAACGTCATATAGAATTACGGTTTAACGTATACCGTCATATAGTAATGCGTCATAACGTATAACGTCATATAGAATTACGTCATAACTTATAACGTCACATAGTAACACGTTATAACTTATAACGTCACATAGCGTTACGGTTTAGCGTATCAAGTCATATAGAATTAGGGTTTAACGTATAACGTCACATAGAATTACGGTTTAACGTATAACGTCACATAGTAATACGTCATAACGTGTAACGTAGTATAGAATTACGTCATAACGTAGAACGTCACATAGTAATACGTCATAACGTATAACGTCATATAGAATTCCGGTTTAACGAATAACGCTATATAACAATGCGTCATAACGTATAACGTCATATAGAATTACGGCATAATGTGTAACGTCACATAGTAATACGTCATAACGTATAACGCCATATAGCTATGCGTCATAACGTATAACGTCATATGGAATTACGGTTTAACGTATAACGTCATATAGTAATACGTCATAGCGTATATCGCCATATAGTAATGCGTCATAACGGATAACGTCATATGGAATTACGGTTTAACGTATAACTTCATATAGTAATGCGTCATAACGTATAACGCCATATAGAATTACGTCATAACTGATAACGTCACATAGTAATACGTCATAACGTATAACGTCATATAGAATTACGGCATAACGTATAACATCACATGGAATTGCGGTTTAGCGTATAACGTCATATAGCAATGCGTCATAACGTATAACGCCATTTAGTAATGCGTCCTAACGTATAACGTCATATAGAATTACGGTTTAACGTATACCGTCATATAGTAATGCGTAATAACGTATAACGTCATATAGAATTACGTCATAACTTATAACGTCACATAGTAATACGTCCTAACGTATAACGTCATATAGAATTACGGTTTAACGTATACCGTCATATAGTAATGCGTCATAACGTATAACGTCATATAGAATTACGTCATAACTTATAACGTCACATAGTAACACGTCATAACTTATAACGTCACATAGCGTTACGGTTTAGCGTATAAAGTCATATAGAATTAGGGTTTAACGTATAACGTCACATAGAATTACGGTTTAACGTATAACGTCACATAGTAATACGTCATAACGTGTAACGTCGTATAGAATTACGTCATAACGTATAACGTCACATAGTAATACGTCATAACGTATAACGTCATATAGAATTCCGGGTTAACGAATAACGCTATATAACAATGCGTCATAACGTATAACGTCATATAGAATTACGGCATAATGTGTAACGTCACATAGTAATACGTCATAACGTATAACGCCATATAGCTATGCGTCATAACGTATAACGTCATATGGAATTCCGGTTTAACGTATAACGTCATATGGAATTACGATTTAACGTATGAAGCCATGTAGAATTACGGCATAACGTATAACGTCACATAGTAATGCGTCATAACGTATAACGCCATGTAGTAATGCGTCATAATGTATAACGTCATGTAGTATTGCGTCATGAAATATAACGTCATATAGAATTACGTCATAACTGATAACGTCACATAGTAATACGTCATAACGTATAACGTCATATGGAATTACGGTTTAACGTATACCGTCATATAGAATGACGGCATAACGTATAACATCACATGGAATTACGGTTTAGCGTATAACGTCATATAGCAATGCGTCATAACGAATAACGCCATTTAGTAATGCGTCATAACGTATAACGTCATATAGAATTACGGCATAATGTAGAACATCACGTAGTAATTCGTCCGAAAGTATAACGTCATATAGAATTACTTCATAACTGATAACGTCACATAGTAATACGTCATAACGTATAACGTCATATGGAATTACGGTTTAACGTATAACGTCACATAGTAATACGTCATAACGTGTAACGTCGTATAGAATTACGTCATAACGCATAACGTCACATAGTAATACGTCCTAACGTATAACGTCATACAGTAATGCGTCATAACGCATAACGTCACATAGTAATACGTCATAACTTATAACGTCACATAGAATTACGGTTTAGCGTATAACGTCATATAGAATTCCGGTTTAACGAATAACGCCATATAACAATGCGTCATAACGTATAACGCCATATAGAATTACGGCATAATGTGTAACGTCACATAGTAATACGTCATAATGTATAACGCCATAAAGCAATGCGTCATAACGTATAACGTCATATAGAATTACGCTTAAACGTATAACGTCATACAGTAATGCGTCATAACGCATAACGTCACATAGTAATACGTCATAACTTATAACGTCACATAGAGTTACGGTTTAGCGTATAAAGTCATATAGAATTAGGGTTTAACGTATAACGTCACATAGTATTACGGTTTAGCGTACAACGTCATATAGTAGTGCGTCATAACGTATAACGCCATATAGCAACGCGTTATAAAGTATAACGTCATATAGTAATGCGTGATAACGTATAACGTCATATAGAATTACGGCATAACGTATAACGTCACATAGTAATACGTCATAACGTATAAGGCCATATAGCAATGCGTCATAACGTATAACGTCATATAGTATTGCGTCATGACGTATAACGAGATATAGCAATGCGTCATAACGTATAACGTCATATAGAATTACGGTTTAAGGTATAACGTCATATAGCAATGCGTCATAACGTATAAGGCCATATAGCAATGCGTCATAACGTATAACGTCATATAGTATTGCGTCATGAAGTATAACGTCATATAGAATTACCTCATAACGTATAACGTCACATAGTAATACGTCATAACGTATAGCGTCAGATAGTAATACGTCATAATGTATAACGTCACATAGTAATACGTCATAACGTATAACGAGATATAGCAATGCGTCATAACGTATAACGTCATATAGAATTACGGTTTAAGGTATAACGTCATATAGCAATGCGTCATAACGTATAACGCCATTTAGTAATGCGTCCTAACGTATAACGTCATGTAGAATTACGGTTTAACGTATACCGTCATATAGTAATGCGTCATAACGTATAACGCCATTTAGTAATGCGTCATAACGTATAACGCCATTTAGTAATGCGTCATAACGTATAACGTCACATAGTAATACGTCATAACGTATGACGTCATATAGAATTACGGCATAATGTATAACGTCACATAGTAATACGTCATAACGTATAACGCCATATAGTAATGCGTCATAGCGTATGACGTCATGTAGTATTGCGTCATAACGTATAACGCCATATAGTATTGCGTCATAACGTGTAACGTCGTATAGAATTACGTCATAACGTACAACGTCACATAGTAATACGTCATAACGTATAACGTCATATAGAATTACGTCATGGCGTAGAGCATCACATAGTAATACGTCATAACGTATAAGGTCATACAGTCATTCGTCATGAAGTATAACGTCATATAGAATTACGGCATGACGTATAACGTCACATAGTAATACGTCAAAACGTATAACGCCATATAGCAATGCGTCATAACGTATAACGTCATATAGAAATACGTTATAACTTATAACGTTACATAGTAATACGTCATAACGTATAACGTCATATAGAATTACGGCATAACGTATAACATCACATGGAATTACGGTTTAGCGTATAACGTCATATAGCAATGCGTCATAACGTATAAGGCCATATAGCAATGCGTCAGAACGTATAACGTCATATAGCAATGCGTCATAACGTATAACGTCATATAGTAATGCGTCATAACGTATAGCGCCATATAGTAATGCGGCATAACGTATGACGTCATATAGTATTGCGTCATGACGTATAACGACATATAGTAAGGCGCCATGACGTATAACGTCATATAGAAATAAGGCATAACGTATAACGTCACATAGTAATACGTCATAACGTGTAACGTCGTATAGAATTACGTCATAACGTACAATGTCACATAGTAATACGTCATAACGTATAACGTCACATAGTAATACGTCATAACGTGTAACGTCGTATAGAATTACGTCTTAACGCATAACGTCACATAGTAATACGTCATAACGTATAACGTCATATAGAATTCCGGTTTAATGAATAACGCTATACAGCAATGCGTCATAACGTATAACGTCATATAGAATTACGGCATAATGTGTAACGTCACATAGTAATACGTCATAATGTATAACGCCATATAGCAATGCGTCATAACGTATGACGTCATATAGTATTGCGTCATGACGTATAACGCCATATAGTAAGGCGCCATGACGTATAACGTCATATAGTAATACGTCATAACTTATAACGTTATATAGAATTCCGGTTTAACGAATAACACTATACAGCAATGCGTCATAACGTATAACGTCATATAGAATTCCGGCATAATGTGTAACGCCACATAGTAATACGTCATAATGTATAACGCCATATAGCAATGCGTCATAACGTATAACGTCATATAGAATTACGGTTTAACGTATAACGTCATACAGTAATGCGTCATAACGTATAACGCCATATAGTAATGCGTCATAACGTATGACGTTATATAGTATTGCATCATGACGTATATCTTCATATAGAATTAGGTCGTAACGAGGAACATCACATAGTAACACGACATAACCTATAACGTCACATAGAATTACGGTTTAACGTATAACGTCATATAATAATGCGTCATACCGTATAACGCCATATAGTAAGGCGTCATGACGTATAACGTCATATAGAATTACGGTTTAACGTATAACGTCATACAGTAATGCGCCATAACGCATAACGTCACATAGTAATACGTCATAACTTATAACGTCACATAGAATTACGGTTTAACGTATAACGTCACATAGAATTACGGTTTAGCGTATAACGTCATATAGAATTAGGGTATACCGTATGACGTCATATAGAATTACGGTTTAACGTATAACGTCACATAGTAATACGTCATAACTTATAACGTCACATAGAATTACGGTTTAACGTATAACGTCACATAGAATTACGGTTTAGCGTATAACGTCATATAGAATTAGGGTATACCGTATGACGTCATATAGAATTACGGCATAAAGTATAACGTCACATAGTAATGCGTCATAACGCATAACGTCACATGGTAATACGTCATAACTTATAAAGTCACATAGAATTACGGTTTAACGTATAACGTCACATAGAATTACGGTTTAGCGTATAACGTCACATAGAATTAGGGTATACCGCATGACGTCATATAGAATTACGGTTTAACGTATAACGTCACATAGTAATACGTCATAACGTGTAACGTCGTATAGAATTACGTCATAACGTATAACGTCATATAGAATTCCGGTTTAACGTATAACGCTATATAGCAATGCGTCATAACGTATAACGTCATATAGAATTACGGCATAAAGTAGAACATCACGTAGTAATTCGTCCGAAAGTATAACGTCATATAGAATTACGTCATAACTGATAACGTCACATAGTAATACGTCATAACGTATATCGTCATATAGAATTACGGTTTAACGTATACCGTCATATAGTAATGCGTCATAACGTATAACGTCATATAGAATTACGCCATAAATTATAACGTCACATAGTAATACGTCATAACGTATAACGTCATATAGAATTACGGTTTAACGTATACCGTCATATAGTAATGCGTCATAACGTATAACGTCATATAGAATTACGTCATCACTCATAACGTCACATAGTAACACGTTATAACTTATAACGTCACATAGCGTTACGGTTTAGAGTATAAAGTCATATAGAATTAGGGTTTAACGTATAACGTCACATAGAATTACGGTTTAACGTATAACGTCACATAGTAATACGTCATAACGTGTAACGTAGTATAGAATTACGTCATAACGTAGAACGTCACATAGTAATACGTCATAACGTATAACGTCATATAGAATTCCGGTTTAACGAATAACGCTATATAACAATGCGTCATAACGTATAACGTCATATAGAATTACGGCATAATGTGTAACGTCACATAGTAATACGTCATAACGTATAACGCCATATAGCTATGCGTCAGAACGTATAACGTCATATGGAATTACGGTTTAACGTATAACGTCATATAGTAATACGTCATAGCGTATATCGCCATATAGTAATGCGTCATAACGGATAACGTCATATGGAATTACGGTTTAACGTATAACTTCATATAGTAATGCGTCATAACGTCTAACGCCATATAGTACTGCGTCATAACGTATGACGTCATATAGTATTGCGTCATGACGTATAACGTCATATAGAATTACGGCATAATGTAGAACATCACGTAGTAATACGTCCGAACGTATAACGTCATATAGAATTACGTCATAACTGATAACGTCACATAGTAATACGTCATAACGTATAACGTCATATAGAATTACGGCATAACGTATAACATCACATGGAATTGCGGTTTAGCGTATAACGTCATATAGCAATGCGTCATAACGTATAACGCCATATAGTAATGCGGCATAACGTATGACGTCATATAGTATTGCGTCATGACGTATAACGACATATAGTAAGGCGCCATGACGTATAACGTCACATAGTAATACGTCATAACGTGTAACGTCGTATAGAATTACGTCTTAACGCATAACGTCACATAGTAATACGTCATAACGTATAACGTCATATAGAATTCCGGTTTAACGAATAACGCTATACAGCAATGCGTCATAACGTATAACGTCATATAGAATTACGGCATAATGTGTAACGTCACATAGTAATACGTCATAATGTATAACGCCATATAGCAATGCGTCATAACGTATGACGTCATATAGTATTGCGTCATGACGTATAACGCCATATAGTAAGGCGCCATGACGTATAACATCATATAGTAATACGTCATAACGTATAACGTTATATAGAATTCCGGTTTAACGAATAACGCTATACAGCAATGCGTCATAACGTATAACGTCATATAGAATTCCGGCATAATGTGTAACGCCACATAGTAATACGTCATAACGTATAACGCCATATAGCTATGCGTCAGAACGTATAACGTCATATGGAATTACGGTTTAACGTATAACGTCATATAGTAATACGTCATAATGTATAACGCCATATAGCAATGCGTCATAACGTATAACGTCATATAGAATTACGGTTTAACGTATAACGGCATACAGTAATGCGTCATAACGTATAACGCCATATAGTAATGCGTCATAACGTATGACGTTATATAGTATTGCATCATGACGTATATCTTCATATAGAATTAGGTCGTAACGAGGAACATCACATAGTAACACGACATAACCTATAACGTCACATAGAATTACGGTTTAACGTATAACGTCATATAATAATGCGTCATACCGTATAACGCCATATAGTAAGGCGTCATGACGTATAACGTCATATAGAATTACGGTTTAACGTATAACGTCATACAGTAATGCGCCATAACGCATAACGTCACATAGTAATACGTCATAACTTATAACGTCACATAGAATTACGGTTTAACGTATAACGTCACATAGAATTACGGTTTAGCGTATAACGTCATATAGAATTAGGGTATACCGTATGACGTCATATAGAATTACGGTTTAACGTATAACGTCACATAGTAATACGTCATAACTTATAACGTCACATAGAATTACGGTTTAACGTATAACGTCACATAGAATTACGGTTTAGCGTATAACGTCATATAGAATTAGGGTATACCGTATGACGTCATATAGAATTACGGCATAAAGTATAACGTCACATAGTAATGCGTCATAACGCATAACGTCACATAGTAATACGTCATAACTTATGACGTCACATAGAATTACGGTTTAACGTATAACGTCACATAGAATTACGGTTTAGCGTATAACGTCACATAGAATTAGGGTATACCGTATGACGTCATATAGAATTACGGTTTAACGTATAACGTCACATAGTAATACGTCATAACGTGTAACGTCGTATAGAATTACGTCATAACGTATAACGTCATATAGAATTCCGGTTTAACGTATAACGCTATATAGCAATGCGTCATAACGTATAACGTCATATAGAATTACGGCATAATGTAGAACATCACGTAGTAATTCGTCCGAAAGTATAACGTCATATAGAATTACGTCATAACTGATAACGTCACATAGTAATACGTCATAACGTATAACATCATATAGAATTACGGTTTAACGTATACCGTCATATAGTAATGCGTCATAACGTATAACGTCATATAGAATTACGTCATAAATTATAACGTCACATAGTAATACGTCATAACGTATAACGTCATATCGAATTACGGTTTAACGTATACCGTCATATAGTAATGCGTCATAACGTATAACGTCATATAGAATTACGTCATCACTCATAAAGTCACATAGTAACACGTTATAACTTATAACGTCACATAGCGTTACGGTTTAGCGTATAAAGTCATATAGAATTAGGGTTTAACGTATAACGTCACATAGAATTACGGTTTAACGTATAACGTCACATAGCAATACGTCATAACGTGTAACGTAGTATAGAATTACGTCATAACGTAGAACGTCACATAGTAATACGTCATAACGTATAACGTCATATAGAATTCCGGTTTAACGAATAACGCTATATAACAATGCGTCATAACGTATAACGTCATATAGAATTACGGCATAATGTGTAACGTCACATAGTAATACGTCATAACGTATAACGCCATATAGCTATGCGTCAGAACGTATAACGTCATATGGAATTACGGTTTAACGTATAACGTCATATAGTAATACGTCATAGTGTATATCGCCATATAGTAATGCGTCATAACGGATAACGTCATATGGAATTACGGTTTAACGTATAACTTCATATAGTAATGCGTCATAACGTCTAACGCCATATAGTACTGCGTCATAACGTATGACGTCATATAGTATTGCGTCATGACGTATAACGTCACATAGAATTACGGCATAATGTAGAACATCACGTAGTAATACGTCCGAACGTATAACGTCATATAGAATTACGTCATAACTGATAACGTCACATAGTAATACGTCATAACGTATAACGTCATATAGAATTACGGCATAACGTATAACATCACATGGAATTGCGGTTTAGCGTATAACGTCATACAGCAATGCGTCATAACGTATAACGCCATTTAGTAATGCGTCCTAACGTATAACGTCATATAGAATTACGGTTTAACGTATACCGTCATATAGTAATGCGTCATAACGTATAACGTCATATAGAATTACGTCATAACTTATAACGTCACATAGTAATACGTCCTAACGTATAACGTCATATAGAATTACGGTTTAACGTATACCGTCATATAGTAATGCGTCATAACGTATAACGTCATATAGAATTACGTCATAACTTATAACGTCACATAGTAACACGTCATAACTTATAACGTCACATAGTAATACGTCATAACGTATAGCGCCATATAGTAATGCGGCATAACGTATGACGTCATATAGTATTGCGTCATGACGTATTACGACATATAGTAAGGCGCCATGACGTATAACGTCACATAGTAATACGTCATAACGTGTAACGTCGTATAGAATTACGTCTTAACGCATAACGTCACATAGTAATACGTCATAACGTATAACGTCATATAGAATTCCGGTTTAACGAATAACGCTATACAGCAATGCGTCATAACGTATAACGTCATATAGAATTACGTCATAACTTATAACGTCACATAGTAACACGTCATAACTTATAACGTCACATAGTAATACGTCATAACGTATAGCGCCATATAGTAATGCGGCATAACGTATGACGTCATATAGTATTGCGTCATGACGTATAACGACATATAGTAAGGCGCCATGACGTATAACGTCACATAGTAATACGTCATAACGTGTAACGTCGTATAGAATTACGTCTTAACGCATAACGTCACATAGTAACACGTCATAACTTATAACGTCACATAGTAATACGTCATAACGTATAGCGCCATATAGTAATGCGGCATAACGTATGACGTCATATAGTATTGCGTCATGACGTATAACGACATATAGTAAGGCGCCATGACGTATAACGTCACATAGTAATACGTCATAACGTATAACGTCATATAGAACTACGGCATAATGTGTAACGTCACATAGTAATACGTCATAATGTATAACGCCATATAGCAATGCGTCATAACGTATGACGTCATATAGTATTGCGTCATGACGTATAACGCCATATAGTAAGGCGCCATGACGTATAACGTCATATAGTAATACGTCATAACGTATAACGTTATATAGAATTCCGGTTTAACGAATAACGCTATACAGCAATGCGTCATAACGTATAACGTCATATAGAATTCCGGCATAATGTGTAACGCCACATAGTAATACGTCATAATGTATAACGCCATATAGCAATGCGTCATAACGTATAACGTCATATAGAATTACGGTTTAACGTATAACGTCATACAGTAATGCGTCATAACGTATAACGCCATATAGTAATGCGTCATAACGTATGACGTTATATAGTATTGCATCATGACGTATATCTTCATATAGAATTAGGTCGTAACGCGGAACATCACATAGTAACACGACATAACCTATAACGTCACATAGAATTACGGTTTAACGTATAACGTCATATAATAATGCGTCATACCGTATAACGCCATATAGTAAGGCGTCATGACGTATAACGTCATATAGAATTACGGTTTAACGTATAACGTCATACAGTAATGCGCCATAACGCATAACGTCACATAGTAATACGTCATAACTTATAACGTCACATAGAATTACGGTTTAACGTATAACGTCACATAGAATTACGGTTTAGCGTATAACGTCATATAGAATTAGGGTATACCGTATGACGTCATATAGAATTACGGTTTAACGTATAACGTCACATAGTAATACGTCATAACTTATAACGTCACATAGAATTACGGTTTAACGTATAACGTCACATAGAATTACGGTTTAGCGTATAACGTCATATAGAATTAGGGTATACCGTATGACGTCATATAGAATTACGGCATAAAGTATAACGTCACATAGTAATGCGTCATAACGCATAACGTCACATAGTAATACGTCATAACTTATAACGTCACATAGAATTACGGTTTAACGTATAACGTCACATAGAATTACGGTTTAGCGTATAACGTCACATAGAATTAGGGTATACCGTATGACGTCATATAGAATTACGGTTTAACGTATAACGTCACATAGTAATACGTCATAACGTGTAACGTCGTATAGAATTACGTCATAACGTATAACGTCATATAGAATTCCGGTTTAACGTATAACGCTATATAGCAATGCGTCATAACGTATAACGTCATATAGAATTACGGCATAATGTAGAACATCACGTAGTAATTCGTCCGAAAGTATAACGTCATATAGAATTACGTCATAACTGATAACGTCACATAGTAATACGTCATAACGTATAACGTCATATAGAATTACGGTTTAACGTATACCGTCATATAGTAATGCGTCATAACGTATAACGTCATATAGAATTACGTCATAAATTATAACGTCACATAGTAATACGTCATAACGTATAACGTCATATAGAATTACGGTTTAACGTATACCGTCATATAGTAATGCGTCATAACGTATAACGTCATATAGAATTACGTCATCACTCATAACGTCACATAGTAACACGTTATAACTTATAACGTCACATAGCGTTACGGTTTAGCGTATAAAGTCATATAGAATTAGGGTTTAACGTATAACGTCACATAGAATTACGGTTTAACGTATAACGTCACATAGTAATACGTCATAACGTGTAACGTAGTATAGAATTACGTCATAACGTAGAACGTCACATAGTAATACGTCATAACGTATAACGTCATATAGAATTCCGGTTTAACGAATAACGCTATATAACAATGCGTCAGAACGTATAACGTCATATAGAATTACGGCATAATGTGTAACGTCACATAGTAATACGTCATAACGTATAACGCCATATAGCTATGCGTCAGAACGTATAACGTCATATGGAATTACGGTTTAACGTATAACATCACATGGAATTGCGGTTTAGCGTATAACGTCATATAGCAATGCGTCATAACGTATAACGCCATTTAGTAATGCGTCCTAACGTATAACGTCATATAGAATTACGGTTTAACGTATACCGTCATATAGTAATGCGTCATAACGTATAACGTCATATAGAATTACGTCATAACTTATAACGTCACACAGTAATACGTCCTAACGTATAACGTCATATAGAATTACGGTTTAACGTATACCGTCATATAGTAATGCGTCATAACGTATAACGTCATATAGAATTACGTCATAACTTATAACGTCACATAGTAACACGTCATAACTTATAACGTCACATAGTAATACGTCATAACGTATAACGTCATATAGAATTCCGGTTTAACGAATAACGCTATATAACAATGCGTCATAACGTATAACGTCATATAGAATTACGGCATAATGTGTAACGTCACATAGTAATACGTCATAACGTATAACGCCATATAGCTATGCGTCATAACGTATAACGTCATATGGAATTCCGGTTTAACGTATAACGTCATATGGAATTACGATTTAAAGTATGAAGCCATGTAGAATTACGGCATAACGTATAACGTCACATAGTAATGCGTCATAACGTATAACGCCATGTAGTAATGCGTCATAATGTATAACGTCATGTAGTATTGCGTCATGAAATATAACGTCATATAGAATTACGTCATGACGTAGAGCATCACATAGTAATACGTCATAACGTATAAGGTCATACAGTCATTCGTCATACCGTATAAAGTCATATAGAATTACGGCATAAAGTATAACGTCACGTAGTAATACGTCATATCGTACAACGTCATATAGAATTACGGCATGACGTATAACGTCACATAGTAATATGTCAAAACGTATAACGCCATACAGCAATGCGTCATAACGTATAACGGCATATAGAAATACGTTATAACATATAACGTCACATAGTAATACGTCATAACGTATAACGTCATATAGAATTACGGCATAACGTATAACATCACATGGAATTACGGTTTAGCGTATAACGTCATATAGCAATGCGTCATAACGAATAACGCCATTTAGTAATGCGTCCTAACGTATAACGTCATATAGAATTACGGTTTAACGTATAACGTCATATAGTAATGCGTCATACCGTATAACGCCATATAGAAAAGCGTGATGACGTATAACGTCATATAGAATTCCGGTTTAACGTATAACGCCATATAGCAACGCGTTATAAAGTATAACGTCATATAGTAATGCGTGATAACGTGTAACGTCGTATAGAATTACGTCATAACGCATATCGTCACATAGTAATACGTCCTAACGTATAACGTCATATAGAATTCCGGTTCAACGAATAACGCTATACAGCAATGCGTCATAACGTATAACGTCATATAGAATTACGGTTTAAGGTATAACGTCATATAGTAATGCGTCATAATGTATAACGCCATTTAGTAATACGTCATAACGTGTAACGTCATATAGAATTACGGCATAATGTGTAACGTCACATAGTAATACCTCATAATGTATAACGCCATATAGTAATACGTCATAACTTATAACGTCACATAGAATTACGGTTTAGCGTATAACGTCATATAGAATTAGGGTTTAAGGTATATCGTCAAATAGAATTACGGTTTAGCGTATAAAGTCATATAGAATTAGGGTTTAACGTATAACATCATATGGAATTACGGTTTAACGTACAACGTCATATAGTAATGCGTCATAACGGATAACGCCATTTAGTAATGCGTCATAACGTATAACGTCATATAGAATTACGGCATAAAGAATAACGTCACATAGTAATACGTCATAACGTATAGCGTCACATAGTAATACGTCATAATGTATACCGTCATATAGAATTACGGTTTAACGTATAACGTCATACAGTAATGCGTCATAACGCATAACGTCACATTGTAATACGTCATAACTTATAACGACACATAGAGTTACGGTTTAGCGTATAAAGTCATATAGAATTAGGGTTTAACGTATAACGTCACATAGAATTACGGTTTAGCGTATAACGTCATATAGAATTAGGGTTTAACGTATAACGTCATATAGAATTAGGGTTTAACGTATAACGACACATAGAATTACGGTTTAGCGTATCACGTCATATATAATTAGGGTTTACCGTATAACGTAATATAGAATTACGGTTTAACGTATAACGTCACATAGTAATACGTCATAACGTGTAACGTCGTATAGAATTACGTCATAACGTATAACGTCACATAGTAATACGTCATAACGTATAACGTCATATAGAATTCCGGTTTAACGAATAACGCCATATAACAATGCGTCTTAACGTATAACGCCATATAGAATTACGGCAAAATGTGTAACGTCACATAGTAATACGTCATAATGTATAACGCCATATAGCAATGCGTCATAACGTATAACGTCATATAGAATTACGCTTAATCGTATAACGTCATACAGTAATGCGTCATAACGCATAACGTCACACAGTAATGCGTCATAGCTTATAACGTCACATAGAATTACGGTTTAGCGTATAAAGTCATATAGAATTAGGGTTTAACGTATAACGTCACATAGAATTACGGTTTAGCGTATAACGTCATATAGAATTAGGGTTTAACGTATAACGTCATATAGAATTACGGTTTAATGTATAACGTGATATCGTAATGCGTCATAACGGATAACGCCATTTAGTAATGCGTCATAACGTATAACGTCACATAGTAAACGTCATAACGTATAACGTCATATAGAATTACGACATAACGTATAACGCCATATAGCAACGCGTTATAAAGTATAACGTCATATAGTAATGCGTGATAACGTATAACGTCATATAGAATTACGGCATAACGTATAACGTCACATAGTAATACGTCATAACGTATAAGGCCATATAGCAATGCGTCATAACGTATAACGTCATATAGTATTGCGTCATGACGTATAACGAGATATAGCAATGCGTCATAACGTATAACGTCATATAGAATTACGGTTTAAGGTATAACGTCATATAGCAATGCGTCATAACGTATAAGGCCATATAGCAATGCGTCATAACGTATAACGTCATTTAGTATTGCGTCATGAAGTATAACGTCATATAGAATTACCTCATAACGTATAACGTCACATAGTAATACGTCATAACGTATCGCGTCAGATAGTAATACGTCATAATGTATAACGTCACATAGTAATACGTCATAACGTATAACGAGATATAGCAATGCGTCATAACGTATAACGTCATATAGAATTACGGTTTAAGGTATAACGTCATATAGCAATGCGTCATAACGTATAACGCCATTTAGTAATGCGTCCTAACGTATAACGTCATGTAGAATTACGGTTTAACGTATACCGTCATATAGTAATGAGTCATAACGTATAACGCCATTTAGTAATGCGTCATAACGTATAACGCCATATATTAATGCGTCATAGCGTATGACGTCATATAGTATTGCGTCATAACGTATAACGCCATATAGTATTGCGTCATAACGTGTAACGTCGTATAGAATTACGTCATAACGTACAACGTCACATAGTAATACGTCATAACGTGTAACGTCGTATAGAATTACGTCATAACGCATAACGTCACATAGTAATACGTCATAACGTATAACGTCATATAGAATTCCGGTTTAACGTATAACGCCATATAGCAACGCGTTATAAATTATAACGTCATATAGTATTGCGTCATGACGTATAACGTCATATAGAATGACGTCATAACGTAGAACATCACATAGTAAACGTCCTAACGTATAACGTCATATAGAATTACGTCATAACTTATAACGTCACATGGTAATACGTCATAACGTATAACGTCATATAGAATTACGGCATAACGTATAACGTCATATAGTAATGCGTCATAACGTATAACGCCATGTCGCAATGCGTCATAATGTATAACGTCATGTAGTATTGCGTCATGAAGTATAACGTCATATAGAATTACGTCATGACGTAGAGCATCACATAGTAATACGTCATAACGTATAAGGATATACAGTCATTCGTCATGAAGTATAACGTCATATAGAATTACGGCATGACGTATAACGTCACATAGTAATACGTCAAAACGTATAACGCCATATAGCAATGCGTCATAACGTATAACGTCATTTAGAAATACGTTATAACTTATAACGTCACATAGTAATACGTCATAACGTATAACGTCATATAGAATTACGGCATAACGTATAACATCACATGGAATTACGGTTTAGCGTATATCGTCATATAGCAATGCGTCATAACGTATAACGTCATATAGTAATGCGTCATAACTTATAGCGCCATATAGTAATGCGGCATGACGTATGACGTCATATAGTATTGCGTCATGACGTATAACGACATATAGTATTACGTCATAACTTATAACGTCACATAGTAATAAGTCCTAACGTATAACGTCATATCGAATTACGGCATAACGTATAACGTCACAGAGAATTACGGTTTAGATTCTAACGTCATATAGCAATACGTCATAACGTATAAGGCCATATAGCAATGCGTCATAACGTATAACGTCATATAGTATTGCGTCATGACGTATAACGAGATATAGCAATGCGTCATAACGTATATCGTCATATAGAATTACGGTTTAAGGTATAACGTCATATAGCAATGCGTCATAACGTATAAGGCCATATAGCAATGCGTCATAAAGTATAACGTCATATAGTATTGCGTCATGAAGTATAACGTCATATAGAATTACCTCATAACGTATAACGTCACATAGTAATACGTCATAACGTATAGCGTCAGATAGTAATACGTCATAATGTATAACGTCACATAGTAATACGTCATAACGTATAACGAGATATAGCAATGCGTCATAACGTATAACGTCACATAGAATTACGGTTTAAGGTATAACGTCATATAGCAATGCGTCATAACGTATAACGCCATTTAGTAATGCGTCCTAACGTATAACGTCATGTCGAATTAGGTCATAACGTAGAACATCACACAGTAATACGTCATAACGTATAACGTCACATGGAAATATGGTTTAACGTATAACGTCATATAGTAATGCGTCATAACGTATAACGCCATTTCGTAATGCGTCATAACGTATAACGTCACATAGTAATACGTCATAACGTATGACGTCATATAGAATTACGGCATAATGTATGACGTCACATAGTAATACGTCATAACGTATAACGCCATTTAGTAATGCGTCATAACGTATAACGTCATATAGAATTGCGGTTTAAAGTATAACGTCATATAGTAATGCGTCATAACGTATAACGCCATTTAGTAATGCGTCATAACGTATAACGCCATATAGTAATGCGTCATAGCGTATGACGTCATATAGTATTGCGTCATAACGTATAACGCCATATAGTATTGCGTCATAACGTGTAACGTCGTATAGAATTACGTCATAACGTACAACGTCACATAGTAATACGTCATAACGTATAACGTCATATAGAATTACGGCATAACGTATAACATCACATGGAATTACGGTTTAGCGTATAACGTCATATAGCAATGCGTCATAACGTATAACGCCATTTAGTAATGCGTCCTAACGTATAACGTCATGTAGAATTACGGTTTAACGTATACCGTCATATAGTAATGCGTCATAACGTATAACGTCACATAGAATTACGGTTTAGCGTATAACGTCATATAGCAATGCGTCATAACGTATAAGGCCATATAGCAATGCGTCATAACGTATAACGTCATATAGCAATGCGTCATAACGTATAACGTCATATAGTAATGCGTCATAACGTATAGCGCCATATAGTAATGCGGCATAACGTATGACGTCATATAGTATTGCGTCATGACGTATAACGACATATAGTAAGGCGCCATGACGTATAACGTCATATAGAAATAAGGCATAACGTATAACGTCATATAGCAATGCGTCATAACGTATAACGTCATATAGTAATGCGTCATAACGTATAGCGCCATATAGTAATGCGTCATAACGTATAACGTCCTATAGCAATGCGTCATAACGTATGACGTCGTATAGTATTGCGCCATGACGTATAACGTCATGTAGAATTAGGTCATAACGTAGAACATCACACAGTAATACGTCATAACGTATAACGTCACATGGAATTATGGTTTAACGTATAACGTCATATAGTAATGCGTCATAACGTATAACGCCATTTAGTAATGCGTCATAACGTATAACGTCACATTGTAATACGTCATAACGTATGACGTCATATAGAATTACGGCATAATGTATAACGTCACATAGTAATACGTCATATCGTATAACGTCATATAGAATTACGGCATAATGTGTAACGTCACATAGTAATACGTCATAATGTATAACGCCATATAGCAATGCGTCATAACTTATAACGTCACATAGAATTGCGGTTTAAGGTATAACGTCATATAGTAATGCGTCATAACGTATAACGCCATATAGTAATGCGTCATAACGTATAACGTCATATAGTATTGCGTCATGAAGTATAACGTCATATAGAATTACCTCATAACGTAGAACATCACATAGTAAACGTACTAACGTATAACGTCATATAGAATTACGTCATAACTTATAACGTCACATAGCGTTACGGTTTAGCGTATAAAGTCATATAGAATTAGGGTTTAACGTATAACGTCACATAGAATTACGGTTTAACGTATAACGTCACATAGTAATACGTCATAACGTGTAACGTCGTATAGAATTACGTCATAACGTATAACGTCACATAGTAATACGTCATAACGTATAACGTCATATAGAATTCCGGTTTAACGAATAACGCTATATAACAATGCGTCATAACGTATAACGTCATATAGAATTACGGCATAATGTGTAACGTCACATAGTAATACGTCATAACGTATAACGCCATATAGCTATGCGTCATAACGTATAACGTCATATGGAATTCCGGTTTAACGTATAACGTCATATGGAATTACGATTTAACGTATGAAGCCATGTAGAATTACGGCATAACGTATAACGTCACATAGTAATGCGTCATAACGTATAACGCCATGTAGTAATGCGTCATAATGTATAACGTCATGTAGTATTGCGTCATGAAATATAACGTCATATAGAATTACGTCATGACGTAGAGCATCACATAGTAATACGTCATAACGTATAAGGTCATACAGTCATTCGTCATACCGTATAAAGTCATATAGAATTACGGCATAAAGTATAACGTCACGTAGTAATACGTCATATCGTACAACGTCATATAGAATTACGGCATGACGTATAACGTCACATAGTAATACGTCAAAACGTATAACGCCATATAGCAATGCGTCATAACGTATAACGGCATATAGAATTACGCTTAATCGTATAACGTCATACAGTAATGCGTCATAACGCATAACGTCACACAGTAATGCGTCATAACTTATAACGTCACATAGAATTACGGTTTAGCGTATAAAGTCATATAGAATTAGGGTTTAACGTATAACGTCACATAGAATTACGGTTTAGCGTATAACGTCATATAGAATTAGGGTTTAACGTATAACGTCATATAGAATTACGGTTTAATGTATAACGTGATATCGTAATGCGTCATAACGGATAACGCCATTTAGTAATGCGTCATAACGTATAACGTCACATAGTAAACGTCATAACGTATAACGTCATATAGAATTACGACATAAGGTATAACGTCACATAGTAATACGTCATAACGTATAAGGTCATACAGTCATTCGTCATGAAGTATAACGTCATATAGAATTACGGCATGACGTATAACGTCACATAGTAATACGTCAAAACGTATAACGCCATATAGCAATGCGTCATAACGTATAACGTCATTTAGGAATACGTTATAACTTATAACGTCACATAGTAAACGTCATAACGTATAACGTCATATAGAATTACGTCATGGCGTAGAGCATCACATAGTAATACGTCATAACGTATAAGGTCATACAGTCATTCGTCATGAAGTATAACGTCATATAGAATTACGGCATGACGTATAACGTCACATAGTTATACGTCAAAACGTATAACGCCATATAGCAATGCGTCATAACGTATAACGTCATATAGAAATACGTTATAACTTATAACGTCACATAGTAATACGTCATAACGTATAACGTCATATAGAATTACGGCATAACGTATAACATCACATGGAAATACGGTTTAGCGTATAACGTCATATAGCAATGCGTCATAACGTATAAGGCCATATAGCAATGCGTCAGAACGTATAACGTCATATAGCAATGCGTCATAACGTATAACGTCATATAGTAATGCGTCATATCGTATAGCGCCATATAGTAATGCGGCATAACGTATGAGGTCATATAGTATTGCGTCATGACGTATAACGACATATAGTAAGGCGCCATGACGTATAACGTCATATAGAAATAAGGCATAACGGATAACGTCACATAGTAATACGTCATAACGTGTAACGTCGTATAGAATTACGTCATAACGTACAATGTCACATAGTAATACGTCATAACGTATAACGTCACATAGTAATACGTCATAACGTGTAACGTCGTATAGAATTACGTCATAACGCATAACGTCACATAGTAATACGTCATAACGTATAACGTCATATAGAATTCCGGTTTAACGAATAACGCTATACAGCAATGCGTCATAACGTATAACGTCATATAGAATTACGGCATAATGTGTAACGTCGCATAGTAATACGTCATAATGTATAACGCCATATAGCAATGCGTCATAACTTATAACGTCACATAGAATTGCGGTTTAAGGTATAACGTCATATAGTAATGCGTCATAACGTATAACGCCATATAGTAATGCGTCATAACGTATAACGTCATATAGCAATGCGTCATAACGTATGACGTCGTATAGTATTGCGTCATGACGTATAACGTCATGTGGAATTAGGTCATAACGTAGAACATCACACAGTAATACGTCATAACGTATAACGTCACATGGAATTATTGTTTAACGTATAACGTCATATAGTAATGCGTCATAACGTATAACGCCATTTAGTAATGCGTCATAACGTATAACGTCACATTGTAATACGTCATAACGTATGACGTCATATAGAATTACGGCATAATGTATAACATCACATGGAATTACGGTTTAGCGTATAACGTCATATAGCAATGCGTCATAACGTATAAGGCCATATAGCAATGCGTCAGAACGTATAACGTCATATAGCAATGCGTCATAACGTATAACGTCATATAGTAATGCGTCATAACGTATAGCGCCATATAGTAATGCGGCATAACGTATGACGTCATATAGTATTGCGTCATGACGTATAACGACATATAGTAAGGCGCCATGACGTATAACGTCATATAGAAATAAGGCATAACGTATAACGTCACATAGTAATACGTCATAACGTGTAACGTCGTATAGAATTACGTCATAACGTACAATGTCACATAGTAATACGTCATAACGTATAACGTCACATAGTAATACGTCATAACGTGTAACGTCGTATAGAATTACGTCATAACGCATAACGTCACATAGTAATACGTCATAACGTATAACGTCATATAGAATTCCGGTTTAACGAATAACGCTATACAGCAATGCGTCATAACGTATAACGTCATATAGAATTACGGCATAATGTGTAACGTCACATAGTAATACGTCATAATGTATAACGCCATATATCAATGCGTCATAACTTATAACGTCACATAGAATTGCGGTTTAAGGTATAACGTCATATAGTAATGCGTCATAACGTATAACGCCATATAGTAATGCGTCATAACGTATAACGTCATATAGTATTGCATCATGACGTATAACGTCATATAGCATGACGTCATAACGTCGAACATCACATAGTAAACGTCCTAACGTATAACGTCGTATAGAATTACGTCATAACTTATAACGTCACATGGTAATACGAAATAACGTATAACGTCATATAGAATTACGGCATAACGTATAACGTCACAGAGAATTACGGTTTAGCGTCTAACGTCATATAGTAATGCGTCATAACGTATAACGCCATATTATAATGCGTCATAACTTATAACGTCATATAGTATTGCGTCCTGAAGTATAACGTCATATAGAATTACGTCATAACGTAGAACAACACATAGTAATACGTCACAACGTATAACGTTACATAGAATTACTGTTTAACATATAACGTAATATAGAATTCCGGTTTAACGTACAACGTCATATAGTAATGCGTCATAACGTATAACGCCATATAGTAATGCGTCATAATGTATAACGTCATGTAGTATTGCGTCATGAAGTATAACGTCATATAGAATTACGTCATGGCGTAGAGCATCACATAGTAATACGTCATAACGTATAAGGTCATACAGTCATTCGTCATGAAGTATAACGTCATATAGTAATGCGTCATAACGTATAACGTCATGTAGTATTACGTCATAACTTATAACGTCACATGGAATTACGGTTTAGCGTATAACGTCATATAGCAATGCGTCATAACGTATAACGCCATTTAGTAATGCGTCCTAACGTATAACGTCATATAGAATTACGGTTTAATGTATATCATCATATAGAAATCCGGTTTAACGTATAACGTCATATGGAATTACGGTTTAACGTATAAAGCAATGTAGAATTACGGCATAACGTGTAACGTCATATAGTAATGCGTCATAACGTATAACGCCATATAGTAATGCGTCATAACGTACAACGTCACATAGTAATACGTCAAAACGTATAACGCCATATAGCAATGCGTCATAACGTATGACGTCATATAGAAATACGTTATATCCTATAACGTCACATAGTAGTACGTCATAACGTATAACGTCATATAGAATTCCGGTTTAACGTATAACGCTATATAGCAATGCGTCATAACGTATAACGCCATATAGTAATGAGTCATAACGTATAACTTCATATAGTACTGCGTCAAGAAGTATAATGTCATATAGAATTACGTCATAACATAGAACATCACATAGTAATACGTCATAACCTATAACGTTATATAGAGTTACGTCATAACTTATAACGTCACATAGTATACGTAATAACGTTTAACGTCATATAGAATTCTGGTTTAACGTACAACGCCATATAGCAACGTGTTATAAAGTATAACGTCATATAGTAATGCATGATAACGTATAACGTCATATATTATTGCGTCATGACGTATAACGTTATATAGAATTAGGTCATAACGTATAACGTCACATAGAATTACGGTTTAACGTATAACGTATTATAGTAATGCGTCATACCGTATCACGCCATTTAGTAATGCGTCATAACGTACAACGTCACATAGTAATACGTCATAACGTATAACGTCATATAGAATTACGTCATAACGTATAACGCCATATAGTAATGCGTCATAACGTATAACGTCATATAGTATTGCGTCATAACGTGTAACGTCACATAGTAATACGTCATAACGTATAACGTCACACAGTAATACGTCATAACGTGTAACGTCGTATAGAATTACGTCATAACGTACAACGTCACATAGTAATACGTCATAACGTATAACGTCATATAGAATTAGGGTTTAACGTATAACGCCACATAGAATTACGGTTTAGCGTCTAACGTCATATAGAATTAGGGTTTAACGTATAACGTCATATAGAATTATAGTTTAACGTACAACGTCATATAGTAACGCGTCATAACGGATAACGCCATTTAGTAATATGTCATAACGTATAACTTCACATAGTAAACGTCATAACGTATAACGTCATATAGAATTACCGCATAAGGTATAACGTCACATAGTAATACGTCATAACGTATAACGTCATATAGAATTACGGCATAATGTGTAACGTCACATAGTAATACGTCATAATGTATAACGCCATATAGCAATGCGTCATGACGTATAACGTCATATAGAATTACGGTTTAACGTATAACGTCATACAGTAATGCGTCATAACGCATAACGTCACATAGTAATACGTCATAACTTATAACGTCACATAGAATTACGGTTTAGCGTATAAAGTCATATAGAATTAGGGTTTAACGTATAACGTCACATAGAATTACGGTTTAGCGTATAACGTCATATAGAATTAGGGTTTAACGTATAACGTCATACAGAATTAGGGTTTAACGTATAACGTCACATAGAATTACGGTTTAGCGTATAACGTCATATAGAATTAGGGTTTAACGTATAACGTCATATAGAATTACGGTTTAACGTATAACGTCACATAGTAATACGTCATAACTTATAACGTCACATAGAATTACGGTTTAGCGTATAAAGTCATATAGAATTAGGGTTTAACGTATAACGCCACATGGAATTACGGTTTAGCGTATAACGTCATATAGAATTAGGGTTTATCGTATAACGCCATATAGAATTACGGTTTAGGGTAGAACGTCATATAGCAATGCGTCATAACGTGTAACGACATTTAGTAATGCGTCATAATGTATAACGCCAGTTAGTAATGCGTCATAACGTATAACGCCATATAGTAATGCATCATAACGGATGACGTCATATAGTATTCCGTCATAACGTATAACGTCATATAGAATTACGTCATAACGTAGAACATCACATAGTAATACGTCATAACGTATAGCGTCACATAGTAATACGTCATAATGTATAACATCACATAGTAATATGTCATAACGTATAACGTCATATAGAGTTACGTCATAACTTATAACGTCACATAGTAGTGCGTAATAAAGTTTAACGTCATATAGAATTCCGGTTTAACGTATAACGCCATATAGCAACGCGTTATAAAGTATAACGTCATATCGTAATGCGTGATAACGAATAACGTCATATAGTATTGCATCATGACGTATAACGTCATATAGAATTAGGGTTTAACGTATAACGTCATATAGAACTACGGTTTAACGTATAACGTCACATAGTAATACGTCATAACGTGTAACGTCGTATAGAGTTACGTCATAACGTCTAACGTCACATAGTAATACGTCATAACGTATAACGTCATATAGAATTCCGGTTTAACGAATAACGCTATATAGCAATGCGTCATAACGTATAACGTCATATAGAATTACGGCATAATGTGCAACGTCACATAGTAATGCGTCATAACGGATAACGCAATATAGCAATGCGTCATAACGTATAACGTCATATAGAATTACGTCATAACGTATAACGCCATATAGTATTGCGTGATAACGTATAACGTCATATAGAATTACGGTTTAACGTATAACGCCATATAGCAACGCGTTATAAAGTATAACGTCATATCGTAATGCGTGATAACGAATAACGTCATATAGTATTGCATCATGACGTATAACGTCATATAGAATTAGGGTTTAACGTATAACGTCATATAGAACTACGGTTTAACGTATAACGTCACATAGTAATACGTCATAACGTGTAACGTCGTATAGAGTTACGTCATAACGTCTAACGTCACATAGTAATACGTCATAACGTATAACGTCATATAGAATTCCGGTTTAACGAATAACGCTATATAGCAATGCGTCATAACGTATAACGTCATATAGAATTACGGCATAATGTGCAACGTCACATAGTAATGCGTCATAACGGATAACGCAATATAGCAATGCGTCATAACGTATAACGTCATATAGAATTACGTCATAACGTATAACGCCATATAGTATTGCGTGATAACGTATAACGTCATATAGAATTACGGTTTAACGTATAACGTCATATAGTAATGCGTCATAACGTATAACGCCATTTAGTAATGCGTCATAACGTATAACGCCATTTAGTAATGCGTCATAACGTATAACGCCATATAGTAATGCGTATTAACGTATGACGTCATATAGTATTGCGTCATAACGTATAACGTCATATAGAATTACGTCATAGCTTAGTACATCACATAGTAATACGTCATAACGTATAACGTCATATAGAATTACGGCATAACGTACAACGTCATATAGTATTGCGTCGTGTCGTATAACGTCATATAGAATTACGTCATAACGTATAACATCACATAGTAATACGTCTTAACGTATAACGTCACATAGAATTACGGTTTAGCGTATAACGTTATATAGAATTACGGTTTAACGTATAACGTCATATAGAATTACAGTTTAACGTACAACGTCATATTGTAACGCGTCATAACGGATAACGCCATTTAGTAATATGTCATAACGTATAACGTCACATAGTAAACGTCATAACGTATAACGTCATATAGAATTACGGCATAAGGTATAACGTCACATAGAATTACGGCATAACGTATAACGTCATATAGAATTAGGGTTTAACGTATAACGTCATATAGAATTATGGTTTAGCGTATAACGTCATATAGAATTAGGGTCTAACGTAAAACGCCATTTAGTAAAGCGTCATAACGTATAACGTCATATAGAATTACGGTTTAACGTATAACGTCATCCAGTAATGCGTCATAACGCATAACGTCACATAGAAATACGTCATAACTTATAACGTCACATAGAATTACGGTTTAGCGTATAACGTCATATAGAATTAGGGTTTAACGCATAACGTCATATAGAATTACGGTTTAGCGTATAACGTCATATAGAATTAGGGCTTAACGTATAACGTCATATAGTAATGCGTCAAAACGTATAACGCCATTTAGTAATGCGTCATAACGTATAACGCCATTTAGAAAAGCGTCATAACGTATAACGTCATATAGAATTACGGTTTAACGTATAACGTCATACAGTAATGCGTCATAACGCATAACGTCACATAGAAATACGTCATAACTTATAACGTCACATAGAATTACGGTTTAGCGTATAAAGTCATATAGAATTAGGGTATAACGTATAACGTCACATAGAATTACGGTTTAGCGTATAACGTCATATAGAATTAGGGTTTAACGTATAACGTCATATAGAACTACGGTTTAACGTATAACGTCACATAATAATACGTCATAACGTGTAACGTCGTATAGAATTACCTCATAACGTATAACGTCACATAGTAATACGGCATAACGTATAACGTCATATAGAATTAGGGTTTAACGTATAACGTCATATAGAATTATGGTTTAGCGTATAACGTCATATAGAATTAGGGTCTAACGTATAACGCCATATAGTAATGCGTCATAACGTATAACGTCATATAGAATTACGGTTTAACGTATAACGTCATATAGTAACGCGTCAAAACGTATAACGCCATTTAGTAATGCGTCATAACGTATAACGCCATTTAGTAAAGCGTCATAACGTATAACGTCATATAGAATTACGGTTTAACGTATAACGTCATCCAGTAATGCGTCATAACGCATAACGTCACATAGTAATACGTCATAACTTATAACGTCACATAGAATTACGGTTTAGCGTATAAAGTCATATAGAATTAGGGTTTAACGTATAACGCCACATGGAATTACGGTTTAGCGTATAACGTCATATAGAATTAGGGTTTATCGTATAACGTCATATAGAATTACGGTTTAGGGTAGAACGTCATATAGCAATGCGTCATAACGTGTAACGACATTTAGTAATGCGTCATAATGTATAACGCCAGTTAGTAATGCGTCATAACGTATGACGCCATATAGTAATGCATCATAACGGATGACGTCATATAGTATTCCGTCATAACGTATAACGTCATATAGAATTACGTCATAACGTAGAACATCACATAGTAATACGTCATAACGTATAGCGTCACATAGTAATACGTCATAATGTATAACATCACATAGTAATATGTCATAACGTATAACGTCATATAGAGTTACGTCATAACTTATAACGTCACATAGTAGTGCGTAATAAAGTTTAACGTCATATAGAATTCCGGTTTAACGTATAACGCCATATAGCAACGCGTTATAAAGTATAACGTCATATCGTAATGCGTGATAACGAATAACGTCATATAGTATTGCATCATGACGTATAACGTCATATAGAATTAGGGTTTAACGTATAACGTCATATAGAACTACGGTTTAACGTATAACGTCACATAGTAATACGTCATAACGTGTAACGTCGTATAGAATTACGTCATAACGTCTAACGTCACATAGTAATACGTCATAACGTATAACGTCATATAGAATTCCGGTTTAACGAATAACGCTATATAGCAATGCGTCATAACGTATAACGTCATATAGAATTACGGCATAATGTGCAACGTCACATAGTAATGCGTCATAACGGATAACGCAATATAGCAATGCGTCATAACGTATAACGTCATATAGAATTACGTCATAACGTATAACGCCATATAGTATTGCGTGATAACGTATAACGTCATATAGAATTACGGTTTAACGTATAACGTCATATAGTAATGCGTCATAACGTATAACGCCATTTAGTAATGCGTCATAACGTATAACGCCATTTAGTAATGCGTCATAACGTATAACGCCATATAGTAATGCGTCTTAACGTATGACGTCATATAGTATTGCGTCATAACGTATAACGTCATATAGAATTACGTCATAGCTTAGTACATCACATAGTAATACGTCATAACGTATAACGTCATATAGAATTACGGCATAACGTACAACGTCATATAGTATTGCGTCGTGTCGTATAACGTCATATAGAATTACGTCATAACGTATAACATCACATAGTAATACGTCTTAACGTATAACGTCACATAGAATTACGGTTTAGCGTATAACGTTATATAGAATTACGGTTTAACGTATAACGTCATATAGAATTACAGTTTAACGTACAACGTCATATTGTAACGCGTCATAACGGATAACGCCATTTAGTAATATGTCATAACGTATAACGTCACATAGTAAACGTCATAACGTATAACGTCATATAGAATTACGGCATAAGGTATAACGTCACATAGAATTACGGCATAACGTATAACGTCATATAGAATTAGGGTTTAACGTATAACGTCACATAGAATTACGGTTTAGCGTATAACGTTATATAGAATTACGGTTTAACGTATAACGTCATATAGAATTACAGTTTAACGTACAACGTCATATTGTAACGCGTCATAACGGATAACGCCATTTAGTAATATGTCATAACGTATAACGTCACATAGTAAACGTCATAACGTATAACGTCATATAGAATTACGGCATAAGGTATAACGTCACATAGAATTACGGCATAACGTATAACGTCATATAGAATTAGGGTTTAACGTATAACGTCATATAGAATTACGGTTTAAAGTATAACGTCATCCAGTAATGCGTCATAACGCATAACGTCACATAGAAATACGTCATAACTTATAACGTCACATAGAATTACGGTTTAGCGTATAACGTCATATAGAATTAGGGTTTAACGCATAACGTCATATAGAATTACGGTTTAGCGTATAACGTCATATAGAATTAGGGTTTAACGTATAACGTCATATAGTAATGCGTCAAAACGTATAACGCCATTTAGTAATGCGTCATAACGTATAACGCCATTTAGAAAAGCGTCATAACGTATAACGTCATATAGAATTACGGTTTAACGTATAACGTCATACAGTAATGCGTCATAACGCATAACGTCACATAGAAATACGTCATAACTTATAACGTCACATAGAATTACGGTTTAGCGTACAAAGTCATATAGAATTAGGGTATAACGTATAACGTCACATAGAATTACGGTTTAGCGTATAACGTCATATAGAATTAGGGTTTAACGTATAACGTCATATAGAACTACGGTTTAACGTGTAACGTCACATAATAATACGTCATAACGTGTAACGTCGTATAGAATTACCTCATAACGTATAACGTCACATAGTAATACGTCATAACGTATAACTTCACATAGTAATACGTCATAACGTATAACGTCATATAGAATTCCGGTTTAACGTAAAACGTCACATAGTAATACGTCATAACTTATAACGTCACATAGAATTACGGTTTAGCGTATAAAGTCATATAGAATTAGGGTTTAACGTATAACGCCACATGGAATTACGGTTTAGCGTATAACGTCATATAGAATTAGGGTTTAACGTATAACATCATATAGAATTACGGTTTAACGTATAACGTCATATAATATTGCGTCATAACGGATAACGCCATTTTGTAATGCGTCATAACGTATAACGTCACATAGTAATACGTCATAACATATAACGTCATATAGAATTACGGCATAACGTACAACGTCATATAGTATTGCGTCGTGTCGTATAACGTCATATAGAATTACGTCATAACGTATAACATCACATAGTAATACGTCTTAACGTATAACGTCACATAGAATTACGGTTTAGCGTATAACGTTATATAGAATTACGGTTTAACGTATAACGTCATATAGAATTACAGTTTAACGTACAACGTCATATAGTAACGCGTCATAACGGATAACGCCATTTAGTAATATGTCATAACGTATAACGTCACATAGTA
Organism: Bombus fervidus; assembly: GCF_041682495.2. Classification (NCBI taxonomy): domain Eukaryota; kingdom Metazoa; phylum Arthropoda; class Insecta; order Hymenoptera; family Apidae; genus Bombus; species Bombus fervidus. Next base: position 6,624,614 of record NW_027212582.1, read on the forward strand.
AACGTCATAACGTATAACGTCATATAGAATTACGGCATAAGGTATAACGTCACATAGAATTACGGCATAACGTATAACGTCATATAGAATTAGGGTTTAACGTATAACGTCATATAGAATTATGGTTTAGCGTATAACGTCATATAGAATTAGGGTCTAACGTATAACGCCATATAGTAATGCGTCATAACGTATAACGTCATATAGAATTACGGTTTAACGTATAACGTCATATAGTAACGCGTCAAAACGTATAACGCCATTTAGTAATGCGTCATAACGTATAACGCCATTTAGTAAAGCGTCATAACGTATAACGTCATATAGAATTACGGTTTAACGTATAACGTCATCCAGTAATGCGTCATAACGCATAACGTCACATAGAAATACGTCATAACTTATAACGTCACATAGAATTACGGTTTAGCGTATAACGTCATATAGAATTAGGGTTTAACGCATAACGTCATATAGAATTACGGTTTAGCGTATAACGTCATATAGAATTAGGGTTTAACGTATAACGTCATATAGTAATGCGTCAAAACGTATAACGCCATTTAGTAATGCGTCATAACGTATAACGCCATTTAGTAAAGCGTCATAACGTATAACGTCATATAGAATTACGGTTTAACGTATAACGTCATACAGTAATGCGTCATAACGCATAACGTCACATAGAAATACGTCATAACTTATAACGTCACATAGAATTACGGTTTAGCGTATAATGTCATATAGAATTATGGTATAACGTATAACGTCACATAGAATTACGGTTTAGCGTATAACGTCATATAGAATTAGGGTTTAACGTATAACGTCATATAGAACTACGGTTTAACGTATAACGTCACATAGTAATACGTCATAACGTGTAACGTCGTATAGAATCACCTCATAACGTATAACGTCACATAGTAATACGTCATAACGTATAACGCCATATAGTAATGCGTCATAACGTATGACGTCATATAGTAAACGTCATAACGTATACGTCATATTGAATTACGGCATAATGTATAACGCCACATAGCAATGCGTCATAACGTATGACGTCATATAATAAGGCGACATGACGTATATCGCCATATAGCAATGCGTCATAACGTTCAACGTCATATAGAAATACGTCATAACGTATAACTTCACATAGTAATACGTCATAACGTATAACGTCATATAGAATTCCGGTTTAACGTATAACGTCATATGTAATTACGGTTTAACGTATAAAGCCATATAGAATTACGGCATAACGTAGAACATCACATAGTAATACGCCATAACGTATAACGTCATATAGAATTACGGCATAAAGTATAACGTCACGTAGTAATACGTCATAACGTATAACGTCATATAGAATTGCGGCATGACGTATAAAGTCACATGGTAATACGTCATAACGTATAACGTCATATAGAATTCCGGTTTAACGTATAACGTCATATGTAATTACGGTTTAACGTATAAAGCCATATAGAATTACGGCATAACGTAGAACATCACATAGTAATACGCCATAACGTATAACGTCATATAGAATTACGGCATAAAGTATAACGTCACGTAGTAATACGTCATAACGTATAACGTCATATAGTATTACGGCATAACGTATAACATCACATGGAATTACGGTTTAGCGTATAACGTCATATAGCAATGCGTCATAACGTATAACGCCGTATAGTAATGCGTCAGAACGTATGACGTCATATAGTATTGCGTCATGACGTATAACGTCATGTAGAATTAGGTCATAACGTAGAACATCACATAGTAATACGTCATAACGTATAAGGTCATACAGTAATTCGTCATACCGTATAAAGTCATATAGAATTACGGCATAAAGTATAACGTCACGTCATAATACGTCATAACGTACAACGTCATATAGAATTGCGGCATGACGTATAAAGTCACATGGTAATACGTCATAACGTATAACGTCACTTAGAATTACGGTTTCGCGTATAACGTCATATGTAATTACGGTTTAATGTATAACGTATAACGTCATGTAGTATTGCGTCATGAAGTATAACGTCATGTAGAATTAGGTCATAACGTAGAAAATCACATAGTAATACGTCATAACGTATAACGTCATATAGTATTACGGCATAACGTATAACATCACATGGAATTACGGTTTAGCGTATAACGTCATATAGCAATGCGTCATAACGTATAACGCCATTTAGTAATGCGTCCTAACGTATAACGTCATATAGAATTACGGTTTAACGTATACCGTCATACAGTAATGCGTCATAACGTATAACGTCACATAGAATTACGGTTTAGCGTATAACGTCACATAGAATTACGGTTTAGCGTATAACGTCATATAGAATTAGGGTTTAACGTATAAAGTCATATAGTAATGCGTCATAACGTACAACGTCATATAGAATTACGTCATAACGTAGAACATCACATAGTAATACGTCATAACGTATAACGTCATATAGAATTAGGGTTTAACGCATAACGTTATATAGAATTACGGTTTAGCGTATAACGTCATATAGAATTAGGGTTTAACGTTTAACGTCATATAGTAATGCATCATAACGTATAACGTCATATAGAATTACGCTTTAACGTATACCGTCATACAGTAATGCGTCATAACGTATAACGTCACATAGAATTACGGTTTAGCGTATAACGTCACATAGAATTACGGCATAACGTATAACGTCATATAGAATTAGGGTTTAACGTATAACGTCATATAGAATTACGGTTTAGCGTATAACGTCATATAGAATTAGGGTCTAACGTATAACGCCATATAGTAATGCGTCATAACGTATAATGTCATATAGAATTACGGTTTAACGTATAACGTCACATAGTAATACGTCATAACGTATAAGGTCATACAGTAATTCGTCATACCGTATAAAGTCATATAGAATTACGGCATAAAGTATAACGTCACGTAGTAATACGTCATAAAGTACAACGTCATATAGAATTGCGGCATGACGTATAAAGTCACATGGTAATACGTCATAACGTATAACGTCACAGAGAATTACGGTTAAGCGTATAACGTCATATAGCAATGCGTCATAACGTATAAGGCCATATAGCAATGCGTCATAACGTACAACGTCACATAGTAATACGTCATAACGTATAACGTCATATAGAATTACGGCATATCGTATAACGTCACATAGTAATACGTCATAACGTATAACGTCATATAGAATTGCGTCATAACGTATAACGTCACATAGTAATACGTCATAACGTATAACGTCATATAGAATTCCGGTTTTACGTATAACGTCATATGTAATTACGGTTTAACGTATAAAGCCATATAGAATTACGGCATAACGTATAACGTCACATAGTAATACGTCATAACGTATAACGTCATATAGAATTGCGTCATAACGTATAACGTCACATAGTAATACGTCATAACGTATAACGTCATATAGAATTCCGGTTTTACGTATAACGTCATATGTAATTACGGTTTAACGTATAAAGCCATATAGAATTACGGCATAACGCATAACGTCACGTAGAAATACGTCATAACGTATAACGTCACATAGAATTACGGTTTAGCGTATAACGTCATATAGCAATGCGTCATAACGTATAACGCCATTTAGTAATGCGTCAAAACATATAACGCCATATAGTAATGCGTCATAACCTACAACTTCATATAGTATTGCGTCATGACGTACAATGTCATATAGTATTGCGTCATGACGTATAACGTCATCTAGATTTACGTCATAACGTATTACGTCACATAGTAATACGTCTTTAACGTATAACGTCATACAGCATTACGTCATAACGTATAACGTCATATAGAGTTACGTCATAACTTATAACGTCACATATTTATACGTAATAACGTTTAACGTCATACAGAATTCCGGTTTAACGTATAACGCCATATAGCAATGCGTTATAAAGTATAACGTCACACAGTAATACGTCATAACGTATAACGTCATATAGAATTCCGGTTTAACGTATAACGTCATATGTAATTACGGTTTAACGTATAATGCCATATAGAATTTCGGCATAACGTATAACGTCATATAGTAATGCGTCATAACGTATAACGCCATATAGTAATGCGTCATAACGTATAACGCCATATAGTAATGCGTCATAACGTATGACGTCATATAGTATTGCGTCATGACGTATAACGTCATATAGAATTATGTCATAACGTAGAACGTCACATAGTAGTACGTAATAACGTTTAACGACATATAGAATTCCGGTTTAACGTATAACGCCATATAGCAACGCGTTATAAAGTATAACGTCATATAGTAATGCGTGATAACGTACAATGTCATATAGAATTTGGTCATAACGTAGAACATCACATAGTAATACGTCATAACGTATAACGTCACGTAGAATTACGGTTTAACGTATAACGTCATATAGTAATGCGTCATACCGCATCACGCCATTTAGTAATGCGTCATAACGTACAACGTCACATAGTAATACGTCATAACGTATAACGTCATATCGAATTACGTCATAACGTATAACGCCATATAGCAATACGTCATAACGTGTAACGTCATATAGTATTGCGTCATGACGTATAACGTCATATAGAATGACGTCATAACGTCGAACATCACATAGTAATACGTCCTAACGTATAACGTCATATAGAATTACGTCATAACTTATAACGTCACATAGTAATACGTCATAACGTATAACGTCATATAGAATTCCGGTTTAACGTATAACGCTATATAGCAATGCGTCATAACGTATAACGTCATATAGAATTACGGCATAACGTAGAACATCATATAGTAATACGTCCGAACGTATAACGTCATATAGAATTACGTCATAACTTATAACGTCACATAGTAATACGTCATAACGAATAACGTCATATAGAATTACGGCATAACGTGTAACGTCACATAGTAATACGTCATAACGTATAACGTCATATAGAATTACGGTTTAGCGTATAACATCATGTAGCAATGCGTCATAACGTATAACGCCATATAGAATTGCGTCATAACGTATAACGTCACAGAGTAATACGTCAAAACGTATAACGTCATATAGAATTCCGGATTAACGTATAACGTCATATAGAAATCCGGTTTAACGTATAACGTCGCGTAGTAATACGTCACAACGTATAACGTCTCACAGAATTACGGTTTAATGTATATTGTCATATAGAAATCCGGTTTAACGTATAACGTCACATGGAATTACGGTTTAACGTATAAAGCAATGTAGTATTACGGCATAACGTATAACGTCATATAGTAAGGCGTCATAACGTATAACGCCATATAGTAATGCGTCATAATGTATAACGTCATGTAGTATTGCGTCATGAAGTATAACGTCATATAGAATTACGTCATGACGTAGAGCATCACATAGTAATACGTCATAACGTATAAGGTCATACAGTCATTCGTCATACCGTATAAAGTCATATAGAATTACGGCATAAAGTATAACGTCACGTAGTAATACGTCACATCGTACAACGTCATATTGAATTACGGCATGACGTATAACGTCACATAGTAATACGTCAAAACGTATAACGACATATAGCAATGCGTCATAACGTATAACGTCATATAGAAATACGTTATAACTTATAGCGTCACATAGTAATACGTCATAACGAATAACGTCATATAGAATTACGGCATAACGTATAACATCACATGGAATTATGATTTAGCGTATAACGTCATATAGCAATGCGTCATAACGTATAACGCCATTTCGTAATGCGTCCTAACGTATAACTTCATATAGAATTACGGTTTAACGTATACCGTCATATCGTATTGCGTTATAACGTATAACGTCATATATAATTACGTCATAACGTAGAACATCACATAGTAATACGTCCGAACGTATAACGTCATATAGAATTACGTCATAACTTATAACGTCACATAGTAATACGTCATAACGTATAACGTCATATAGAATTACGGCATAGCGTGTAACGTCACATAGTAATACGTCATAACGTATAACGTCATATAGAATTCCGGTTTAACGTATAACGCTATATAGCAATGCGTCATAACGAATAACGTCATATAGAATTACGGCATAACGTAGAACATCACAAGTAATACGTCCGAACGTATAACGTCATATAGAATTACGTCATAACTTATAACGTCACATAGTAATACGTCATAACGTATAACGTCATATAGAATTACGGCATAGCGTGTAACGTCACATAGTAATACGTCATAACGTATAACGTCATATAGAATTCCGGTTTAACGTATAACGCTATATAGCAATGCGTCATAACGTATAACGTCATATAGAATTACGGCATAACGTAGAACATCACATAGTAATACGTCCGAACGTATAACGTCATATAGAATTACGTCATAACTTATAACGTCACATAGTAATACGTCATAAGGTATAACGTCATATAGAATTACGGCATAGCGTGTAACGTCACATAGTAGTACGTCATAACGTATAACGTCACATAGAATTACGGTTTAGCGTATAACGTCATATAGCAATGCGTCATAAGGTATAACGCCATTCAGTAATGCGTCATAACATATAACGCCATATAGTAATGCGTCATAACGTATAAGGTCATATGGAAATACGGTTTAACGTATAACGTCATATAGTAATGCGTCATAACGTATAACGCCATATAGAAATGCGTCATAACGTATGACGTCACATAGTATTGCGTCATGACGTATAACGTCATATAGAATTAGGTCATAACGTAGAACATCACATAGTAATACGTCATAACGTATAACGTCACATAGAATTACGGTTCAGCGTCTAACGTCATATAGCAATACGTCATAACGTATAAGGCCATATAGCAATGCGTCATAACGTATAACGGCATATAGTATTGCGTCATGACGTATAACGTCATATAGAATGACGTCATAACGTAGAACATCACATAGTAAACGTCCTAACGTATAAGGTCATATAGAATTACGTCATAACTTATAACGTCACATGGTAATACGAAATAACGCATAACGTCACATAGTAAGACGTCATAACTTATAACGTCACATAGAATTACGGTTTAACGAATAACGTCACATAGAATTAGGGTGTACCGTATAACGTCATATAGAATGACGTCATAACGTAGAACATCACATAGTAAACGTCCTAACGTATAACGTCATATAGAATTACGTCATAACTTATAACGTCACATGGTAATACGAAATAACGCATAACGTCACATAGTAATACGTCATAACTTATAACGTCACATAGAATTACGGTTTAACGTATAACGTCACATAGAATTAGGGTTTACCGTATAACGTCATATAGAATTACGGTTTAACGTATAACGTCACATAGTAATACGTCATAACGTGTAACGTCGTATAGAATTACGTCATAACGTATAACGTCACATAGCAATACGTCATAACGTATAACGACATATAGAATACCGGTTTAACGAATAACGCTATATAACAATGCGTCATGACGTATAACGTCATATAGAATTAGGTCATAACGTAGAATGTCACATAGTAGTACGTAATAACTTTTAACGACATATAGAATTCCGGTTTAACGTATAACGCCATATAGCAACGCGATATAAAGTATAACGTCATATAGTAATGCGTGATAACGTACAATGTCATATAGAATTTGGTCATAACGTAGAACATCACATAGTAATACGTCATAACGTATAACGTCACGTAGAATTACGGTTTAACGTATAACGTCATATAGTAATGCGTCATACCGCATCACGCCATTTAGTAATGCGTCATAACGTACAACGTCACATAGTAATACGTCATAACGTATAACGTCATATCGAATTACGTCATAACGTATAACGCCATATAGCAATACGTCATAACGTGTAACGTCATATAGTATTGCGTCATGACGTATAACGTCATATAGAATGACGTCATAACGTCGAACATCACATAGTAATACGTCCTAACGTATAACGTCATATAGAATTACGTCATATCTTATAACGTCACATAGTAATACGTCATAACGTATAACGTCATATAGAATTACGTCATAACTTATAACGTCACATAGTAATACGTCATAACGAATAACGTCATATAGAATTACGGCATAACGTGTAACGTCACATAGTAATACGTCATAACGTATAACGTCATATAGAATTACGGTTTAGCGTATAACGTCATGTAGCAATGCGTCATAACGTATAACGCCATATAGAATTGCGTCATAACGTATAACGTCACAGAGTAATACGTCAAAACGTATAACGTCATATAGAATTCCGGATTAACGTATAACGTCATATAGAAATCCGGTTTAACGTATAACGTCGCGTAGTAATACGTCACAACGTATAACGTCTCACAGAATTACGGTTTAATGTATATTGTCATATAGAAATCCGGTTTAACGTATAACGTCACATGGAATTACGGTTTAACGTATAAAGCAATGTAGTATTACGGCATAACGTATAACGTCATATAGTAATGCGTCATAACGTATAACGCCATCTAGTAATGCGTCATAATGTATAACGTCATGTAGTATTGCGTCATGAAGTATAACGTCATATAGAATTACGTCATGACGTAGAGCATCACATAGTAATACGTCATAACGTATAAGGTCATACAGTCATTCGTCTACCGTATAAAGTCATATAGAATTACGGCATAAAGTATAACGTCACGTAGTAATACGTCACATCGTACAACGTCATATTGAATTACGGCATGACGTATAACGTCACATAGTAATACGTCAAAACGTATAACGACATATAGCAATGCGTCATAACGTATAACGTCATATAGAAATACGTTATAACTTATAGCGTCACATAGTAATACGTCATAACGAATAACGTCATATAGAATTACGGCATAACGTATAACATCACATGGAATTACGATTTAGCGTATAACGTCATATAGCAATGCGTCATAACGTATAACGCCATTTCGTAATGCGTCCTAACGTATAACTTCATATAGAATTACGGTTTAACGTATACCGTCATATCGTATTGCGTTATAACGTATAACGTCATATATAATTACGTCATAACGTAGAACATCACATAGTAATACGTCCGAACGTATAACGTCATATAGAATTACGTCATAACTTATAACGTCACATAGTAATACGTCATAACGTATAACGTCATATAGAATTACGGCATAGCGTGTAACGTCACATAGTAATATGTCATAACGTATAACGTCATATAGAATTCCGGTTTAACGTATAACGCTATATAGCAATGCGTCATAACGAATAACGTCATATAGAATTACGGCATAACGTAGAACATCACATAGTAATACGTCCGAACGTATAACGTCATATAGAATTACGTCATAACTTATAACGTCACATAGTAATACGTCATAACGTATAACGTCATATAGAATTACGGCATAGCGTGTAACGTCACATAGTAATACGTCATAACGTATAACGTCATATAGAATTCCGGTTTAACGTATAACGCTATATAGCAATGCGTCATAACGTATAACGTCATATAGAATTACGGCATAACGTAGAACATCACATAGTAATACGTCCGAACGTATAACGTCATATAGAATTACGTCATAACTTATAACTTCACATAGTAATACGTCATAACGTATAACGTCATATGGAATTACGGCATAGCGTGTAACGTCACATAGTAGTACGTCATAACGTATAACGTCACATAGAATTACGGTTTAGCGTATAACGTCATATAGCAATGCGTCATAAGGTATAACGCCATTCAGTAATGCGTCATAACATATAACGCCATATAGTAATGCGTCATAAGCTATAGCGTCATATAGTATTGCGTCATGACGTATAACGTCATATAGAATTACGTCATAACGTATAACGCCATATAGCCATGCGTCATAACGTATAAGGTCATATGGAATTACGGTTTAACGTATAACGTCATATAGTAATGCGTCATAACGTATAACGCCATATAGAAATGCGTCATAACGTATGACGTCACATAGTATTGCGTCATGACGTATAACGTCATATAGAATTAGGTCATAACGTAGAACATCACATAGTAATACGTCATAACGTATAACGTCACATAGAATTACGGTTCAGCGTCTAACGTCATATAGCAATACGTCATAACGTATAAGGCCATATAGCAATGCGTCATAACGTATAACGGCATATAGTATTGCGTCATGACGTATAACGTCATATAGAATGACGTCATAACGTAGAACATCACATAGTAAACGTCCTAACGTATAACGTCATATAGAATTACGTCATAACTTATAACGTCACATGGTAATACGAAATAACGCATAACGTCACATAGTAAGACGTCATAACTTATAACGTCACATAGAATTACGGTTTAACGAATAACGTCACATAAAATTAGGGTGTACCGTATAACGTCATATAGAATGACGTCATAACGAAGAACATCACATAGTAAACGTCCTAACGTATAACGTCATATAGAATTACGTCATAACTTATAACGTCACATGGTAATACGAAATAACGCATAACGTCACATAGTAATACGTCATAACTTATAACGTCACATAGAATTACGGTTTAACGTATAACGTCACATAGAATTAGGGTTTACCGTATAACGTCATATAGAATTACGGTTTAACGTATAACGTCACATAGTAATACGTCATAACGTGTAACGTCGTATAGAATTACAGCATAGCGTGTAACGACACATAGTAATACGTCATAACGTATAACGTCATATAGAATTCCGGTTTAACGTATAACGCTATATAGCAATGCGTCATAACGTATAACGTCATATAGAATTACGGCATAACGTAGAACATCACATAGTAATACGTCCGAACGTATAACGTCATATAGAATTACGTCATAACTTATAACGTCACATAGTAATACGTCATAACGTATAACGTCATATAGAATTACGGCATAGCGTGTAACGTCACATACTAATACGTCATAACGTATAACGGCACATAGAATTACGGTTTAGCGTATAACGTCATATAGCAATTTGTCATAACGTATAACGCCATTTAGTAATGCGTCATAACATATAACGCCACATAGTAACGCGTCATAAGCTATAGCGTCATATAGTATTGCGTCCTGACGTATAACGTCATATAGAATTACGTCATAACGTATAACGCCATATAGCCATGCGTCATAAAGTATAAGGTCATATGGAATTAGGGTTTAGCGTATAACGTCATGTAGCAATGCGTCATAACGTATAACGCCATATCGAATTGCGTCATAACGTATAACCTCACAGAGTAATACGTCAAAACGTATAACGTCATATAGAATTCCGGTTTAACGTATAACGTCATATGGAATTACGATTTAACGTATGAAGCCATGTAGAATTACGGCATAACGTATAACGTCACATAGTAATACGTCATAACGTATAACGCCATATAGCAATGCGTCATAACGTATAACGTCAAATGGAATTACAGTTTAACGTATAACGTCATATAGTAATGCGTCATGACGTATAACGCCATATAGTAATGTGTCATAACGTATGACGTCATATAGTATTGCGTCATGACGTATAACGTAATATAGAATTATGTCATAACGTAGAACATCACATAGTAATACGTCATAACGTATAACGTCACATAGAATTACGGTTTAGCGTATAACGTCATATAGCAATGCGTCATAACGTATAACGCCATTTAGTAATGCGTCAAAACATATAACGCCATATAGTAATGCGTCATAACCTATAACTTCATATAGTATTGCGTCATGACGTACAATGTCATATAGTATTGCGTCATGACGTATAACGTCATCTAGATTTACGTCATAACGTATTACGTCACATAGTAATACGTCTTTAACGTATAACGTCATACAGCATTACGTCATAACGTATAACGTCATATAGAGTTACGTCATAACTTATAACGTCACATATTTATACGTAATAACGTTTAACGTCATACAGAATTCCGGTTTAACGTATAACGCCATATAGCAATGCGTTATAAAGTATAACGTCACATAGTAATACGTCATAACGTATAACGTCATATAGAATTCCGGTTTAACGTATAACGTCATATGTAATTACGGTTTAACGTATAATGCCATATAGAATTTCGGCATAACGTATAACGTCACATAGTAATACGTCATAACGTATAACGTCATATAATAAGGCGACATGACGTATTACGCCATATAGCAATGCGTCATAACGTACAACGTCATATACAAATACGTCATAACGTATAACTTCACATAGTAATACGTCATAACGTATAACGTCATATAGAATTGCGTCATAACGTATAACGTCACTTAGTAATACGTCATAACGTATAACGTCATATAGAATTCCGGTTTAACGTATAACGTCATATGTAATTACGGTTTAACGTATAAAGCCATATAGAATTACGGCATAACGTATAACGTCACATAGTAATACGTCATAACGTATAACGTCATATAATAAGGCGACATGACGTATAACGTCATATAGAATTACGTCATAACGTATAACGTCACGTAGTAATACGTCATAACGTATAACGTCACATGGAATTGCGGTTTAACGTATAACGTCATATAGAATTCCTTGTTAACGTATAACGTCATATAGTAATGCGTCATAACGTATAACGCCATATAGTAATACGTCATAACGTATAACGCCATATAGCCATGCGCCATAACGTATAACGTCATATGGAATTACGGTTTAACGTATAACGTCATATAGAATTCCTTTTTAACGTATAACGTCATATAGTAATGCGTCATAACGTATAACGCCATATAGTAATGCGTCATAACGTATAACGCCATATAGTAATGCGTCATAACGTATGACGTCATATAGTATTGCGTCATGACGTATAACGTCATATAGAATTAGGTCATAACGTAGAACGTCACATAGTAGTACGTAATAACGTTTAACGGCATATAGAATTGCGGTTTAACGTATAACGCCATATAGCAACGCGTTATAAAGTATAACGTCATATAGTAATGCGTGATAACGTATAATGTCATATAGAATTTGGTCATAACGTAGAACATCACATAGTAATACGTCATAACGTATAACGTCACGTAGAATTACGGTTTAACGTATAACGTCATATAGTAATGCGTCATACCGCATCACGCCATTTCGTAATGCGTCATAACGTACAACGTCACATAGTAATACGTCATAACGTATAACGTCATATCGAATTACGTCATAACGTATAACGCCATATAGCAATACGTCATAACGTGTAACGTCATATAGTATTGCGTCATGACGTATAACGTCATATAGAATGACGTCATAGCGTCGAACATCACATAGTAATACGTCCTAACGTATAACGTCATATAGAATTACGTCATAACTTATAACGTCACATAGTAATACGTCATAACGTATAACGTCATATAGAATTCCGGTTTAACGTATAACGCTATATAGCAATGCGTCATAACGTATAACGTCATATAGAATTACGGCATAACGTAGAACATCACATAGTAATACGTCCGAACGTATAACGTCATATAGAATTACGTCATAACTTATAACGTCACATAGTAATACGTCATAACGTATAACGTCATATAGAATTACGGCATAGCGTGTAACGTCACATAGTAATACGTCATAACGTATAACGTCATATAGCCATGCGTCATAAAGTATAAGGTCATATGGAATTAGAGTTTAGCGTATAACGTCATGTAGCAATGCGTCATAACGTATAACGCCATATCGAATTGCGTCATAACGTATAACCTCACAGAGTAATACGTCAAAACGTATAACGTCATATAGAATTCCGGTTTAACGTATAACGTCATATGGAATTACGATTTAACGTATGAAGCCATGTAGAATTACGGCATAACGTATAACGTCACATAGTAATACGTCATAACGTATACCGTCATATAATAAGGCGACATGACGTATAACGTCATATGGAATTACGTCATAACGTATAACGTCACGTAGTAATACGTCATAACGTATAACGTCTCATCGAATTACGGTTTAATGTATATCGTCATATAGAAATCCGGTTTAACGTATAACGTCAGATGGAATTACGGTTTAACGTATAAAGCAATGTAGTATTACGGCATAACGTATAACGTCATATAGTAATGCGTCATAACGTATAACGCCATATAGTAATGCGTCATAATGTATAACGTCATGTAGTATTGCGTCATGAAGTATAACGTCATATAGAATTACGTCATGACGTAGAGCATCACATAGTAATACGTCATAACGTATAAGGTCATACAGTCATTCGTCATACCGTATAAAGTCATATAGAATTACGGCATAAAGTATAACGTCACGTAGTAATACGTCACATCGTACAACGTCATATAGAATTACGGCATGACGTATAACGTCACATAGTAATACGTCAAAACGTATAACGCCATATAGCAATGCGTCATAACGTATAACGTCATATAGAAATACGTTATAACTTATAACGTCACATAGTAATACGTCATAACGTATAACGCCATATAGAATTACGGCATAACGTATAACATCACATGGAATTACGATTTAGCGTATAACGTCATATAGCAATGCGTCATAACGTATAACGCCATTTAGTAATGCGTCCTATCGTATAACGTCATATAGAATTACGGTTTAACGTATAACGTCATATAGTAATGCGTCATAACGTATAACGCCATATAGTAATGCGTCATAACGTATAACGTCACATAGAGTTACGGTTTAGCGTATAAAGTCATATAGAATTAGGGTTTATCGTATAACGTCACATAGAATTACGGTTTAGCGTATAACGTCATATAGAATTAGGGTTTACCGTATAACGTTATATAGTATTGCGTCATGACGTATAACGTCATATAGAATTACGGCATAGCGTGTAACGTCACATAGTAATACGTCATAACGTATAACGTCATATAGAATTCCGGTTTAACGTATAACGCTATATAGCAATGCGTCATAACGTATAACGTCATATAGAATTACGGCATAACTTAGAACATCACCTAGTAATACGTCCGAACGTATAACGTCATATAGAATTACGTCATAACTTATAACGTCACATAGTAATACGTCATAACGTATAACGTCATATAGAATTACGGCATAACGTATAACATCACATGGAATTGCGGTTTAGCGTATAACGTCATATAGCAATGCGTCATAACGTATAACGTCATTTAGTAATGCGTCCTAACGTATAACGCCATATAGAATTACGGTTTAGCGTACAACGTCATATAGAAATACGTCATAACGTGTAACGTCGTATAGAATTACGTCATAACGTGTAACGTCTCATAGTAATACGTCATAACGTCTAACGTCATATAGAATTCCGGTTTAACGTATAGCGCTATATAGCAATGCGTCATAACGTATAACGCCATATAGTAATGAGTCATAACGTATAACGTCTTATAGTATTGCGTCATGCCGTATCACGCCATTTAGTAATGCGTCATAACGTACAACGTCACATAGTAATACGTCATAACGTATAACGTCATATAGAATTACGTCATAACGTATAACGCCATATAGTAATGCGTCATAACGTATAACGTCATATAGAATTACGTCATAACGTATAACATCACATAGTAATACGTCATAACGTATAACGTCATATAGAATTACGGCATAACGTATAACATCACATGGAATTGCGGTTTAGCGTATAACGTCATATAGAAATACGGCATAACGTATAACGCCATATAGTAATATGTCATAACGTGTAACGTCGTATAGAATTACGTCATAACGTGTAACGTCACATAGTAATACGACATAACGTATAACGTCATATAGAATTCCGGTTTAACGTATAATGCTATATAGCAATGCGTCATAACGTATAACGCCATATAGTAATGAGTCATAACGTATAACGTCATATAGTATTGCGTCATGAAGTATAACGTCATATAGAATTACGTCATAACGTAGAACATCACATAGTAACAAGTCATAACGTATAACGTCATATAGAGTTACGTCATAACTTATAACGTCACATAGTACTACGTAATAACGTTTAACGTCATATAGAATTCTGGTTTAACGTACAACGCCATATAACAACGTGTTATAAAGTATAACGTCATATAGTAATGCATGATAACGTATAACGTCATATAGTATTGCGTCATGACGTATAACGTTATATAGAATTAGGTCATAACGTATAACGTCACATAGAATTACGGTTTAACGTATAACGTATTATAGTAATGCGTCATACCGTATCACGCCATTTAGTAATGCGTCATAACGTACAACGTCACATAGTAATACGTCATAACGTGTAACGTCGTATAGAATTACATCATAACGTGTAACGTCACATAGTAATACGTCATAACGTATAACGTCATATAGAATTCCGGTTTGACGTATAACGCTATATAGCAATGCGTCATAACGTATAACGCCATATAGTAATGAGTCATAACGTATAACGTCATATAGTATTGCGTCATGAAGTATAACGTCATATAGAATTACGTCATAACGTAGAACATCACATAGTAATACGTCATAACGTATAACGTCATATAGAGTTACGTCATAACTTATAACGTCACATAGTACTACGTAATAACGTTTAACGTCATATAGAATTCTGGTTTAACGTACAACGCCATATAACAACGTGTTATAAAGTATAACGTCATATAGTAATGCATGATAACGTATAACGTCATATAGTATTGCGTCATGACGTATAACGTTATATAGAATTAGGTCATAACGTATAACGTCACATAGAATTACGGTTTAACGTATAACGTATTATAGTAATGCGTCATACCGTATCACGCCATTTAGTAATGCGTCATAACGTACAACGTCACATAGTAATACGTCATAACGTATAGCGTCATATAGAATTACGTCATAACGTATAACGCCATATAGTAATACGTCATAACGTATAACGTCACATAGAATTATGGTTTAGCGTATAACGTCATATAGAAATGCGTCATAACGTATAACGCCATTTAGTAATGCGTCATAACATATAACGCCATATAGTAATGCGTCATAACCTATAACGTCATGTAGTATTGCGTCATGACGTACAACGTCATATAGTATTGCGTCATGACGTATAACGTCACATAGTAATACGCCATAACGTATAACGTCATATAGAATTACGGTTTAACGTATAAAGCAATGTAGAATTACGGCATAACGTATAACGTCATATAGTAATGCGTCATAACGTATAACGCCATATAGTAATGCGTCATAATGTATAACGTCATGTAGTATAGCGTCATGAAGTATAACGTCATATAGAATTACGTCATGACGTAGAGCATCACATAGTAATACGTCATAACGTATAAGGTCATACAGTCATTCGTCATACCGTATAAAGTCATATAGAATTACGGCATAAAGTATAACGTGACGTAGTAATACGTCATAACGTATAACGTCATATAGAAATACGTTATAACTTATAACGTCACATAGTAATACGTCATAACGTATAACGTCATATAGAATTACGGCATAACGTATAACATCACATAGTAATACGTCATAACGTGTAACGTCGTATAGAATTACGTCATAACGTATAACGTCACATAGTAATACGTCATAACGTATAACGTCATATAGAATTCCGGTTTAACGTATAACGCTATATAGCAATGCGTCATAACGTATAACACCATATAGTAATGAGTCATAACGTATAACCTCATATAGTATTGCGTCATGAAGTATAACGTCATATAGAATTACGTCATAAGGTAGAACATCACATAGTAATACGTCATAACGTATAACGTCATATAGTATTGCATGATAACATATAACGTCATATAGTATTGCGTCATGACGTATAACGTCATATAGAATTAGGTCATAACGTATAACGTCACATAGAATTACGGTTTAACGTATAACGTATTATAGTAATGCGTCATACCGTATCACGCCATTTAGTAATGCGTCATAACGTACAACGTCACATAGTAATACGTCATAACGTATAACGTCATATAGAATTACGTCATAACGTATAACGCCATATAGTAATGCGTCATAACGTATAACGTCATATAGAATTACGTCATAACGTATAACATCACATAGTAATACGTCATAACGTATAACGTCACATAGAATTACGGTTTAACGTGTAACGTCATATAGTAATGTGTCATACCGTATCACGCCATTTAGTAATGCGTCCTAACGTATAACGTCATATAGAATTACGGTTTAATGTATATCGTCATATAGAAATCCGGTTTAACGTATAACGTCATATGGAATTACGGTTTAACGTATAACGTCATATAGAAATATGGCATAACGTATAACGTCACATAGTAATACGTCATAACGTATAACGTCACATAGAATTACGGTTTAACGTATAACGTCATATAGTAATGTGTCATACCGTATCACGCCATTTAGTAATGCGTCCTAACGTATTACGTCATATAGAATTACGGTTTAATGTATATCGTCATATAGAAATCCGGTTTAACGTATAACGTCATATGGAAATACGTTATAACTTATAACGTCACATAGTAATACGTCATAACGTATAACGTCACATAGAATTACGGTTTAACGTATAACGTCATATAGAAATATGGCATAACGTATAACGTCACATAGTAATACGTCATAACGTATAACGTCACATAGAATTACGGTTTAACGTATAACGTCATATAGTAATGTGTCATACCGTATCACGCCATTTAGTAATGCGTCCTAACGTATAACGTCATATAGAATTACGGTTTAATGTATATCGTCATATAGAAATCCGGTTTAACGTATAACGTCATATGGAATTACGGTTTAACGTATAAAGCAATGTAGAATTACGGCATAACGTATAACGTCATATAGTAATGCGTCATAACGTATAACGCCATATAGTAATGCGTCATAATGTATAACGTCATGTAGTATTGCGCCAGGAAGTATAACGTCATATAGAATTACGTCATGACGTAGAGCATCACATAGTAACACGTCATAACGTATAAGGTCATATAGAAATACGTTATAACTTAAAACGTCACATAGTAATACGTCATAACGTATAAAGTCATATAGAATTACGGCATAACGTATAACATCACATGGAATTACGGTTTAACGTATAACGACATATAGAAATACGGCATAACGTATAACGTCACATAGTAATACGTCATAACGTGTAACGTCATATAGTATTGCGTCATGAAGTATAACGTCATATAGAATTACGTCATAACGTAGAACATCACATAGTAATACGTCATAACGTATAAGGTCATACAGTCATTCGTCATACCGTATAAAGTCATATAGAATTACGGCATACAGTATAACGTCACGTAGTAATACGTCGATTCGTACAACGTCATATAGAATTACGGCATGACGTATAACGTCACACAGTAATACGTCAAAACGTATAACGCCATATAGCAATGCGTCATAACGTATAACGTCATATAGAAATACGTTATAACTTATAACGTCACATAGTAATACGTCATAACGTATAACGTCAAATAGAATTACGGCATAACGTTTAACATCACATGGAATTACGGTTTAACGTATAACGTCATATAGAAATACGGCATAACGTACAACGTCACATAGTAATACGTCATAACGTGTAACGTCGTATACAATTACGTCATAACGCGCAACGTCACATAGTAATACGTCATAACGTATAACGTCATATAGAATTCGGGTTTAACGTATAACGCTATATAGCAATGCGTCATAACGTATAACGCCATATAGTAATGAGTCATAACGTATAACGTCATATAGTATTGCGTCATGAAGTATAACGTCATATAGAATTACGTCATAACGTAGAACATCACATAGTAATACGTCATAACGTATAACGTCATATAGAGTTACGTCATAACTTCTAACGTCACATAGTAGTACGTAATAACTTTTAACGTCATATAGAATTCTGGTTTAACGTACAACGCCATATAGCAACGTGTTATAAAGTATAACGTAATATAGTAATGCATGATAACGTATAACGTCATATAGTAATGCGTCATGACGTATAACGTCATATAGAATTAGGTCATAACGTATAACGTCACATAGAATTACGGTTTAACGTATAACGCCATATAGAAATACGGCATAACGTATAACGTCACATAGTAATACGTCATTACTTATAACGTCACATAGAATTACGGTTTAGCGTATAAAGTCATATAGAATTAGGGTTTAACGTATAACGTCACATAGAATTACGGTTTAGCGTATAACGTCATATAGAATTAGGGTTTAACGTATAACGTCATATAGAATTAGGGTTTAACGTGTAACGTCACATAGAATTACGCTTTAGCGTATAACGTCATGTAGAATTAGGGTTTAACGTATAACGTCATATAGAATTACGGTTTAACGTATAACGTCACATAGTAATACGTCATAACTTATAACGTCACATAGAATTACGGTTTAGCGTATAAAGACATATAGAATTAGTGTTTAACGTATAACGTCATATAGAATTACAGTTTAACGCACAACGTCATATACTAACGCGTCATAACGGATAACGCCATTTAGTAATGCGTCATAACGTACAACGTCACATAGTAATACGTCATACCGTATAACGTCATATAGAATTACGTCATAACGTATAACGCCATATAGTAATGCGTCATAACGTATAACGTCATATAGAATTAGGGTTTAACGTATAACGTCACATAGAATTACGGTTTAGCGTATAACGTCATATAGAATTAGGGTTTAACGAATAACGCTATATAGCAATGCGTCATAACGTATAACGTCATATAGAATTAGGGTTTAACGTATAACGTCACATAGAATTACGGGTTAGCGTATAACGTCATATAGAATTACGGTTTAACGTATAACGTCATATAGAATTACAGTTTAACGTACAAAGTCATATAGTAACGCGTCATAACCGATAACGCCATTTAGTAATATGTCAAAACGTATAACGTCTCATAGTAAACGTCATAACGTATAACGTCATATAGAATTACGGCATAAGGTATAACGTCACATAGTAATACCTCATAACGTATAGCGTCACATAGTAATACGTCATAATGTATAACGTCACATAGTAATACGTCATAACGTATAACGAGATATAGCAATGCGTCATAACGTATAACGTCATATAGAAATACGGTTTAAGGTATAACGTCATATAGTAATGCGTCATAACGTATAACGCCATATAGTAATGAGTCATACCGTATCACGCTATTTAGTAATGCGTCATAACGTACAACGTCATATAGTATTGCGTCATGACGTATAACGCCATATTTAAATACGGCATAACGTATAACGTCACATAGTAATACGTCATGACGTATAACGTCATATAGAATTACGTCATAACGCAGAACGTCACATCGTAATACGTCATAACGTATAACGTCACATAGAATTATGGTTTAGCGTATAACGTCATATAGCAATGCGTCATAACGTATAACGCCATTTAGTAATGCGTCATAACATTTAACGCCATATAGTAATGCGTCATAATCTATAACGTCATGTAGTATTGCGTCATGACGTACAACGTCATATAGTATTGCGTCATGACGTATAACGTCATATAGAATTACGTCATAACGTATAACATCACATCGTAATACGTCATAACGTATAACGTCACATAGAATTACGGTTTAACGTATAACGTCATATAGTAATGTGTCATACCGTATCACGCCATTTAGTAATGCGTCATAACGTACAACGTCATATAGTATTGCGTCGTGTCGTATAACGTCATATAGAATTACGTCATAACGTATAACATCACATAGTAATACGTCTTAACGTATAACGTCACAGAGAATTACGGTTTAGCGTATAACGTCATATAGAATTACGGTTTAACGTATAACGTCATATAGTATTGCGTCATAACGTATAACGCCATATAGTAATGCGTCATAACGTATAACGTCTTCTAGAATTAGGGTTTAACGTATAACGTCACATAGAATTACGGTTTAGCGTATAACGTTATATAGAATTAGGGTTTAACGTATAACGTCATATAGAACTACGGTTTAACGTATAACGTCACATAGTAATACGTCATAACGTGTAACGTCGTATAGAATTACGTCATAACGTCTAACGTCACATAGTAATACGTCATAACGTATAACGTCATATAGAATTCCGGTTTAACGAAGAACGCTATATAGCAATGTGTCATAACGTATAACGTCACATACTAATACATCATAACTTCTAACGTCACATAGAATTACGGTTTAGCGTATAAAGTCATATAGAATTAGTGTTCAACGTATAACGTCACATGGAATTACGGTGTAGCGTATAACGTCATATAGAATTAGGGTTTAACGTATAACGTCATATAGATTTACGGTTTAACTTATAACGTCATATAGAATTACGTCATAGCTTAGTACATCACATAGTAATACGTCATAACGTATAACGTCATATAAAATTAGGGTTTAACGTATAGCGTCATATAGAATTACGGTTTAACGTATAACGTCATATAGTATTGCGTCATAACGGATAACGCCATTTTGTAATGCGTCGTAACGTATAACGTCTCATAGTAATACGTCATAACATATAACGTCATATAGAATTACGGCATAACGTATAACGTAACATAGTAATACGTCATAACGTATAGCGTCACATAGTAATACGTCATAATGTATAACGTCACATAGTAATACGTCATAACGTATATCGAGATATAGCAATGCGTCATAACGTATAACGTCATATAGAATTACGGTTTAAGGTATAACGTCATATAGTAATGCGTCATAACGTATAACGCCATATTGTAATGAGTCATAACGTATAGCGTCACATAGTAATACGTCATAATGTATAACGTCACATAGTAATACGTCATAACGTATATCGAGATATAGCAATGCGTCATAACGTATAACGTCATATAGAATTACGATTTAAGATATAACGTCATATAGTAATGCGTCATAACGTATAACGCCATATTGTAATGAGTCATAACGTATAACGTCATATAGTATTGCGTCATGACGTATAACGTCATATAGAATTACGTCATAACGTAGAACATCACATAGTAATACGTCATAACGTATAACGTCACATAGAATTATGGTTTAGCGTATAACGTCATATAGAAATGCGTCATAACGTACAACGTAACATATTAATACGTCATAACGTATAACAACATGCAGAATTACGGTTTAACCTATACCGTTACATAGTTATACGTCACAACGTATAGCGCTATAATGTATTACGTCATAACGTATAACTTCATATAGTATTGCGTCATGACGTACAACGTTATATGTTATTGTGTAATAACGTATAACGTCACATAGTACTACGTCATCACGGATGACGTCATATAGAATTACGTCATGACGTATAACGCCATTTAGTAATGCGTCATAACGTATAACGCCATATAGTAATGCGTCATAACGTATGACGTCATATAGTATTCCGTCATAACGTATAACGTCATATAGAATTACGTCATAGCTTAGTACATCACATAGTAATACGTCATAACGTATAACGTCATATAGAATTAGGGTTTAACGTATAACGTCATATAGAATTACGGTTTAACGTATAACGTCATATAGTATTGCGTCATAACGGATAACGCCATTTTGTAATGCGTCATAACGTATAACGTCTCATAGTAATACGTCATAACATATAACGTCATATAGAATTACGGCATAACGTATAACGTCACATAGTAATACGTCATAACGTATAGCGTCACATAGTAATACGTCATAATGTATAACGTCACATAGTAATACGTCATAACGTATATCGAGATATAGCAATACGTCATAACATATAACGTCATATAGAATTACGGCATAACGTATAACGTCACATAGTAATACGTCATAACGTATAGCGTCACATAGTAATACGTCATAATGTATAACGTCACATAGTAATACGTCATAACGTATAGCGTCACATAGTAATACGTCATAATGTATAACGTCACATAGTAATACGTCATAACGTATATCGAGATATAGCAATGCGTCATAACGTATAACGTCACATAGAATTATGGTTTAGTGTATAACGTCATATAGCAATGCGTCATAACGTACAACGTAACATATTAATACGTCATAACGTATAACGACATACAGAATTACGGTTTAACGTATACCGTTACATAGTTATACGTCACAACGTATAGCGCTATAATGTATTACGTCATAACGTATAACGTCATATAGAATTACCGCATAATGTGCAACGTCACATAGTAATACGTCATAATGTATAACGCAATATAGCAATGCGTCATAACGTATAACGTCATATAGTAGTGCGTCATAATATATAACGCCATATAGTAACGCGTCATAACCTATAACGTCATATAGTATTGCGTCATGACGTACAACGTCATATAGTATTGCGTCATGACTTATAACGTCATATAGAATTACGGCATAAGGTATAGCGTCACATAGTAATACGTCATAATGTATAACGCCACATAGCAATGCGTCATAACGTATAACGTCATATAGAATTACGGCATGACGTATAACGTCACACAGTAATACGTCAAAACGTATAACGCCATATAGCAATGCGTCATAACGTATAACGTCATATAGAAATACGTTATAACTTATAACGTCACATAGTAATACGTCATAACGTATAACGTCAAATAGAATTACGGCATAACGTTTAACATCACATGGAATTACGGTTTAACGTATAACGTCATATAGAAATACGGCATAACGTATAACGTCACATAGTAATACGTCATAACGTGTAACGTCGTATACAATTACGTCATAACGCGCAACGTCACATAGTTATACGTCATAACGTATAACGTCATATAGAATTACGGCATAACGTATAACGTCACATAGAAATACGTCATAACGTATAGCGTCACATAGTAATACGTCATAATGTATAACGTCACATAGTAATACGTCATAACGTATATCGAGATATAGCAATGCGTCATAACGTATAACGTCATATAGAATTACGATTTAAGGTATAACGTCATATAGTAATGCGTCATAACGTATAGCGCCATATTGTAATGAGTCATAACGTATAGCGCCACATAGCAATGTGTCATAACGTATAACGTCATATAGAATTACGGCATAATGTGCAACGTCACATAGTAATACGTCATAATGTATAACGCAATATAGCAATGCGTCATAACGTATAACGTCATATAGAATTACGGTTTAACGTATAACGTCATACAGTACTGCGTCATAACGCATAACGTCACATACTAATACGTCATAACTTATAACGTCACATAGAATTACGGTTTAGCGTATAACGTCATATAGAATTAGTGTTTAACGTATAACGTCACATGGAATTACGGTTTAGCGTATAACGTCATATAGAATTAGGGTTTAACGTATAACGTCATATAGATTTACGATTTAACGTATAACGCCATATAGGAATGCGTCATAACGGATAACGCCATTTAGTAATGCGTCATAACGTATAACGTCATATAGAATTACGTCATAACGTATAACGCCATTTAGTAATGCGTCATAACGTATATCGCCATATAGTAATGCGTCATAACGTATGACGTCATATAGTATTCCGTCATAACGTATAACGTCATATAGAATTACGTCATAGCTTAGTACATCACATAGTAATACGTCATAACGTATAACGTCATATAGAATTAGGGTTTAACGTATAACGTCATATAGAATTACGGTTTAGCGTATAAAGTCATATAGAATTAGTGTTTAACGTATAACGTCACATGGAATTACGGTTTAGCGTAAAACGTCATATAGCATTAGGGTTTAACGTATAACGTCATATAGATTGACGATTTAACGTATAACGTCATATAGGAATGCGTCATAACGGATAACGCCATTTAGTAATGCGTCATAACGTATAACGTCATATAGAATTACGTCATAACGTATAACGCCATTTAGTAATGCGTCATAACGTATAACGCCATATAGTAATGCGTCATAACGTATGACGTCATATCGTATTCCGTCATAACGTATAACGTCATATAGAATTACGTCATAGCTTAGTACATCACATAGTAATACGTCATAACGTATAACGTCATATAGAATTAGGGTTTAACGTATAACGTCATATAGAATTACGGTTTAACGTATAACGTCATATAGTATTGCGTCATAACGGATAACGCCATTTTGTAATGCGTCATAACGTATAACGTCTCATAGTAATACGTCATAACATATAACGTCATATAGAATTGCGGCATAACGTATAACGTCACATAGTAATACGTCATAACGTATAGCGTCACATAGTAATACGTCATAACGTATATCGAGATATAGCAATGCGTCATAACGTATAACGTCATATAGAATTACGATTTAAGGTATAACGTCATATAGTAATGCGTCATAACGTATAACGCCATATTGTAATGAGTCATAACGTATAACGCCACATAGCAATGTGTCATAACGTATAACGTCATATAGAATTACGGCATAATGTGCAA
The DNA here is from genome assembly GCF_041682495.2 of Bombus fervidus. Lineage (NCBI taxonomy): Eukaryota > Metazoa > Arthropoda > Insecta > Hymenoptera > Apidae > Bombus > Bombus fervidus. The sequence continues at coordinate 6,651,421 of NW_027212582.1, forward strand.
CGTCACATAGTAATACCTCATAATGTATAACGCAATATAGCAATGCGTCATAACGTATAACGTCATATAGAATTACGGTTTAACGTATAACGTCATACAGTAATGCGTCATAACGCATAACGTCACATACTAATACGTCATAACTTATAACGGCACATGGAATTACGGTTTAGCGTATAACGTCATAAAGAATTAGGGTTTAACGTATAACGTCATATAGATTTACGGTTTAACGTATAACGTCATATAGGAATGCGTCATGACGTACAACGTCATATAGTATTGCGTCATGACGTACAACGTCATATAGTATTGCGTCATGACGTATAACGTCATATAGAATTACGGCATAAGGTATAGCGTCACATAGTAATGCGTCATAACGCATAACGCCATATAGTAATGCGTCATAACGTATGACGTCATATAGTATTCCGTCATAACGTATAACGTCATATAGAATTACGTCATAGCTTAGTACATCACATAGTAATACGTCATAACGTATAACGTCATATAGAATTAGGGTTTAACGTATAACGTCATATAGAATTACGGTTTAACGTATAACGTCATATAGTATTGCGTCATAACGTATAACGTCATATAGAATTACGTCATAACGTATAACGCCATTTAGTAATGCGTCATAACGTATAACGCCATATAGTAATGCGTCATAGCATATGACGTCATATAGTATTCCGTCATAACGTATAACGTCATGTAGAATTACGGTTTAACGTATAACGTCATATAGTATCTAGTCATAACGTATAACGCCATATAGTAATGCGTCATAAAGTATAACGTCTTATAGAATTAGGGTTTAACGTATAACGTCACATAGAATTACGGTTTAGCGTATAACGTCATATAGAATTAGGGTTTAACGTATAACGTCATATAGAACTACGGTTTAACGTATAACGTCACATAGTAATACGTCATAACGTGTAACGTCGTATAGAATTACGTCATAACGTCTAACGTCACATAGTAATACGTCATAACGTATAACGTCATATAGAATTCCGGTTTAACGAATAACGCTATATAGCAATGTGTCATAACGTATAACGTCATATAGAATTACGGCATAATGTGCAACGTCACATAGTAATACGTCATAATGTATAACACAATATAGCAATGCGTCATAACGTATAACGTCATATAGAATTACGGTTTAACGTATAACGTCATACAGTAATGCGTCATAACGCATAACGTCACATACTAATACGTCATAACTTATAACGTCACATAGAATTACGGTTAAGCGTATAAAGTCATATAGAATTAGTGTTTAACGTATAACGTCTCATAGTAATACGTCATAACATATAACGTCATATAGAATTACGGCATAACGTATAACGTCACATAGTAATACGTCATAACGTATAGCGTCACATAGTAATACGTCATAATGTATAACGTCACATAGTAATACGTCATAACGTATATCGAGATATAGCAATGCGTCATAACGTATAACGTCATATAGAATTACGGTTTAAGGTATAACGTCATGTAGTAATGCGTCGTATCGTATAACGCCATATTGTAATGAGTCATAACGTATAACGTCATATAGTATTGCGTCATGACGTATAACGTCATATAGAATTACGTCATAACGTAGAACGTCACATAGTAATACGTCATAACGTATAACATCACATAGAATTATGGTTTAGCGTATAACGTCATATAGCAATGCGTCATAACGTACAACGTAACAAATTAATACGTCATAACGTATAACGACATACAGAATTACGGTTTAATGTATACCGTTACATAGTTATACGTCACAACGTATAGCGCTATAATGTATTACTTCATAAGGTATAACTTCATATAGTATTGCGTCATGACGTACAACGTTATATGTTATTGTGTAATAACGTATAACGACACATAGTACTACGTCATCACGGATGACTTCATATAGATTTACGTCATGACGTGTAACGTCATATTGAAATACGTCATAACGTACAACGTAACATATTGATACGTCATAACGTATAACGACATACAGAATTACGGTTTAACGTATAACGTCATATAGTATTGTGTCACGAAGTACAACGTTATATGTTATTGTGTAATAACGTATAACGTCACAAAGCAATACGTCTTAACGTATAGCGCTATATTGTATTGCGTCATAACGTATAACGTCACTTAGTGTTACGTTATATCGTATAACGTCACATACTATTACTTCGTAACGGATAACGTCATATAGGATTACGTCATTACGTATAACGTCAAATAGAATTACGTCATAACGTACAACGTTTCAGAGAATTACGTCATGACGTATAACGTCATATAGAATTACGTCAAAACGTATAACGACATATAGTATTGCGTCATGACGTATAACGATATATGGTATTGCATAATAACGTATAACGTCATATAATATTGTGGCAGAACGGATGACGTCATGAAGAATTACGTCATGACGTATAACGTCACATAGCATTACGGTACAACGTATAACGTCATATAGAATTACGGTACAACGTATAACGTCATATAGTATTGCGCCATGACGTATAACGTCATATAGTATTACGTCATAACGTATAACGTCATATAGTATTGCGCTATGACGTATAACGATATATGGTATTGCGTAATAATGTATAACGTCATATTATATTGCGGCAGAACGGATGACGTCATGCAGAATTACGTCATGACGTATAACGTCACATAGCCTCACGGTACAACGTTTAACGTCATATAGAATTACGGTACAACGTATAACGTCATATAGTATTGCGCCATGACGTATAACGTTATATTGTGTGACGTCATAACGTATAACGTCATATAGTATTACATTATAACGTATAACGTCATATAGTATTGTGTCATCACGTACAACGTTATATGTTATTGTGTAATAACGTATAACGTCACAAAGCAATACGTCGTAACGTATAGCGCTATATTGTATTGCGCCATAACGTACAACGTCACTTAGTGTTACGTTATATCGTATAACGTCACATAGTATTACTTCGTAACGGATAACGTCATATAGAATTACGTCATGACGTATAAAGTCATATAGAATTACGTCATAACGTATAACGTCATATAGTATTGCGTCATGACGTACAACGTTATATGTTATTGTGTAATAACGTATAACGTCACATAGTACTACGTCATAACGGATGACGTCATACAGAATTACGTTATTACGTATAACGTCCTATAGAATTACGACATAACGCACAACGTCACATAGTAATACGTCATAACGTATAATGTCATGTAGTATTAATTTATAACCTATAACGTCACATAGTAATACGTCATAACGTATAGCGCTATATTGAATTACGCGATAACGTATGAAGTCACATAGTATTACGTCATAACGTATGACGTCATATAGTATTGCGTCATAACGTATAACGTCACATAGTACTACGCCACAACGGATGACGTCATATAGAATTACGTCATGACGTACAACGTTATATGTTATTGCGTAATAACGTATAACGTCACATAGTAACACGTCATAACGTATAGCGCTATATTGTATTGCGTCCTAACGTATATCGTCACATAGTAATACGTCATAACCTATAATGTCATGTAGTATTAAGGAATAATGTATAACGTCACATAGTAATATGTCATTACGTATGGCTCTATATTGTATTGCGCCATAACGTATAACTTCACATAGTATTACGTCAAAACGTATGACGTGACATAGTATTGCGTCGGAACATATAACGTCACTTGGTGTTACGTTATATCGTATAACGTCACATAGTATTACTTCGTTACGAATAACGTCATATAGAATTAGGTCATGACGTATAACGTCATAAAGAATTACGTCATAACGTATAACGACATATAGTATTGCGTCATGACGTATAACGATATATATTATTGCATAATAACGTATAACGTCATATAATATTGCGGCAGAACAGATGACGTCATGAAGAATTACGTCATGACGTATAACGTCACATAGCATTACGGTACAACGTATAACGTCATATAGAATTACGGTACAACGTATAACGTCATATAGTATAGCGCCATGACGTATTACGTCACATAGTACTACGTCATAACGGATGACGTTATACAGAATTACGTTATTACGTATAACGTCCTATAGAATTACGACATAACGTACAACGTCACATAGTAATACGTCATAACGTATAATGTCATGTAGTATTAATTTATAACCTATAACGTCGCATAGTAATACGTCATAACGTATAGCGCTATATTGAATTGCGCGATAACGTATGAAGTCACATAGTATTACGTCATAACGTATGACGTCATACAGAATTACGTCATATCGCACAACGTCACACAGTAAAACGTCATAACTTATAATGTCATGTAGTATTAAGGTATAACGTATAACGTCACACAGTAATACGTCATGACGTATAATGTTATATTGTGTGACGTCATAACGTATAACGTCATATAGAATTACGGTACAACGTATAACGTCATATACGTATTGCGCCATGACGTATAACGTCATACAGTATTACGTCATAACGTATAACGTCATACAGTATTGCGTCAGTCCGAATGACGTCATATAATATTGCGTCATAACGTATAACGTCACATAGTAATACGTCACAACGTATAACGTCATATAGAGTTACGGTTTAACCTATACCGTCACATAGTTATACGTCATAACGCATAGCGCTATATTGTATTTCGTCATAACGTATAACGTCATATAGTATTGCGTCGTGACGCATAAAGTCATATAGAATTACGTCATAACGTATAACGCCATATAGTATTACGTCATAACGTATAATGTCATATAGTATTGCGCCATGACGTACAACGTTATATGTTATTGTGTTATAACGTATAACGTCACAAGGTAATACGTCATAACGTTTAGCGCTATATTGTATTGCGTCATAACGTATAACGTCACATAGTAATACGTCATAACGTATAGCGCTATATTGTATAATGTCATGACGTATAACGTCACATAGTACTAGTTCATAACGGATGAGGTCATATAGTTTTGCGTCATAACGTATAGCGTCACATAGAATTACGGTACAACGTATATCGTCATATAGTATTGCGCCATGACGTATAACCTCATATAGTATTACGTCATAACGTATAACGTCATATAGTATTGTGTCATGACGTACAACGTTATATGTTATTGTGTAATAACGTATAGCGTCACAAAGTAATACGTCATTACGTATAGCGCTATATTTTATTGCGTCCTAACGTATAACGTCACATAGTAATACGCCATAACGTATAATGTCATGTAGTATTAAGTTATAACGTACAACGTCACATAGTAATACGTCATAACGTATGGCGCTATATTTTATTGCGCCATAACGTATAACGTCAAATAGTATTACATCATAACGTATGACGTGATATAGTATTGAGTCTTAACGTATAGCGCTATATTCTATTGCCTCCTAACGTATAACGTCACATAGAATTACGGTACAACGTATAACGTCATATAGTATTGCGCCATGACGTATAACGTTATATTGTGTGACGTCATAACGTATAACGTCATATAGTATTACGTTATAACGTATAACGACATAAAGCATTGCGTCATGACGTATAACGTTATATGGTATTGCGTAATAACGTATAACGTTATATGGTATAACGTTTTATGGTATAACGTTATAATGTTGAACGTTGTACAGTATTAAGGTATAACGTATAAAGCCATATAGAATTACGTCATAACGTGTAACGTCATTTAGTATTGCGTCCTGACGTATAACGTTATGTGGTATTGCGTAATAACGTATATCGCCACATAGTAATACGTCATAACGTATAACATCATATAGTATTGCGCCATGCCGTATAACGTCATATAGTATTACATCATAACGTATGCGTCATATAGTATTGCGTCATGACGTACTACGTTATATGTTATTGTGTAATAACGTGTATCGTCACAAAGTAATACGTCATAACGTATAGCGCTATGTTGCATTGCGTCATAACGTTCAACGTCACATAGTATTACTTCGTAACGGATGACGTCATGTAGTATTACGTCATGACGTATAAAGTCATATAGAATTACGTCATAACGTATAAAGTCATACAGTATTGCGTCATGACGTATAACGTTATATGGTATTGCGTAAAAACGTATAACGTTATATGGTATAACGTTATATGGTATAACGTAATAATGTTGAACGTTGTACAGTATTAAGGTATAACGTAAAACGTCACATAGTATAACTTCGTAACGGATGATATCATATAGTATTACGTCATGACGTATAACGTCATATTTTATTGTGTAATAACGTATGACGTAATACAGAATTACGTCATAACGTATAGCGCTATGTTGCATTGCGTCATAACGTTCAACGTCACATAGTATTACTTCGTAACGGATGACGTCATATAGAATTACGTCATAACGTACAACGTCACATAGTAATACGTCATAACGTATAATGTCATGTAGTATTAGGGTATAACCTATAACGTCACATAGTAATACGTCATAACGTATAGCGCTATATTGAATTGCGCGATAACGTATGAAGTCACGTAGTATTACGTCATTCCGTATGACGTCATATAGTATTGCGTCATAACGTATAACGTCACATAGTACTACGCCACAACGGATGACGTCATATAGAATTACGTCATGACGTATAACGTCATATAGTATTGTGTCATGACGTACAACGTTATTTGTTATTGTGTAATTACGTATAACGTCACAGGGCAATACGTCATAACGTATAGCGCTATATTCTATTGCGTCCTAACGTATAACGTCACATAGAATTACGGTACAACGTATAACGTCATATAGTATTGCGCCATGTCGTATAACTTTATATTGTGTGACGTCATTACGTATAACGTCATATAGTATTACGTCATAACGTATAACGTCATATAGTATTGTGTCATGACGTACAACGTTATATGTTATTGTGAAATACCGTATAACGTCACAAAGCAATACGTCTTAACGCATAGCGCTATATTGTATTGCGTCATAACGTATAACGTCGCTTAGTGTTACGTTATATCGTATAACTTCACATAGTATTACTACGTAACGGATAACGACATATAGAATTACGTCATGACGTATAAAGTCATATAGAATTACGTCATAACGTATAACGTCATATAGTATTGTGTCATGATGTACAACGTTATATGTTATTGTGTAATAACGTATAACGTCACATAGTAATACGCCATAACGTATAACGTCATATAGAATTACGGTACAGCGTATAACGTCATATAGTATTGCGCCATGACGTATAACATTATAAAGTATAACGTCATAACATGTAACGTCATATAGTATTGTGTCATGACGTACAACGTTATATGTTATTGTGTAATAACGTATAACGTCACACAGTAATACGCCATAACGTATAACGTCATATAGAATTACGGTACAGCGTATAACGTCATATAGTATTGCGCCATGACGTATAACATTATAAAGTATAACGTCATAACCTGTAACGTCATACAGTATTGTGTCATGACTTACAACGTTATATGTTATTGTGTAATAACGTATAACGTCACATAGTATTACGTCATAACGTATAACGTCATATAGTATTGCGTCATGACGTACAACGTTATATCTTATTATGTTATAACGTATAACGTCACAAAGTAATACGTCATAACGTATAGCGCTATATTGTATTGTGTCATAAACTATAACGTCACATAGTACTACGCCACAACGGATGACGTCATATAGAATTACGGTACAACGTATAACGTCATACAGTATTGCGCCTTGACGTATAACGTCATACAGAATTACGTCATAACGCACAACGTCACATAGTAATACGTCATAACGTATAATGTCATGAAGTATTAAGGTATAACGTATAACTTCACACAGTAATACGTCATGACGTTTAACGTTATATTGTGTGACGTCATAATGTATAACGTCATATAGTATTGCGTCATGACGTATAAAGTCGTACAGAATTACGTCATAACGTATAACGTCATATAGTATTGCGTCATGACGTATAACGTTATGTGGTAATGCGTAATAACGTACAACGTCACATAGTAATACGCCATAACGTATAACGTCATATAGAATTACGGTACAACGTATATCGTCATATAGTATTGCGTCATGACGTATAACGTTATAAAGTATAACGTCATAACGTATAACGTCATGTAGTATTACGTCATAACGTATAACGTCATATAGCATTGCGTCATGTCGTACAACGTTATATGTTATTGTGTTATAACGTATGACATCACAAAGTAATACGTCATAACGTATAGCGCTATATTGTATTGTGTCATAACGTATAACGTCATATAGTATTACTTCGTAACGGATGACGTCATATAGAATTACGTAATGACGTATAAAGTCATATAGAATTACGTCATAACCTATAACGTCATACAGTATTGCGTCATGACGTATAACGTTATGTGGTATTGCATAATAACGTATAACGCCACATAGTAATACGTCATAACGTATAACGTCATATAGTATTGCGTCATGACGTATAACGTTATGTGGTATTGCGTGATAACGTATAACGTCACATAGTAATACGCCATAACGTATAACGTCATATAGAATTACGGTTTAACGTATACCGTCACGAGGTTATACGTCTTAACGTATAGCGCTATATTGTATTACGTCATAACGTATAACGTCATATAGTATTACGTTATAACGTATAACGTCATATAGCATTGCATCATGACGTATAACGTTATATGGTATTGCGTAATAACGTAAAACGTTATATGGAATAACGTTATATGGTATAACGTAATAATGTTGATCATTGTACAGTATTAAGGTATAACATATAACGTCACATAGTATTACTTCGTAACGGATGACGTCATATAGAATTACGTCATATACGCATAAAGTCATATAGAATTACGTCATAACGTATAACGTCATATAGTATTGCGTCATGACGTATAACGTTATGTGGTAATGCGTAATAACGTATAACGTCACATAGTAACACGCCATAACGTATAACGTCATATAGAATTACGGTACAACGTATATCGTCATATAGTATTGCGCCATGACGTATAACGTTATAAAGTATAACGTCATAACGTATAACGTCATGTAGTATTACGTCATAACGTATAACGTCATATAGCATTGCGTCATGTCGTACAACGTTATATGTTATTGTGTTATAACGTATGACATCACAAAGTAATACGTCATAACGTATAGCGCTATATTGTATTGTGTCATAACGTATAACGTCATATAGTATTACTTCGTAACGGATGACGTCATATAGAATTACGTAATGACGTATAAAGTCATATAGAATTACGTCATAACCTATAACGTCATACAGTATTGCGTCATGACGTATAACGTTATGTGGTATTGCGTAATAACGTATAACGCCACATAGTAATACGTCATAACGTATAACGTCATATAGAATTACGGTTTAACGTATACCGTCACATAGTTATACGTCATAACGTATACCGCTATATTGTATTGCGTAATAACGTATAACGTCATATAATATTGCGCCAGAACGGATGACGCCATAAAGAATTACGTCATGACGTACAACGTTTCAGAGTATTACGTCATAACGTATAACGTCATATATAAATACGTCATTACGTATAACTTCACATAGTAATACGTCATAACGTAGAATGTCATGTATTATTGCGTCATAACGTATAACGTTATGTGGTATAACGCTATATGATATAACGTAATAATGTCGAACGTTGTACAGTATTAAGGTATAACGTATAACGTCACATAGTATTACATCGTAACTAATTATGTCATATAGAAGTACGTCATGACGTATAACGTCTTATAGAATTACGTCGTAACGTGTAACGTCATATAGTATTGCGTCATGACGTATAACGTCATATAGAATGACGTCATAACGTAGAACATCACATAGTAATACGTCATAACGTATAACGCCATATCGAATTAGGGTTTAACGTATAACGTCATATGGAATTATGGTTTAACCTATAACGTCATATAGTATTGCGTCATAACGGATAACGCCATTTAGTAATGCGTCATAACGTATAACGTCATATAGAATTACGGTTTAACGTATAACGTAATATAGAATTCCGGTTTAACGTACAACGTCATATAGTAATGCGTGATAATTTATAACGTCATATAGTATTGCGTCATGACGTATAACGCCATATTGTAATGCGTCATACCATATAACGTCATATAGTATTGCGTCATGACGTATAACGTCATATAGAATGAAGTCATAACGTAGAACATCACATAGTAATGCGTCCTAACGTTTAACGTCATATAGAATTACGTCATAACATATAATGTCACATAGTAATGCGTCATAACGTATAACGTCATATAGAAATACGGCATAACGTATAACGTCACAGAGAATTACGGTTTAGCGTCTAACGTCATATAGCAATGCGTCATAACGTATAAGGCCATACAGCAATGCGTCATAACGTATAACGTCACATAGAAATACGATATAACGTATAACGTCACATAGTAATACGTCATAACGTGTAACGTTCTATGGAATTACGTCATAACGTGTAACGTCACATAGTAATACGTCATAACGTATAACTTCATATAGAATTCCGGGTTAACGTATAACGCTATAATGCAATGCGTCATACCGTAAGACGTCATATAGAAGTACGGCATAATGTATAACGTCCCATAGTAATACGTCATAACGTATAACGCCATATAGCTATGCGTCATAACGTATAAGGTCATATGGAATTGCGGTTTAACGTATAACGTCATATAGTAATGCGTCATAACGTATAACGCCATATAGTAATGCGGCATAACGTATAACGTCACATAGAATTACGGTTTAGCGTATAACGTCATATAGCAATGCGTCATAATCTATAACGTCATATAGTATTGCTTCATGACGTATAACGTCATATAGAATTACGTCATAACGTATAACGCCATATAGCCATGCGTCATAACGTATGACGTCATATAGTATTGCGTCATGACGTATAACGTCATATAGCAATGCGTCATAACCTATAACGTCATATAGTATTGCGTCATGACGTATAACGTCCTATAGAATTACGTCATAACTTATAACGTCATAGAGTAATACGTCATAACGTATAATGTCATATAGAATTACGGCATAACGTATAACGTCACAGAGAATTACGGTTTAGCGTCTAACGTCATATAGCAATGCGTCATAACGTATAAGGCCATATAGCAATGAGTCATATCGTATAACGTCATATAGTAATACGATATAACGTATAACGTCATATAATAAGGCGACATGACGTATAACGTCACATAGTAATACGTCATAACGTATAACGCCATATAGATTTGCGTCATAACGTATAACGTCATATAGACCTACGGTTTAAGGTATAACGTCATATAGTAATGCGTCATAACGTATAACGCCATATTGCAATGCGTCATAACGTATAACGCCATATTGTAATGCGTCTTAACGTATAACGTCATACAGTATTGCCTCATGAAGTATAACGTCATATAGAATTACGTCATAACGTAGAACATCACATAGTAATACGTCATAACGTATAACGTCATATAGAGTTACGTCATAACTTATAACGTCACATAGTAATACGTAATAACGTTTAACGTCATATCGAATTCCGGTTTAACGTATAACGCCATATAGCAATGCGTTATAAAGTATAACGTCACATGGTAATACGTCATAACGAATAACGTCATATAATAAGGCGACATGACGTATAACGTCATATAGAATTCCGTCACAACGTATAACGTCACGTAGTAATACGTCATAACGTATAAAGTCACATAGTATTACGGTTTAACGTATAACTTCATATAGTAATGCGTCATAACGTATAACGCCATATAGTAATGCGTCATAACGTATGACGTCATATAGTATTGCGTCATGACGTATAACGTCATATAGCAATGCGTCATAACCTATAACGTCATATAGTATTGCGTCATGACGTATAACGTCCTATAGAATTACGTCATAACTTATAACGTCATAGAGTAATACGTCATAACGTATAATGTCATATAGAATTACGGCATAACGTATAACGTCACAGAGAATTACGGTTTAGCGTCTAACGTCATATAGCAATGCGTCATAACGTATAAGGCCATATAGCAATGAGTCATATCGTATAACGTCATATAGTAATACGATATAACGTATAACGTCATATAATAAGGCGACATGACGTATAACGTCACATAGTAATACGTCATAACGTATAACGCCATATAGATTTGCGTCATAACGTATAACGTCATATAGACCTACGGTTTAAGGTATAACGTCATATAGTAATGCGTCATAACGTATAACGCCATATTGTAATGCGTCATAACGTATAACGTCATATTGTAATGCGTCTTAACGTATAACGTCATACAGTATTGCCTCATGAAGTATAACGTCATATAGAATTACGTCATAACGTAGAACATCACATAGTAATACGTCATAACGTATAACGTCATATAGAGTTACGTCATAACTTATAACGTCACATAGTAATACGTAATAACGTTTAACGTCATATCGAATTCCGGTTTAACGTATAACGCCATATAGCAATGCGTTATAAAGTATAACGTCACATGGTAATACGTCATAACGAATAACGTCATATAATAAGGCGACATGACGTATAACGTCATATAGAATTCCGTCACAACGTATAACGTCACGTAGTAATACGTCATAACGTATAAAGTCACATAGTATTACGGTTTAACGTATAACGTAATATAGTATTCCGGTTTAACGTACAACGTCGTATAGTAATGCGTGATAACGTATAACGTCATATAGTATTGAGTCATGACGTATAACGTCATATAGAATTACGGCATAACGTATAACGTCACATAGTAATACGACACAACGTATAGCGTCACATAGTAATACGTCATAATGTATAACGTCACATAGTAATACGTCATAACGTATAACGAGATATAGCAATGCGTCATAACGTATAACGTCATATAGACCGACGGTTTAAGGTATAACGTCATATAGTAATGCGTCATAACGTATAACGCCATATTGTAATGCGTCATAACGTATAACGCCATATTGTAATGCGTCATAACGTATAACGCCATATGGTAATACGTAATAACGTATAACGTCATACAGTATTGCCTCATGAAGTATAACGTCATATAGAATTACGTCATAACGTAGAACATCACATAGTAATACGTCATAGCGAATAACGTCATATAGAGTTACGTCATAACTTATAACGTCACATAGTAATACGTAATAACGTTTAACGTCATATCGAATTCCGGTTTAACGTTCAACGCCATATAGCAATGCGTTATAAAGTATAACGTCACATGGTAATACGTCATAACGAATAACGTCATATAGAATTACGGCATAACGTATAACGTCACACAGAATTACGGTTTAGCGTCTAACGTCATATAGCAATACGTCATAACGTATAAGGCCATATAGCAATGCGTCATAACGTATAACGTCATATAGAAATACGATATAACGTATAATGTCATATAGAAATACGATATAACGTATAATGTCACATAGTAATACGTCATAACGTATAACGCCATATTGTAATGCGTCATAACGTATAATGTCACATAGTAATACGTCATAACGTATAACGCCATATTGTAATGCGTCATAACGTAAAACGTCATATGGAGTTACGTCATAACTTATAACGTCACATAGTAATACGTCATAACGTATAACGCCATATTGTAATGCGTCATAACGTATAACGTCATATAGTATTGCGTCATGAAGTATAACGTCATATAGAATTACGTCATAACGTATAGCGTCACATAGTAATACGTCATAATGTATAACGTCACATAGTAATACGTCATAACGTATAACGCCATATTGTAATGCGTCATAACGTATAACGTCATATAGTATTGCGTCATGAAGTATAACGTCATATAGAATTACGTCATAACGTATAGCGTCACATAGTAATACGTCATAATGTATAACGTCACATAGTAATACGTCATAACGTATAACGATATATAGCAATGCGGCATAACGTATAACGTCATATAGAATTACGGTTTAACGTATAACGTAATATAGAATTCCGGTTTAACCTACAACGTCATATAGTAATGCGTGATAACGTATAACGTCATATAGTATTGCGTCATGACGTATAACGCCATATTGTAATGCGTCATACCATATAACGTCATATAGTATTGCGTCATGAAGTATAACGTCATATAGAATTACGTCATAACGTAGAACATCACATAGTAATACGTCATAACGTAAAACGTCACATAGAGTTACGTCATAACTTATAACGTCACATAGTAATACGTAATAACGTTTAACGTCATATCGAATTCCGGTTTAACGTATAACGCCATATAGCAATGCGTTATGAAGTGTAACGTCACATGGTACTACGTCATAACGTATAACGTCATATAATAAGGCGACATGACGTATAACATCATATAGAATTACATCACAACATATAACGTCACGTAGTAATACGTCATAACGTATAACGTCACATAGAATAACGGATTAACGTTTAACGTAATATAGAATTCCGGTTTAACGTACAACGTCATATAGTAATGGGTGATAACGTATATCGTCATATAGTATTGCGTCATGACGTATAACGTCATATAGAATTATTTCATAACGTAGAACATCACATAGTAATACGTCATAACGTATAACGTCACATAGAATTACGGTTTAACGTCTAACGTCATATAGTAATGCGTCATACCGTATCACGCCATTTAGTAATGCGTCATAACGTATAACGTCATATAGAATTACGGCATAATGTATAACGTCACATAGTAATACGTCATAACGTATAACGCCATATAGATATGCGTCATAACGTATAACGTCATATGGAATTACGGTTTAGCGTATAACGTCATATAGTAATGCGTCATAACGTATAATGAAATTTAGTAATGCATCATAACATATAACGCCATATAGTAATACGTCCTAACGTATAACGTCATATAGAATTACGGCATAACGTATAACGTCACAGAGAATTACGGTTTAACGTATAACGCTATATTGCAATGCGTCATACCGTAAGACGTCATATAGAAGTACGGCATAATGTATAACGTCACATAGTAATACGTCATAACGTATAACGTCATATAGAATTACGCCATAACGTACAACGTCACATAGTAATACGTCAAAACGGATGACGTCATATAGTATTGCGTCATGACGTACAACGTTATATGTTATTGTGTAATAACGTATAACGTCACAAAGTGATACGTCATAACGTATAGCGCTATATTGTATTGCGTCATAACGTATAACGTCATATAGTATTGCGTCATAACGTATAACGTCACATAGTGTTACGTCATATCGTATAACGTCAAATAGTATTACTTCGTAACGGAAGACGTCATATAGAATTACGTCATGACGTATAAGGTCATATAGAATTACGTCATAACGTATAATGTCACATAGTAATACGTCATAACGTATAACGTCATATAGAATTACGGTTTAACGTATACCGTCACATAGTTATACGTCATAACGTATACCGCTATATTGTATAGCGTAATAACGTATAACGTCATATAATATTGCGCCAGAACGGATGACGCCATAAAGAATTACGTCATGACGTACAACGTTTCAGAGTATTACGTCATAACGTATAACGTCATATATAAATACGTCATTACGTATAACTTCACATAGTAATACGTCATAACGTAGAATGTCATGTATTATTGCGTCATAACGTATAACGTTATGTGGTATAACGCTATATGATATAACGTAATAATGTTGAACGTTGTACAGTATTAAGGTATAACGTATAACGTCACATAGTATTACTTCGTAACTAATTATGTCATATAGAAGTACGTCATGACGTATAACGTCTTATACAATTACGTCATAACGTGTAACGTCATATAGTATTGCGCCATGACGTATAACGTCATATAGAATGACGTCATAACGTAGAACATCACATAGTAATACGTCATAACGTATTACGCCATATAGAATTAGGGTTTAACGTATAACGTCATATGGAATTATGGTTTAACGTATAACGTCATATAGTATTGCGTCATAACGGATAACGCCATTTAGTAATGCGTCATAACGTATAATGTCCCATAGTAATACGTCATAACGTATAACGCCATATTGTAATGCGTCATAACGTATAACATCATATAGTATTGCGTCATGAAGTATAACGTCATATAGAATTACGTCATAACGTATAGCGTCACATAGTAATACGTCATAATGTATAACGTCACATAGTAATACGTCATAACGTATAACGAGATATAGGAATGCGTCATAACGTATAACGTCATATAGAATTGCGGTTTAACGTATAACGTAATATAGAATTCCGGTTTAACGTACAACGTCATATAGTAATGCGTGATAACGTATAACGTCATATAGTATTGCGTCATGACGTATAACGCCATATTGTAATGCGTCATACCATATAACGTCATATAGTATTGCGTCATGAAGTATAACGTCATATAGAATTACGTCATAACGTAGAACATCACATAGTAATACGTCATAACGTATAACGTCACATAGAATTACGGTTTAACGTATAACGCCATATAGCAATGCGTGATAACGTATAACGTCATATAGTATTGCGTCATGACGTATAACGTCATATAGAATTATTTCATAACGTAGAACATCATATAGTATTGCGTCATGACGTATAACGTCATATAGAATGACGTCATAACGTAGAACATCACATAGTAATGCGTCCTAACGTTTAACGTCATATAGAATTACGTCATAACATATAATGTCACATAGTAATGCGTCATAACGTATAACGTCATATAGAAATACGGCATAACGTATAACGTCACATAGAAATACGATATAACGTATAACGTCACATAGTAATACGTCATAGCGTGTAACGTTCTATAGAATTACGTCATAACGTGTAACGTCACATAGTAATACGTCATAACGTATAACTTCATATAGAATTCCGGGTTAACGTATAACGCTATAATGCAATGCGTCATACCGTAAGACGTCATATAGAAGTACGGCATAATGTATAACGTCACATAGTAATACGTCATAACGTATAACGCCATATAGCTATGCGTCATAACGTATAAGGTCATATGGAATTACGGTTTAACGTATAACGTCATATAGTAATGCGTCATATCGTATAACGCCATATAGTAATGCAGCATAACGTATAACGTCACATAGAATTACGGTTTAGCGTATAACGTCATATAGCAATGCGTCATAACCTATAACGTCATATAGTATTGCTTCATGACGTATAACGTCATATAGAATTACGTCATAACGTATAACGCCATATAGCCATGCGTCATAACGTATAAGGTCATATCGAATTACGGTTTAACGTATAACTTCATATAGTAATGCGTCATAACGTACAACGTCATATGGAATTACGGTTTAACGTATAACTTCATATAGTAATGCGTCATAACGTATAACGCCATATAGTAATGCGTCATAACGTATGACGTCATATAGTATTGCGTCATGACGTATAACGTCATATAGCAATGCGTCATAACCTATAACGTCATATAGTATTGCGTCATGACGTATAACTTCCTATAGAATTACGTCATAACTTATAACGTCATATAGTAATACGTCATAACGTATAATGTCATATAGAATTACGGCATAACGTATAACGTCACAGAGAATTACGGTTTAGCGTCTAACGTCATATAGCAATGCGTCAGAACGTATAAGGCCATATAGCAATGAGTCATAACGTATAACGTCACATAGTAATACGATATAACGTATAACGTCATATAGAATTACGGCATAACGTATAACGCCATATTGTAATGCGTCATAACGTAAAACGTCATATAGAGTTACGTCATAACTTATAACGTCACATAGTAATACGTCATAACGTATAACGCCACATAGTAATACGTCATAACGTATAACGTCACATAGAATTACGGATTAACGTATAACGTAATATAGAATTCCGGTTTAACGTACAACGTCATATAGTAATGGGTGATAACGTATAACGTCATATAGTATTGCGTCATGACGTATAACGTCATATAGAATTATTTCATAACGTAGAACATCACATAGTAATACGTCATAACGTATAACGTCACATAGAATTACGGTTTAACGTATAACGTCATATAGTAATGCGTCATACCGTATCACGCCATTTAGTAATGCGTCATAACGTACAACGTCACATAGTAATACGTCATAACGTATAACGTCATATAGAATTACGTCATAACGTATAACGCCATATAGTAATGCGTCATAACGTATAACGTCATATTGTATTGCGTCATGACGTATAACGTCACATAGTAATACGATATAACGTATAACGTCATATAGAAGTACGGCATAATGTATAACGTCATATAGTATTGCGTCATGAAGTATAACGTCATATAGAATTACGTCATAACGTATAGCGTCACATAGTAATACGTCATAATGTATAACGTCACATAGTAATACGTCATAACGTATAACGAGATATAGCAATGCGTCATAACGTATAACGTCATATAGAATTACGGTTTAACGTACAACGTCATATAGTAATGCGTGATAACGTATAACGTCATATAGTATTGCGTCATGACGTATAACGCCATATTGTAATGCGTCATACCATATAACGTCATATAGTATTGCGTCATGAAGCATAACGTCATATAGAATTACGTCATAACGTAGAACATCACATAGTAATACGTCATAACGTAAAACGTCATATAGAGTTACGTCATAACTTATAACGTCACATAGTAACACGTAATAACGTTTAACGTCATATCGAATTCCGGTTTAACGTATAAGGACATATAGCAATGCGTTATGAAGTGTAACGTCACATGGTAATACGTCATAACGTATAACGTCATATAATAAGGCGACATGACGTATAACGTCATATAGAATTACATCACATCATATAACGTCACGTGGTAATACGTCATAACGTATAACGTCACATAGAATTACGGATTAACGTATAACGTAATATAGAATTCCGGTTTAACGTACAACGTCATATAGTAATGGGTGATAACGTATAACGTCATATAGTATTGCGTCATGACGTATAACGTCATATAGAATTATTTCATAACGTAGAACATCACATAGTAATACGTCATAACGTATAACGTCACATAGAATTACGGTTTAACGTATAACGTCATATAGTAATGCGTCATACCGTATCACGCCATTTAGTAATGCGTCATAACGTACAACGTCACATAGTAATACGTCATAACGTATAACGTAATATAGAATTACGTCATAACGTATAACGCCATATAGTAATGCGTCATAACGTATAACGCCATATTGTAATGCGTCATAACGTAAAACGTCATATGGAGTTACGTCATAACTTATAACGTCACATAGTAATACGTCATAACGTATAACGCCATATTGTAATGCGTCATAACGTATAACGTCATATAGTATTGCGTCATGAAGTATAACGTCATATAGAATTACGTCATAACGTATAGCGTCACATAGTAATACGTCATAATGTATAACGTCACATAGTAATACGTCATAACGTATAACGCCATATTGTAATGCGTCATAACGTATAACGTCATATAGTATTGCGTCATGAAGTATAACGTCATATAGAATTACGTCATAACGTATAGCGTCACATAGTAATACGTCATAATGTATAACGTCACATAGTAATACGTCGTAACGTATAACGATATATAGCAATGCGGCATAACGTATAACGTCATATAGAATTACGGTTTAACGTATAACGTAATATAGAATTCCGGTTTAACCTACAACGTCATATAGTAATGCGTGATAACGTATAACGTCATATAGTATTGCGTCATGACGTATAACGCCATATTGTAATGCGTCATACCATATAACGTCATATAGTATTGCGTCATGAAGTATAACGTCATATAGAATTACGTCATAACGTAGAACATCACATAGTAATACGTCATAACGTAAAACGTCATATAGAGTTACGTCATAACTTATAACGTCACATAGTAATACGTAATAACGTTTAACGTCATATCGAATTCCGGTTTAACGTATAACGCCATATAGCAATGCGTTATGAAGTGTAACGTCACATGGTACTACGTCATAACGTATAACGTCATATAATAAGGCGACATGACGTATAACGTCATATAGAATTACATCACAACATATAACGTCACGTAGTAATACGTCATAACGTATAACGTCACATAGAATAACGGATTAACGTTTAACGTAATATAGAATTCCGGTTTAACGTACAACGTCATATAGTAATGGGTGATAACGTATATCGTCATATAGTATTGCGTCATGACGTATAACGTCATATAGAATTATTTCATAACGTAGAACATCACATAGTAATACGTCATAACGTATAACGTCACATAGAATTACGGTTTAACGTATAACGTCATATAGTAATGCGTCATACCGTATCACGCCATTTAGTAATGCGTCATAACGTACAACGTCACATAGTAATACGTCATAACGTATAACGTCATATAGAATTACGTCATAACGTATAACGCCATATAGTAATGCGTCATAACGTATAACGTCATATTGTATTGCGTCATGACGTATAACGTCACAGAGAATTACGGTTTAGCGTCTAACGTCATATAGCAATGCATCATAACGTATAAGGCCATATAGCAATGCGTCATAACGTATAACGTCATATAGAAATACGATATAACGTATAACGTCACATAGTAATACGTCATAACGTGTAACGTTCTATAGAATTAAGTCATAACGTGTAACGTCACATAGTAATACGTCATAACGTATCACTTCATATAGAAATCCGGGTTAACGTATAACGCTATATAGCAATGCGCCATACCGTATAACGTCATATAGAATTACGGCATAATGTATAACGTCACATAGTAATACGTCATAACGTATAACGCCATATAGATATGCGTCATAACGTATAACGTCATATGGAATTACGGTTTAGCGTATAACGTCATATAGTAATGCGTCATAACGTATAATGAAATTTAGTAATGCATCATAACATATAACGCCATATAGTAATACGTCCTAACGTATAACGTCATATAGAATTACGGCATAACGTATAACGTCACAGAGAATTACGGTTTAACGTATAACGCTATATTGCAATGCGTCATACCGTAAGACGTCATATAGAAGTACGGCATAATGTATAACGTCACATAGTAATACGTCATAACGTATAACGTCATATAGAATTACGCCATAACGTACAACGTCACATAGTATTACGTCAAAACGGATGACGTCATATAGTATTGCGTCATGACGTACAACGTTATATGTTATTGTGTAATAACGTATAACGTCACAAAGTGATACGTCATAACGTATAGCGCTATATTGTATTGCGTCATAACGTATAACGTCATATAGTATTGCGTCATAACGTATAACGTCACATAGTGTTACGTCATATCGTATAACGTCAAATAGTATTACTTCGTAACGGAAGACGTCATATAGAATTACGTCATGACGTATAAGGTCATATAGAATTACGTCATAACGTATAATGTCACATAGTAATACGTCATAACGTATAACGTCATATAGAATTACGGTTTAACGTATACCGTCACATAGTTATACGTCATAACGTATACCGCTATATTGTATAGCGTAATAACGTATAACGTCATATAATATTGCGCCAGAACGGATGACGCCATAAAGAATTACGTCATGACGTACAACGTTTCAGAGTATTACGTCATAACGTATAACGTCATATATAAATACGTCATTACGTATAACTTCACATAGTAATACGTCATAACGTAGAATGTCATGTATTATTGCGTCATAACGTATAACGTTATGTGGTATAACGCTATATGATATAACGTAATAATGTTGAACGTTGTACAGTATTAAGGTATAACGTATAACGTCACATAGTATTACTTCGTAACTAATTATGTCATATAGAAGTACGTCATGACGTATAACGTCTTATACAATTACGTCATAACGTGTAACGTCATATAGTATTGCGCCATGACGTATAACGTCATATAGAATGACGTCATAACGTAGAACATCACATAGTAATACGTCATAACGTATTACGCCATATAGAATTAGGGTTTAACGTATAACGTCATATGGAATTATGGTTTAACGTATAACGTCATATAGTATTGCGTCATAACGGATAACGCCATTTAGTAATGCGTCATAACGTATAATGTCCCATAGTAATACGTCATAACGTATAACGCCATATTGTAATGCGTCATAACGTATAACATCATATAGTATTGCGTCATGAAGTATAACGTCATATAGAATTACGTCATAACGTATAGCGTCACATAGTAATACGTCATAATGTATAACGTCACATAGTAATACGTCATAACGTATAACGAGATATAGGAATGCGTCATAACGTATAACGTCATATAGAATTGCGGTTTAACGTATAACGTAATATAGAATTCCGGTTTAACGTACAACGTCATATAGTAATGCGTGATAACGTATAACGTCATATAGTATTGCGTCATGACGTATAACGCCATATTGTAATGCGTCATACCATATAACGTCATATAGTATTGCGTCATGAAGTATAACGTCATATAGAATTACGTCATAACGTAGAACATCACATAGTAATACGTCATAACGTATAACGTCACATAGAATTACGGTTTAACGTATAACGCCATATAGCAATGCGTGATAACGTATAACGTCATATAGTATTGCGTCATGACGTATAACGTCATATAGAATTATTTCATAACGTAGAACATCATATAGTATTGCGTCATGACGTATAACGTCATATAGAATGACGTCATAACGTAGAACATCACATAGTAATGCGTCCTAACGTTTAACGTCATATAGAATTACGTCATAACATATAATGTCACATAGTAATGCGTCATAACGTATAACGTCATATAGAAATACGGCATAACGTATAACGTCACAGAGAATTACGGTTTAGCGTCTAACGTCATATAGCAATGCGTCATAACGTATAAGGCCATATAGCAATGCGTCATAACGTATAACGTCACATAGAAATACGATATAACGTATAACGTCACATAGTAATACGTCATAGCGTGTAACGTTCTATAGAATTACGTCATAACGTGTAACGTCACATAGTAATACGTCATAACGTATAACTTCATATAGAATTCCGGGTTAACGTATAACGCTATAATGCAATGCGTCATACCGTAAGACGTCATATAGAAGTACGGCATAATGTATAACGTCACATAGTAATACGTCATAACGTATAACGCCATATAGCTATGCGTCATAACGTATAAGGTCATATGGAATTACGGTTTAACGTATAACGTCATATAGTAATGCGTCATATCGTATAACGCCATATAGTAATGCAGCATAACGTATAACGTCACATAGAATTACGGTTTAGCGTATAACGTCATATAGCAATGCGTCATAACCTATAACGTCATATAGTATTGCTTCATGACGTATAACGTCATATAGAATTACGTCATAACGTATAACGCCATATAGCCATGCGTCATAACGTATAAGGTCATATCGAATTACGGTTTAACGTATAACTTCATATAGTAATGCGTCATAACGTACAACGTCATATGGAATTACGGTTTAACGTATAACTTCATATAGTAATGCGTCATAACGTATAACGCCATATAGTAATGCGTCATAACGTATGACGTCATATAGTATTGCGTCATGACGTATAACGTCATATAGCAATGCGTCATAACCTATAACGTCATATAGTATTGCGTCATGACGTATAACTTCCTATAGAATTACGTCATAACTTATAACGTCATATAGTAATACGTCATAACGTATAATGTCATATAGAATTACGGCATAACGTATAACGTCACAGAGAATTACGGTTTAGCGTCTAACGTCATATAGCAATGCGTCAGAACGTATAAGGCCATATAGCAATGAGTCATAACGTATAACGTCACATAGAAATACGATATAACGTATAACGTCACATAGTAATACGTCATAACGTGTAACGTTCTATAGAATTACGTCATAACGTGTAACGTCACATAGCAATACGTCATAACGTATAACTTCATATAGAATTCCGGGTTAACGTATAACGCTATAATGCAATGCGTCATACCGTAAGACGTCATATAGAAGTACGGCATAATGTATAACGTCACATAGTAATACGTCATAACGTATAACGCCATATAGCTATGCGTCATAACGTATAAGGTCATATCGAATTACGGTTTAACGTATAAGTTCATATAGTAATGCGTCATAACGTATAACGTCATATGGAATTACGGTTTAACGTATATCGTCATATAGTAATGCGTCATAACGTATAACGCCATATAGTAATGCGGCATAACGTATAACGTCACATAGAATTACGGTTTAGCGTATAACGTCATATAGCAATGCGTCATAATCTATAACGTCATATAGTATTGCTTCATGACGTATAACGTCATATAGAATTACGTCATAACGTATAACGCCATATAGCCATGCGTCATAACGTATAAGGTCATATCGAATTACGGTTTAACGTATAACTTCATATAGTAATGCGTCATAACGTATAACGTCATATGGAATGACGGTTTAACGTATAACTTCATATAGTAATGCGTCATAACGTATAACTTCATATAGTAATGCGTCATAACGTATAACGCCATATAGTAATGCGTCATAACGTATGACGTCATATAGTATTGCGTCATGACGTATAACGTCATATAGCAATGCGTCATAACCTATAACGTCATATAGTATTGCGTCATGACGTATAACGCCATATTGTAATGCGTCTTAACGTATAACGTCATACAGTATTGCCTCATGAAGCATCACGTCATATAGAATTACGTCATAACGTATAATGTCATATAGAATTACGGCATAACGTATAACGTCACAGAGAATTACGGTTTAGAGTCTAACGTCATATAGCAATGCGTCATAACGTATAAGGCCATATAGCAATGAGTCATATCGTATAACGTCATATAGTAATACGATATAACGTATAACGTCATATAATAAGGCGACTTGACGTATAACGTCACATAGTAATACGTCATAACGTATAACGCCATATAGATTTGCGTCATAACGTATAACGTCATATAGACCTACGGTTTAAGGTATAACGTCATATAGTAATGCGTCATAACGTATAACGCCATATTGTAATGCGTCATAACGTATAACGCCATATTGTAATGCGTCTTAACGTATAACGTCATACAGTATTGCCTCATGAAGTATAACGTCATATAGAATTACGTCATAACGTAGAACATCACATAGTAATACGTCATAACGTATAACGTCATATAGAGTTACGTCATAACTTATAACGTCACATAGTAATACGTAATAACGTTTAACGTCATATCGAATTCCGGTTTAACGTATAACGCCATATAGCAATGCGTTATAAAGTATAACGTCACATGGTAATACGTCATAACGAATAACGTCATATAATAAGGCGACATGACGTATAACGTCATATAGAATTCCGTCACAACGTATAACGTCACGTAGTAATACGTCATAACGTATAAAGTCACATAGTATTACGGTTTAACGTATAACGTAATATAGTATTCCGGTTTAACGTACAACGTCGTATAGTAATGCGTGATAACGTATAACGTCATATAGTATTGAGTCATGACGTATAACGTCATATAGAATTACGGCATAACATATAACGTCACATAGTAATACGACACAACGTATAGCGTCACATAGTAATACGTCATACTGTATAACGTCACATAGTAATACGTCATAACGTATAACGAGATATAGCAATGCGTCATAACGTATAACGTCATATAGACCGACGGTTTAAGGTATAACGTCATATAGTAATGCGTCATAACGTATAACGCCATATTGTAATGCGTCATAACGTATAACGCCATATTGTAATGCGTCATAACGTATAACGCCATATTGTAATACGTAATAACGTATAACGTCATACAGTATTGCCTCATGAAGTATAACGTCATATAGAATTACGTCATAACGTAGAACATCACATAGTAATACGTCATAGCGAATAACGTCATATAGAGTTACGTCATAACTTATAACGTCACATAGTAATACGTAATAACGTTTAACGTCATATCGAATTCCGGTTTAACGTTCAACGCCATATAGCAATGCGTTATAAAGTATAACGTCACATGGTAATACGTCATAACGAATAACGTCATATAGAATTACGGCATAACGTATAACGTCACACAGAATTACGGTTTAGCTTCTAACGTCATATAGCAATACGTCATAACGTATAAGGCCATATAGCAATGCGTCATAACGTATAACGTCATATAGAAATACGATATAACGTATAATGTCACATAGTAATACGTCATAACGTATAACGCCATATTGTAATGCGTCATAACGTATAATGTCACATAGTAATACGTCATAACGTATAACGCCATATTGTAATGCGTCATAACGTAAAACGTCATATGGAGTTACGTCATAACTTATAACGTCACATAGTAATACGTAATAACGTTTAACGTCATATCGAATTCCGGTTTAACGTATAACGCCATATAGCAATGCGTTATAAAGTATAACGTCACATGGTAATACGTCATAACGAATAACGTCATATAATAAGGCGACATGACGTATAACGTCATATAGAATTCCGTCACAACGTATAACGTCACGTAGTAATACGTCATAACGTATAAAGTCACATAGTATTACGGTTTAACGTATAACGTAATATAGTATTCCGGTTTAACGTACAACGTCGTATAGTAATGCGTGATAACGTATAACGTCATATAGTATTGAGTCATGACGTATAACGTCATATAGAATTACGGCATAACATATAACGTCACATAGTAATACGACACAACGTATAGCGTCACATAGTAATACGTCATACTGTATAACGTCACATAGTAATACGTCATAACGTATAACGAGATATAGCAATGCGTCATAACGTATAACGTCATATAGACCGACGGTTTAAGGTATAACGTCATATAGTAATGCGTCATAACGTATAACGCCATATTGTAATGCGTCATAACGTATAACGCCATATTGTAATGCGTCATAATGTATAACGCCATATTGTAATACGTAATAACGTATAACGTCATACAGTATTGCCTCATGAAGTATAACGTCATATAGAATTACGTCATAACGTAGAACATCACATAGTAATACGTCATAGCGAATAACGTCATATAGAGTTACGTCATAACTTATAACGTCACATAGTAATACGTAATAGCGTTTAACGTCATATCGAATTCCGGTTTAACGTTCAACGCCATATAGCAATGCGTTATAAAGTATAACGTCACATGGTAATACGTCATAACGAATAACGTCATATAGAATTACGGCATAACGTATAACGTCACACAGAATTACGGTTTAGCTTCTAACGTCATATAGCAATACGTCATAACGTATAAGGCCATATAGCAATGCGTCATAACGTATAACGTCATATAGAAATACGATATAACGTATAATGTCACATAGTAATACGTCATAACGTATAACGCCATATTGTAATGCGTCATAACGTATAATGTCACATAGTAATACGTCATAACGTATAACGCCATATTGTAATGCGTCATAACGTAAAACGTCATATGGAGTTACGTCATAACTTATAACGTCACATAGTAATACGTAATAACGTTTAACGTCATATCGAATTCCGGTTTAACGTATAACGCCATATAGCAATGCGTTATAAAGTATAACGTCACATGGTAATACGTCATAACGAATAACGTCATATAATAAGGCGACATGACGTATAACGTCATATAGAATTCCGTCACAACGTATAACGTCACGTAGTAATACGTCATAACGTATAAAGTCACATAGTATTACGGTTTAACGTATAACGTAATATAGTATTCCGGTTTAACGTACAACGTCGTATAGTAATGCGTGATAACGTATAACGTCATATAGTATTGAGTCATGACGTATAACGTCATATAGAATTACGGCATAACATATAACGTCACATAGTAATACGACACAACGTATAGCGTCACATAGTAATACGTCATACTGTATAACGTCACATAGTAATACGTCATAACGTATAACGAGATATAGCAATGCGTCATAACGTATAACGTCATATAGACCGACGGTTTAAGGTATAACGTCATATAGTAATGCGTCATAACGTATAACGCCATATTGTAATGCGTCATAACGTATAACGCCATATTGTAATGCGTCATAACGTATAACGCCATATTGTAATACGTAATAACGTATAACGTCATACAGTATTGCCTCATGAAGTATAACGTCATATAGAATTACGTCATAACGTAGAACATCACATAGTAATACGTCATAGCGAATAACGTCATATAGAGTTACGTCATAACTTATAACGTCACATAGTAATACGTAATAACGTTTAACGTCATATCGAATTCCGGTTTAACGTTCAACGCCATATAGCAATGCGTTATAAAGTATAACGTCACATGGTAATACGTCATAACGAATAACGTCATATAGAATTACGGCATAACGTATAACGTCACACAGAATTACGGTTTAGCTTCTAACGTCATATAGCAATACGTCATAACGTATAAGGCCATATAGCAATGCGTCATAACGTATAACGTCATATAGAAATACGATATAACGTATAATGTCACATAGTAATACGTCATAACGTATAACGCCATATTGTAATGCGTCATAACGTATAATGTCACATAGTAATACGTCATAACGTATAACGCCATATTGTAATGCGTCATAACGTAAAACGTCATATGGAGTTACGTCATAACTTATAACGTCACATAGTAATACGTCATAACGTATAACGCCATATTGTAATGCGTCATAACGTATAACGTCATATAGTATTGCGTCATGAAGTATAACGTCATATAGAATTACGTCATAACGTATAGCGTCACATAGTAATACGTCATAATGTATAACGTCACATAGTAATACGTCATAACGTATAACGCCATATTGTAATGCGTCATAACGTATAACGTCATATAGTATTGCGTCATGAAGTATAACGTCATATAGAATTACGTCATAACGTATAACGCCATATAGTAATGAGTCATAACGTATAACGTCATATAGTATTGCGTCATGACGTATAACGTCACAGAGAATTACGGTTTAGCGTCTAACGTCATATAGCAATGCGTCATAACGTATAAGGCCATATAGCAATGCGTCATAACGTATAACGTCATATAGAAATACGATATAACGTATAACGTCATATAGTAATGCGTCATGACGTATAATGAAATTTAGTAATGCGTCATAACATATAACGCCATACAGTAATACGTCCTAACGTATAACGTCATATAAAATTACGGCATAACGTATAACGTCACAGAGAATTACGGTTTAACGTATAACGCTATATTGCAATGCGTCATACCGTAAGACGTCATATAGAAGTACGGCATAATGTATAACGTCACATAGTAATACGTCATAACGTATAACGTCATATAGAATTACGCCATAACGTACAACGTCACATAGTAATACGTCAAAACGGATGACGTCATATAGTATTGCGTCATGACGTACAACGTTATATGTTATTGTGTAATAACGTATAACGTCACAAAGTGATACGTCATAACGTATAGCGCTATATTGTATTGCGTCATAACGTATAACGTCATATAGTATTGCGTCATAACGTATAACGTCACATAGTGTTACGTCATATCGTATAACGTCAAATAGTATTACTTCGTAACGGAAGACGTCATATAGAATTACGTCATGACGTATAAAGTCATATAGAATTACGTCATAACGTATAATGTCACATAGTAATACGTCATAACGTATAACGTCATATAGAATTACGGTTTAACGTATACCGTCACATAGTTATACGTCATAACGTATACCGCTATATTGTATTGCGTAATAACGTATAACGTCATCTAATATTGCGCCAGAACGGATAACGCCATAAACAATTACGTCATGACGTACAACGTTTCAGAGTATTACGTCATAACGTATATCGTCATATATAAATACGTCATGACGTATAACTTCACATAGTAATACGTCATAACGTAGAATGTCATGTATTATTGCGTCATAACGTATAACGTTATGTGGTATAACGCTATATGATATAACGTAATAATGTTGAACGTTGTACAGTATTAAGGTATAACGTATAACGTCACATAGTATTACTTCGTAACTAATTATGTCATATAGAAGTACGTCATGACGTATAACGTCTTATAATATTACGTCATAACGTGTAACGTCATATAGTATTGCGTCATGACGCATAACGTCATATAGAATGACGTCGTAACGTAGAACATCACATAGTAATACGTCATAACGTATTACGCCATATAGAATTAGGGTTTAACGTATAACGTCATATGGAATTATGGTTTAACGTATAACGTCATATAGTATTGCGTCATAACGGATAACGCCATTTAGTAATGCGTCATAACGTATATTGTCCCATAGTAATACGTCATAACGTATAACGCCATATTGTAATGCGTCATAACGTATAACATCATATAGTATTGCGTCATGAAGTATAACGTCATATAGAATTACGTCATAACGTAGAACATCACATAGTAATGCGTCCTAACGTTTAACGTCATATAGAATTACGTCATAACATATAATGTCACATAGTAATGCGTCATAACGTATAACGTCATATAGAAATACGGCATAACGTATAACGTCACAGAGAATTACGGTTTAGCGTCTAACGTCATATAGCAGTGCGTCATAACGTATAAGGCCATATAGCAATGCCTCATAACGTATAACGTCACATAGAAATACGATATAACGTATAACGTCACATAGTAATACGTCATAACGTGTAACGTTCTATAGAATTACGTCATAACGTGTAACGCCATATAGCCATGCGTCATAACGTATAAGGCCATATAGCAATGAGTCATAACGTATAACGTCATATAGTAATACGATATAACGTATAACGTCATATAGAATTACGGCATAACGTATAACGCCATATTGTAATGCGTCATAACGTATAATGTCACATAGTAATACGTCATAACGTATAACGCCATATTGTAATGCGTCATAACGTAAAACGTCATATAGAGTTACGTCATAACTTATAACGTCACATAGTAATACGTCATAACGCATAACGCCATATTGTAATGCGTCATAACGTATAACGTCATATAGTATTGCGTCATGAAGTATAACGTCATATAGAATTACGTCACAACGTATAGCGTCACATAGTAATACGTCATAATGTATAACGTCACATAGTAATACGTCATAACGTATAACGCCATATTGTAATGCGTCATAACGTATAACGTCATATAGTATTGCGTCATGAAGTATAACGTCATATAGAATTACGTCATAACGTATAGCGTCACATAGTAATACGTCATAATGTATAACGTCACATAGTAATACGTCATAACGTATAACGAGATATAGCAATGCGTCATAACGTATAACGTCATATAGAATTACGGTTTAACGTATAACGTAATATAGAATTCCGGTTTAACGTACAACGTCATATAGTAATGCGTGATAACGTATAACGTCATATAGTATTGCGTCATGACGTATAACGTCATATAGAATTATTTCATAACGTAGAACATCACATAGTAATACGTCATAACGTATAACTTCATATAGAATTCCGGATTAACGTATAACGCTATAATGCAATGCGTCATACCGTAAGACGTCATATAGAAGTACGGCATAATGTATAACGTCACATAGTAATACGTCATAACGTATAACGCCATATAGCTATGCGTCATAACGTATAAGGTCATATGGAATTACGGTTTAACGTATAACGTCATATAGTAATGCGTCATAACGTATAACGCCATATAGTAATGCAGCATAACGTATAACGTCACATAGAATTACGGTTTAGCGTATAACGTCATATAGCAATGCGTCATAAACTATAACGTCATATAGTATTGCTTCATGACGTATAACGTCATATAGAATTACGTCATAACGTATAACGCCATATAGCCATGCGTCATAACGTATAAGGTCATATCGAATTACGGTTTAACGTATAACTTCATATAGTAATGCGTCATAACGTATAACGCCATATAGTAATGCGTCATAACGTATGACGTCATATAGTATTGCGTCATGACGTATAACGTCATATAGCAATGCGTCATAACCTATAACGTCATATAGTAATACGTCATAACGTATAATGTCATATAGAATTACGGCATAACGTATAACGTCACAGAGAATTACGGTTTAGCGTCTAACGTCATATAGCAATGCGTCATAACGTATAAGGCCATATAGCAATGAGTTATAACGTATAACGTCATATAGTAATACGATATAACGTATAACGTCATATAGAATTACGGCATAACGTATAACGCCATATTGTAATGCGTCATAACGTATAATGTCACATAGTAATACGTCATAACGTATAACGCCATATTGTAATGCGTCATAACGTAAAACGTCATATAGAGTTACGTCATAACTTATAACGTCACATAGTAATACGTCATAACGCATAACGCCATATTGTAATGCGTCATAACGTATAACGTCATATAGTATTGCGTCATGAAGTATAACGTCATATAGAATTACGTCACAACGTATAGCGTCACATAGTAATACGTCATAATGTATAACGTCACATAGTAATACGTCATAACGTATAACGCCATATTGTAATGCGTCATAACGTATAACGTCATATAGTATTGCGTCATGAAGTATAACGTCATATAGAATTACGTCATAACGTATAGCGTCACATAGTAATACGTCATAATGTATAACGTCACATAGTAATACGTCATAACGTATAACGAGATATAGCAATGCGTCATAACGTATAACGTCATATAGAATTACGGTTTAACGTATAACGTAATATAGAATTCCGGTTTAACGTACAACGTCATATAGTAATGCGTGATAACGTATAACGTCATATAGTATTGCGTCATGACGTATAACGTCATATAGAATTATTTCATAACGTAGAACATCACATAGTAATACGTCATAACGTATAACGTCACATAGAATTACGGTTTAACGTATAACGTCATATAGTAATGCGTCATACCGTATCACGCCATTTAGTAATGCGTCATAACGTACAACGTCACATAGTAATACGTCATAACGTATAACGTAATATAGAATTACGTCATAACGTATAACGCCATATAGTAATGCGTCATAACGTATAACGTCATATAGTATTGCGTCATGACGTATAACGTCACAGAGAATTACGGTTTAGCGTCTAACGTCATATAGCAATGCGTCATAACGTATAAGGCCATATAGCAATGCGTCATAACGTATAACGTCATATAGAAATACGATATAACGTATAACGTCACATAATAATACGTCATAACGTGTACCGTTCTATAGAATTAAGTCATAACGTGTAACGTCACATAGTAATATGTCATAACGTATCACTTCATATAGAAATCCGGGTTAACGTATAATGCTATATAGCAATGCGTCATACCGTATAACGTCATATAGAATTACGGCATAATGTATAACGTCACATAGTAATACGTCATAACGTATAACGCCATATAGATATGCGTCATAACGTATAACGTCATATGGAATTACGGTTTAACGTATAACGTCATATAGTAATGCGTCATAACATATAACGCCATATAGTAATACGTCCTAACGTATAACGTCATATAGAATTACGGCATAACGTATAACGTCACAGAGAATTACGGTTTAACGTATAACGCTATATTGCAATGCGTCATACCGTAAGACGTCATATAGAAGTACGGCATAATGTATAACGTCACATAGTAATACGTAATAACGTTTAACGTCATATCGAATTCCGGTTTAACGTATAACGCCATATAGCAATGCGTTATAAAGTATAACGTCACATGGTAATACGTCATAACGAACAAGGTCATATAATAAGGCGACATGACGTATAACGCCATATAGAATTACGTCACAACGTATAACGTCACGTAGTAATACGTCATAACGTATAACGTCACATAGTATTACGGTTTAACGTATAACGTAATATAGTATTCCGGTTTAACGTACAACGTCGTATAGTAATGCGTGATAACGTATAACGTCATATAGTATTGCGTCATGACGTATAACGACATATAGAATTACGTCATAACGTATAGCGTCACATAGTAATACGTCATAATGTATAACGTCACATAGTAATACGTCATAACGTAAAACGTCATATAGAGTTACGTCATAACTTATAACGTCACATAGTAATACGTAATAACGTTTAACGTCATATCGAATTCCGGTTTAACGTATAACGCCATATAGCAATGCGTTATGAAGTGTAACGTCACATGGTAATACGTCATAACGTATAACGTCATATAATAAGGCGATATGACGTATAACGTCATATAGAATTACATCACATCATATAACGTCACGTAGTAATACGTCATAACGTATAACGTCACATAGAATTACGGATTAACGTATAACGTAATATAGAATTCCGGTTTAACGTACAACGTCATATAGTAATGGGTGTTAACGTATAACGTCATATAGTATTGCGTCATGACGTATAACGTCATATAGAATTATTTCATAACGTAGAACATCACATAGTAATACGTCATAACGTATAACGTCACATAGAATTACGGTTTAACGTATAACGTCATATAGTAATGCGTCATACCGTATCACGCCATTTAGTAATGCGTCATAACGTACAACGTCACATAGTAATACGTCATAACGTATAACGTAATATAGAATTACGTCATAACGTATAACGCCATATAGTAATGCGTCATAACGTATAACGTCATATAGTATTGCGTCATGACGTATAACGTCACAGAGAATTACGGTTTAGCGTCTAACGTCATATAGCAATCCGTCATAACGTATAAGGCCATATAGCAATGCGTCATAACGTATAACGTCATATAGAAATACGATATAACGTATAACGTCACATAGTAATACGTCATAACGTGTACCGTTCTATAGAATTAAGTCATAACGTGTAACGTCACATAGTAATATGTCATAACGTATCACTTCATATAGAAATCCGGGTTAACGTATAACGCTATATAGCAATGCGTCATACCGTATAACGTCATATAGAATTACGGCATAACTTATAACGTCACATAGAATTACGGTTTAGCGTATAACGTCATATAGCAATGCGTCAAAGCGTATGACGACATTTAGTAATGCGTCATAACGTATAACGCCATATAGTAATGCGTCATAACGTATGACGTCATATAGTATTGCGTCATGACGTATAACGTCATATAGTATTGCGTCATGAAGTATAACGTCATATAGAATTACGTCATAACGTATAGCGTCACATAGTAATACGTCATAACGTATAACGAGATATAGCAATGCGTCATAACGTATAACGTCATATAGAATTACGGTTTAACGTATAACGTAATATAGAATTCCGGTTTAACGTACAACGTCATATAGTAATGCGTGATAACGTATAACGTCATATAGTATTGCGTCATGACGTATAACGTCACATAGTAATACGGCATAACGTATAACGCCATATTGTAATGCGTCATAACGTATAACGTCATATAGTATTGCGTCATGAAGTATAACGTCATATAGAATTACGTCATAAGGTATAGCGTCACATAGTAATACGTCATAATGTATAACGTCACATAGTAATACGTCATAACGTATAACGAGATATAGCAATGCGTCATAAAGTATAACGTCATATAGAATTACGGTTTAACGTATAACGTAATATAGAATTCCGGTTTAACGTACAACGTCATATAGTAATGCGTGATAACGTATAACGTCATATAGTATTGCGTCATGACGTATCACGCCATATTGTAATGCGTCATACCATATAACGTCATATAGTATTGCGTCATGAAGTATAACGTCATATAGAATTACGTCATAACGTATAAGGCCATATAGCAATGCGTCATAACTTATAACGTCATATAGAAATACGATATAACGTATAACGTCAGATAGTAATACGTCATAACGTGTAACGTTCTATAGAATTAAGTCATAACGTGTAACGTCACATAGTAATATGTCATAACGTATCACTTCATATAGAAATCCGGGTTAACGTATAACGCTATATAGCAATGCGTCATACCGTATAACGTTTTACAGAATTACGGCATAATGTATAACGTCACATAGTAATACGTCATAACGTATAACGCCATATAGATATGCGTCATAACGTATAACGTCATATGGAATTACGGTTTAACGTATAACGTCATATAGTAATGCGTCATAACATATAACGCCATATAGTAATACGTCCTAACGTATAACGTCATATAGAATTACGGCATAACGTATAACGTCACAGAGAATTACGGTTTAACGTATAACGCTATATTGCAATGCGTCATACCGTAAGACGTCATATAGAAGTACGGCATAATGTATAACGTCACATAGTAATACGTAATAACGTTTAACGTCATATCGAATTCCGGTTTAACGTATAACGCCATATAGCAATGCGTTATAAGTATAACGTCACATGGTAATACGTCATAACGAACAAGGTCATATAATAAGGCGACATGACGTATAACGTCATATAGAATTACGTCACAACGTATAACGTCACGTAGTAATACGTCATAACGTATAACGTCACATAGTAATACGTCATAACGTGTAACGTTCTATAGAATTACGTCATAACGTGTAACGTCACATAGTAATACGTCATAACGTATCACTTCATATAGAAATCCGGGTTAACGTATAACGCTATATAGCAATGCGCCATACCGTATAACGTCATATAGAATTACGGCATAATGTATAACGTCACATAGTAATACGTCATAACGTATAACGCCATATAGATATGCGTCATAACGTATAACGTCATATGGAATTACGGTTTAGCGTATAACGTCATATAGTAATGCGTCATAACGTATAATGAAATTTAGTAATGCGTCATAACATATAACGCCATATAGTAATACGTCCTAACGTATAACGTCATATAGAATTACGGCATAACGTATAACGTCACAGAGAATTACGGTTTAACGTATAACGCTATATTGCAATGCGTCATACCGTAAGACGTCATATAGAAGTACGGCATAATGTATAACGTCACATAGTAATACGTCATAACGTATAACGTCATATAGAATTACGCCATAACGTACAACGTCACATAGTAATACGTCAAAACGGATGACGTCATATAGTATTGCGTCATGACGTACAACGTTATATGTTATTGTGTAATAACGTATAACGTCACAAAGTGATACGTCATAACGTATAGCGCTATATTGTATTGCGTCATAACGTATAACGTCATATAGTATTGCGTCATAACGTATAACGTCACATAGTGTTACGTCATATCGTATAACGTCAAATAGTATTACTTCGTAACGGAAGACGTCATATAGAACTACGTCATGACGTATAAAGTCATATAGAATTACGTCATAACGTATAATGTCACATAGTAATACGTCATAACGTATAACGTCATATAGAATTACGGTTTAACGTATACCGTCACATAGCTATACGTCATTACGTATACCGCTATATTGTATTGCGTAATAACGTATAACGTCATATAATATTGCGCTAGAACGGATGACGCCATAAAGAATTACGTCATGACGTACAACGTTTCAGAGTATTACGTCATAATGTATAACGTCATATATAAATACGTCATTACGTATAACTTCACATAGTAATACGTCATAACGTAGAATGTCATGTATTATTGCGTCATAACGTATAACGTTATGTGGTATAACGCTATATGATATAACGTAATAATGTTGAACGTTGTACAGTATTAAGGTATAACGTATAACGTCACATAGTATTACTTCGTAACTAATTATGTCATATAGAAGTACGTCATGACGTATAACGTCTTATACAATTACGTCATAAGTGTAACGTCATATAGTATTGCGTCATGACGTATAACGTCATATAGAATGACGTCATAACGTAGAACATCACATAGTAATACGTCATAACGTATTACGCCATATAGAATTAGGGTTTAACGTATAACGTCATATGGAATTATGGTTTAACGTATAACGTCATATAGTATTGCGTCATAACGGATAACGCCATTTAGTAATGCGTCATAACGTATAATGTCCCATAGTAATACGTCATAACGTATAACGCCATATTGTAATGCGTCATAACGTATAACATCATATAGTATTGCGTCATGAAGTATAACGTCATATAGAATTACGTCATAACGTATAGCGTCACATAGTAATACGTCATAATGTATAACGTCACATAGTAATACGTCATAACGTATAACGAGATATAGCAATGCGTCATAACGTATAACGTCATATAGAATTACGGTTTAACGTATAACGTAATATAGAATTCCGGTTTAACGTACAACGTCATATAGTAATGCGTGATAACGTATAACGTCATATAGTATTGCGTCATGACGTATAACGCCATATTGTAATGCGTCATACCATATAACGTCATATAGTATTGCGTCATGAAGTATAACGTCATATAGAATTACGTCATATCGTAGAACATCACATAGTAATACGTCATAACGTATAACGTCACATAGAATTACGGTTTAACGTATAACGCCATATAGCAATGCGTGATAACGTATAACGTCATATAGTATTGCGTCATGACGTATAACGTCATATAGAATTATTTCATAACGTAGAACATCATATAGTATTGCGTCATGACGTATAACGTCATATAGAATGACGTCATAACGTAGAACATCACATAGTAATGCGTCCTAACGTTTAACGTCATATAGAATTACGT
This sequence comes from Bombus fervidus, assembly GCF_041682495.2. Lineage (NCBI taxonomy): Eukaryota > Metazoa > Arthropoda > Insecta > Hymenoptera > Apidae > Bombus > Bombus fervidus. Next base: position 6,690,828 of record NW_027212582.1, read on the forward strand.
CATAACATATAATGTCACATAGTAATGCGTCATAACGTATAACGTCATATAGAAATACGGCATAACGTATAACGTCACAGAGAATTACGGTTTAGCGTCTAACGTCATATAGCAATGCGTCATAACGTATAAGGCCATATAGCAATGCGTCATAACGTATAACGTCACATAGAAATACGATATAACGTATAACGTCACATAGTAATACGTCATAACGTGTAACGTTCTATAGAATTACGTCATAACGTGTAACGTCACATAGTAATAGGTCATAACGTATAACTTCATATAGAATTCCGGGTTAACGTATAACGCTATAATGCAATGCGTCATACCGTAAGACGTCATATAGAAGTACGGCATAATGTATAACGTCACATAGTAATACGTCATAACGTATAACGCCATAGAGCTATGCGTCATAACGTATAAGGTCATATGGAATTACGGTTTAACGTATAACGTCATATAGTAATGCGTCATAACGTATAACGCCATATAGTAATGCAGCATAACGTATAACGTCATATAGTATTGCGTCATGAAGTATAACGTCATACTGAATTACGTCATAACGTATAGCGTCACATAGTAATACGTCATAATGTATAACGTCACATAGTAATACGTCATAACGTATAACGAGATATAGCAATGCGTCATAACGTATAACGTCATATAGAATTACGGTTTAACGTATAACGTAATATAGAATTCCGGTTTAACGTACAACGTCATATAGTAATGCGTGATAACGTATAACGTCATATAGTATTGCGTCATGACGTATAACGCCATATTGTAATGCGTCATACCATATAACGTCATATAGTATTGCGTCATGAAGTATAACGTCATATAGCAATGCGTCATAACCTATAACGTCATATAGTATTGCGTCATGACGTATAACTTCCTATAGAATTACGTCATAACTTATAACGTCATATAGTAATACGTCATAACGTATAAGGTCATATCGAATTACGGTTTAACGTATAACTTCATATAGTAATGCGTCATAACGTACAACGTCATATGGAATTACGGTTTAACGTATAACTTCATATAGTAATGCGTCATAACGTATAACGCCATATAGTAATGCGTCATAACGTATGACGTCATATAGTATTGCGTCATGACGTATAACGTCATATAGCAATGCGTCATAACCTATAACGTCATATAGTATTGCGTCATGACGTATAACTTCCTATAGAATTACGTCATAACTTATAACGTCATATAGTAATACGTCATAACGTATAATTTCATATAGAATTACGGCATAACGTATAACGTCACAGAGAATTACGGTTTAGCGTCTAACGTCATATAGCAATGCGTCATAACGTATAAGGCCATATAGCAATGAGTCATAACGTATAACGTCATATAGAATTACGGCATAACGTATAACGCCATATTGTAATGCTTCATAACGTATAATGTCACATAGTAATACGTCATAACGTATAACGCCATATTGTACTGCGTCATAACGTAAAACGTCATATAGAGTTACGTCATAACTTATAACGTCACATAGTAATACGTCATAACGTATAACGCCATATTGTAATGCGTCATAACGTATAACGTCATATAGTATTGCGTCATGAAGTATAACGTCATATAGAATTACGTCATAACGTATAGCGTCACATAGTAATACGTCATAATGTATATCGTCACAAAGTAATACGTCATAACGTATAACGCCATATTGTAATGCGTCATAACGTATAACGTCATATAGTATTGCGTCATGAAGTATAACGTCATACTGAATTACGTCATAACGTATAGCGTCACATAGTAATACGTCATAATGTATTACGTCACATAGTAATACGTCATAACGTATAACGAGATATAGCAATGCGTCATAACGTATAACGTCATATAGAATTACGGTTTAACGTATAACGTAATATAGAATTCCGGTTTAACGTACAACGTCATATAGTAATGCGTGATAACGTATAACGTCATATAGTATTGCGTCATGACGTATAACGCCATATTGTAATGCGTCATACCATATAACGTCATATAGTATTGCGTCATGAAGTATAACGTCATATAGAATTACGTCATAACGTAGAACATCACATAGTAATACGTCATAACGTAAAACGTCATATAGAGTTACGTCATAACTTATAACGTCACATAGTAATACGTAATAACGTTTAACGTCATATCGAATTCCGGTTTAACGTATAACGCCATATAGCAATGCGTTATGAAGTGTAACGTCACATGGTAATACGTCATAACGTATAACGTCATATAATAAGGCGACATGACGTATAACGTCATATAGAATTACATCACATCATATAACGTCACGTAGTAATACGTCATAACGTATAACGTCACATAGAATTACGGATTAACGTATAACGTAATATAGAATTCCGGTTTAACGTACAACGTCATATAGTAATGGGTGATAACGTATAACGTCATATAGTATTGCGTCATGACGTATAACGTCATATAGAATTATGTCATAACGTAGAACATCACATAGTAATACGTCATAACGTATAACGTCACATAGAATTACGGTTTAACGTATAACGTCATATAGTAATGCGTCATACCGTATCACGACATTTAGTAATGCGTCATAACGTACAACGTCACATAGTAATACGTCATAACGTATAACGTAATATAGAATTACGTCATAACGTATAACGCCATATAGTAATGCGTCATAACGTATAACGTCATATAGTATTGCGTCATGACGTATAACGTCACAGAGAATTACGGTTTAGCGTCTAACGTCATATAGCAATGCGTCATAACGTATAAGGCCATATAGCAATGCGTCATAACGTATAACGTCATATAGAAATACGATATAACGTATAACGTCACATAGTAATACGTCATAACGTGTAACGTTCTATAGAATTAACTCATAACGTGTAACGTCACATAGTAATATGTCATAACGTATCACTTCATATAGAAATCCGGGTTAACGTATAATGCCTTATAGCAATGCGTCATACCGTATAACGTCATATAGAATTACGGCATAATGTATAACGTCACATAGTAATACGTCATAACGTATAACGCCATATAGATATGCGTCATAACGTATAACGTCATATGGAATTACGGTTTAACGTATAACGTCATATAGTAATGCGTCATAACATATAACGCCATATAGTAATACGTCCTAACGTATAACGTCATATAAAATTACGTCATAACGTATAACGTCATATAGTATTGCGTCATGACGTATAACGTCACAGAGAATTACGGTTTAGCGTCTAACGTCATATAGCAATGCGTCATAACGTATAAGGCCATATAGCAATGCGTCATAACGTATAACGTCATATAGAAATACGATATAACGTATAACGTCACATAGTAATACGTCATAACGTGTAACGTTCTATAGAATTAACTCATAACGTGTAACGTCACATAGTAATATGTCATAACGTATCACTTCATATAGAAATCCGGGTTAACGTATAATGCCTTATAGCAATGCGTCATACCGTATAACGTCACATAGTAATACGTCATAACGTATAACGTCATATAGAATTACGTCATAACGTACATCGTCACATAGTAATACGTCATAACGTATAACGTCATATAGAATTACGTCATAACGTATAACGAGATATAGCAATGCGTCATAACGTATAACGTCATATAGAATTACTGTTTAACGTATAACGTAATATAGAATTCCGGTTTAACGTATAACGTCATATAGAACTACGGTTTAACGTATAACGTTATATAGTAATGCGTCATGACGGATAAAGCCATTTAGTAATGCGTCATAACGTATAACGTCATATAGTAATACGTCATAACGTATAACGCCATATTGTAATGCGTCATAACGTATAACGTCATATAGTAATGCGTCATAACGTATGACGTCATATAGTAATACGTCATAACGTATAACGACATATAGAATTACGTCATAACGTATAGCGTCACATAGTAATACGTCATAATGTATAACGTCACATAGTAATACGTCATAACGTATAACGAGATATAGCAATGCGTCATAACGTATAACGCCATATAGTAATGCGTCATAACGTATGACGTCATATAGTATTGCGTCATGACGTATAACGACATATAGAATTACGTCATAACGTATAGCGTCACATAGTAATACGTCATAATGTATAACGTCACATAGTAATACGTCATAACGTATAACGAGATATAGCAATGCGTCATAACGTATAACGCCATATAGTAATGCGTCATAACGTATGACGTCATATAGTATTGCGTCATGACGTATAACGTCATATAGAATTACGTCATAACGTAGAACATCACATAGTAATACGTCATAACGTATAACGTCATATAGAATTAGGGTTTAACGTATAACGTCATATGGAATTATGGTTTAACGTATAACGTCATATAGTATTGCGTCATAACGTATAACGCCATATTGTAATGCGTCATAACGTATAACGTCATATAGTACTGCGTCATGAAGTATAACGTCATATAGAATTACGTCATAACGTATAGCGTCACATAGTAATACGTCATAACGTATAACGAGATATAGGAATGCGTCATAACGTATAACGTCATATAGAATTACGGTTTAACGTATGACGTAATATAGAATTCCGGTTTAACGTACAACGTCATATAGTAGTGCGTGATAACGCATAACGTCATATAGTATTGCGTCATGACGTATAACGTCACATAGTAATACGGCATAACGTATAACGCCATATTGTAATGCGTCATAACGTATAACGTCATATAGTATTGCGTCATGAAGTATAACGTCATATAGAATTACGTCATAAGGTATAGCGTCACATGGTAATACGTCATAATGTATAACGTCACATAGTAATACGTCATAACGTATAACGAGATATAGCAATGCGTCATAACGTATAACGTCATATAGAATTACGGTTTAACGTATAACGTAATATAGAATTCCGGTTTAACGTACAACGTCATATAGTAATGCGTGATAACGTATAACGTCATATAGTATTGCGTCATGACGTATCACGCCATATTGTAATGCGTCATACCATATAACGTCATATAGTATTGCGTCATGAAGTATAACGTCATATAGAATTACGTCATAACGTATAACGTCATATAGCATTGCGTCATGACGTATAACGCCATATAGAATTATTTCATAACGTAGAACATCACATAGTAATACGTCATAACGTATCACGTCACATAGAATTACGGTTTAACGTATAACGTCATATAGTAATGCGTCATACCGTATCACGCCATTTAGTAATGCGTCATAACGTACAACGTCACATAGTAATACGTCATAACGTATAACGTCATATAGAATTACGTCATAACGTACAACGACACATAGTAATACGTCATAACGTATAACGTCATATAGAATTACGTCATAACGTATAACGCCATATAGTAATGCGTCATAACGTCTAACGTCATATAGCAATGCGTCATAACGTATAAGGCCATATAGCAATGCGTCATAACGTATAACGTCATATAGAAATACGATATAACGTATAACGTCACATAGTAATACGTCATAACGTGTAACGTTCTATAGGATTAAGTCATAACGTGTTACGTCACATAGTAATACGTCATAACGTATAACTTCATATAGAATTCCGAGTTAACGTATAACGCTATATAGCAATGCGTCATACCGTATAACGTCATATAGAATTACGGCATAATGTATAACGTCACATAGTAATACGTCATAACGTATAACGCCATATAGATATGCGTCATAACGTATAACGTCATATGGAATTACAGTTTAACGTATAACGTCATATAGTAATGCGTCATAACGTATAACGCCAGTTAGTAATGCTTCGTAACATATAACGCCAAATAGTAATACGTCCTAACGTATAACGTCATATAGAAATACGGCATAACGTATAACGTCACAGAGAATTACGGTTTAACGTATAACGCTATATTGCAATGCGTCATACCGTAAGACGTCATATAGAAGTACGGCATAATGTATAACGTCACATAGTAATACGTCATAACGTATAACGCCATATAGCTATGCGTCATAACGTATAAGGTCATATGGAATTACGGTTTAACGTATAACGTCACATAGTAATGCGTCATAACGTATAACGCCATATAGTAATGCGTCATAACGTATAACGTCACATAGAATTACGGTTTAGCGTATAACGTCATATAGCAATGCGTCATAACCTATAACGTCATATAGTATTGCGTCACGACGTATAACGTCATATAGAATTACGTCATAACGTATAACGCCATATAGCCATGCGTCATAACGTATAACGTCATATGGAATTACGGTTTAACCTATAACTTCATATAGTAATGCGTCATAACGTATAACGTCATATGGAATTACGGTTTAACGTATAACTTCATATAGTAATGCGTCATAACGTATAACGCCATATAGTAATGCGTCATAACGTATGACGTCATATAGTTTTGCGTCATGACGTATAACGTCATACAGAATGACGTCATAACGTAGAACATCACATAGTTATACGTCCTAACGTATAACGTCATATAGAATTACGTCATAACCTATAACGTCATATAGTATTGCGTCATGACGTATAACGTCATATAGAATTACGTCATAACGTATAACGCCATATAGCCATGCGTCATAACGTATAACGTCATATGGAATTACGGTTTAACGTATAACTTCATATAGTAATGCGTCATAACGTTTAACGTCATATGGAATTACGGTTTAACGTATAACTTCATATAGTAATGCGTCATAACGTATAACGTCATATGGAATTACGGTTTAACGTATAACTTCATATAGTAATGCGTCATAACGTATAACGCCATATAGTAATGCGTCATAACGTATGACGTCATATAGCCATGCGTCATAACGTATAACGTCATATGGAATTACGGTTTAACGTATAACTTCATATAGTAATGCGTCATAACGTATAACGTCATATGGAATTACGGTTTAACGTATAACTTCATATAGTAATGCGTCATAACGTATAACGCCATATAGTAATGCGTCATAACGTATGACGTCATATAGCAATGCGTCATAACGTATAACGTCATATAGACTTACGGTTTAAGGTATAACGTCATATAGTAATGCGTCATAACGTATAACGCCATATTGTAATGCGTCATAACGTGTAACGCCATATTGTAATGCGTCATAACGTATAACGTCATACAGTATTGCATCATGAAGTATAACGTCATATAGAATTACGTCATAACGTAGAACATCACATACTAATACGTCATAACGTATAACGTCATATAGAATTACGTCATAACGTATAACGTCATATAGCATTGCGTCATGACGTATAACGCCATATAGAATTATTTCATAACGTAGAACATCACATAGTAATACGTCATAACGTATCACGTCACATAGAATTACGGTTTAACGTATAACGTCATATAGTAATGCGTCATACCGTATCACGCCATTTAGTAATGCGTCATAACGTACAACGTCACATAGTAATACGTCATAACGTATAACGTCATATAGAATTACGTCATAACGTACAACGACACATAGTAATACGTCATAACGTATAACGTCATATAGAATTACGTCATAACGTATAACGCCATATAGTAATGCGTCATAACGTCTAACGTCATATAGCAATGCGTCATAACGTATAAGGCCATATAGCAATGCGTCATAACGTATAACGTCATATAGAAATACGATATAACGTATAACGTCACATAGTAATACGTCATAACGTGTAACGTTCTATAGGATTAAGTCATAACGTGTTACGTCACATAGTAATACGTCATAACGTATAACTTCATATAGAATTCCGAGTTAACGTATAACGCTATATAGCAATGCGTCATACCGTATAACGTCATATAGAATTACGGCATAATGTATAACGTCACATAGTAATACGTCATAACGTATAACGCCATATAGATATGCGTCATAACGTATAACGTCATATGGAATTACAGTTTAACGTATAACGTCATATAGTAATGCGTCATAACGTATAACGCCAGTTAGTAATGCTTCGTAACATATAACGCCAAATAGTAATACGTCCTAACGTATAACGTCATATAGAAATACGGCATAACGTATAACGTCACAGAGAATTACGGTTTAACGTATAACGCTATATTGCAATGCGTCATACCGTAAGACGTCATATAGAAGTACGGCATAATGTATAACGTCACATAGTAATACGTCATAACGTATAACGCCATATAGCTATGCGTCATAACGTATAAGGTCATATGGAATTACGGTTTAACGTATAACGTCACATAGTAATGCGTCATAACGTATAACGCCATATAGTAATGCGTCATAACGTATAACGTCACATAGAATTACGGTTTAGCGTATAACGTCATATAGCAATGCGTCATAACCTATAACGTCATATAGTATTGCGTCACGACGTATAACGTCATATAGAATTACGTCATAACGTATAACGCCATATAGCCATGCGTCATAACGTATAACGTCATATGGAATTACGGTTTAACCTATAACTTCATATAGTAATGCGTCATAACGTATAACGTCATATGGAATTACGGTTTAACGTATAACTTCATATAGTAATGCGTCATAACGTATAACGCCATATAGTAATGCGTCATAACGTATGACGTCATATAGTTTTGCGTCATGACGTATAACGTCATACAGAATGACGTCATAACGTAGAACATCACATAGTTATACGTCCTAACGTATAACGTCATATAGAATTACGTCATAACCTATAACGTCATATAGTATTGCGTCATGACGTATAACGTCATATAGAATTACGTCATAACGTATAACGCCATATAGCCATGCGTCATAACGTATAACGTCATATGGAATTACGGTTTAACGTATAACTTCATATAGTAATGCGTCATAACGTTTAACGTCATATGGAATTACGGTTTAACGTATAACTTCATATAGTAATGCGTCATAACGTATAACGTCATATGGAATTACGGTTTAACGTATAACTTCATATAGTAATGCGTCATAACGTATAACGCCATATAGTAATGCGTCATAACGTATGACGTCATATAGCCATGCGTCATAACGTATAACGTCATATGGAATTACGGTTTAACGTATAACTTCATATAGTAATGCGTCATAACGTATAACGTCATATGGAATTACGGTTTAACGTATAACTTCATATAGTAATGCGTCATAACGTATAACGCCATATAGTAATGCGTCATAACGTATGACGTCATATAGCAATGCGTCATAACGTATAACGTCATATAGACTTACGGTTTAAGGTATAACGTCATATAGTAATGCGTCATAACGTATAACGCCATATTGTAATGCGTCATAACGTGTAACGCCATATTGTAATGCGTCATAACGTATAACGTCATACAGTATTGCATCATGAAGTATAACGTCATATAGAATTACGTCATAACGTAGAACATCACATACTAATACGTCATAACGTATAACGTCATATAGAGTTACGTCATAACTTATAACGTCACATAGTAATACGTAATAACGTTTAACGTCATATCGAATTCCGGTTTAACGTATAACGCCATATTGCAATGCGTTATAAAGTATAACGTCACATGGTAATACGTCATAACGAATAACGTCAAATAATAAGGCGACATGACGTATAACGTCATATAGAATTACGTCACAACGTATAACGTCACGTAGTAATACGTCATAACGTATAACGTCACATAGGATTACGGTTTAACGTATAACGTAATATAGTATTCCGGTTTAACGTACAACGTCATATATTAATGCGTGATAACGTATAACGTCATATAGTATTGCGTCATGACGTATAACGTCATATAGAAATATTTCATAACGTAGAACACCACATAGTAATACGTCATAACGTATAACGTTACATAGAATTACGGTTTAACGTATAACGTCATATAGTAATGCGTCATACCGTATCACGCCATTTAGTAATGCGTCATAACGTACAACGTCACATAGTAATACGTCATAACGTATAACGTCATATAGAATTACGTCATAACGTATAACGCCATATAGTAATGCGTCATAACGTATAACGTCATATAGAATTATTTCACAACGTAGAACACCACATAGTAATACGTCATAACGTATAACGTCATATAGAATTAGGGTTTAACGTATAACGTCATATGGAATTATGGTTTAACGTATAACGTCATATAGTATTGCGTCATAACGTATAACGCCATATTGTAATGCGTCATAACGTATAACGTCATATAGTACTGCGTCATGAAGTATAACGTCATATAGAATTACGTCATAACGTATAGCGTCACATAGTAATACGTCATAACGTATAACGAGATATAGGAATGCGTCATAACGTATAACGTCATATAGAATTACGGTTTAACGTATGACGTAATATAGAATTCCGGTTTAACGTACAACGTCATATAGTAGTGCGTGATAACGCATAACGTCATATAGTATTGCGTCATGACGTATAACGTCACATAGTAATACGGCATAACGTATAACGCCATATTGTAATGCGTCATAACGTATAACGTCATATAGTATTGCGTCATGAAGTATAACGTCATATAGAATTACGTCATAAGGTATAGCGTCACATGGTAATACGTCATAATGTATAACGTCACATAGTAATACGTCATAACGTATAACGAGATATAGCAATGCGTCATAACGTATAACGTCATATAGAATTACGGTTTAACGTATAACGTAATATAGAATTCCGGTTTAACGTACAACGTCATATAGTAATGCGTGATAACGTATAACGTCATATAGTATTGCGTCATGACGTATCACGCCATATTGTAATGCGTCATACCATATAACGTCATATAGTATTGCGTCATGAAGTATAACGTCATATAGAATTACGTCATAACGTATAACGTCATATAGCATTGCGTCATGACGTATAACGCCATATAGAATTATTTCATAACGTAGAACATCACATAGTAATACGTCATAACGTATCACGTCACATAGAATTACGGTTTAACGTATAACGTCATATAGTAATGCGTCATACCGTATCACGCCATTTAGTAATGCGTCATAACGTACAACGTCACATAGTAATACGTCATAACGTATAACGTCATATAGAATTACGTCATAACGTACAACGACACATAGTAATACGTCATAACGTATAACGTCATATAGAATTACGTCATAACGTATAACGCCATATAGTAATGCGTCATAACGTCTAACGTCATATAGCAATGCGTCATAACGTATAAGGCCATATAGCAATGCGTCATAACGTATAACGTCATATAGAAATACGATATAACGTATAACGTCACATAGTAATACGTCATAACGTGTAACGTTCTATAGGATTAAGTCATAACGTGTTACGTCACATAGTAATACGTCATAACGTATAACTTCATATAGAATTCCGAGTTAACGTATAACGCTATATAGCAATGCGTCATACCGTATAACGTCATATAGAATTACGGCATAATGTATAACGTCACATAGTAATACGTCATAACGTATAACGCCATATAGATATGCGTCATAACGTATAACGTCATATGGAATTACAGTTTAACGTATAACGTCATATAGTAATGCGTCATAACGTATAACGCCAGTTAGTAATGCTTCGTAACATATAACGCCAAATAGTAATACGTCCTAACGTATAACGTCATATAGAAATACGGCATAACGTATAACGTCACAGAGAATTACGGTTTAACGTATAACGCTATATTGCAATGCGTCATACCGTAAGACGTCATATAGAAGTACGGCATAATGTATAACGTCACATAGTAATACGTCATAACGTATAACGCCATATAGCTATGCGTCATAACGTATAAGGTCATATGGAATTACGGTTTAACGTATAACGTCACATAGTAATGCGTCATAACGTATAACGCCATATAGTAATGCGTCATAACGTATAACGTCACATAGAATTACGGTTTAGCGTATAACGTCATATAGCAATGCGTCATAACCTATAACGTCATATAGTATTGCGTCACGACGTATAACGTCATATAGAATTACGTCATAACGTATAACGCCATATAGCCATGCGTCATAACGTATAACGTCATATGGAATTACGGTTTAACCTATAACTTCATATAGTAATGCGTCATAACGTATAACGTCATATGGAATTACGGTTTAACGTATAACTTCATATAGTAATGCGTCATAACGTATAACGCCATATAGTAATGCGTCATAACGTATGACGTCATATAGTTTTGCGTCATGACGTATAACGTCATACAGAATGACGTCATAACGTAGAACATCACATAGTTATACGTCCTAACGTATAACGTCATATAGAATTACGTCATAACCTATAACGTCATATAGTATTGCGTCATGACGTATAACGTCATATAGAATTACGTCATAACGTATAACGCCATATAGCCATGCGTCATAACGTATAACGTCATATGGAATTACGGTTTAACGTATAACTTCATATAGTAATGCGTCATGACGTTTAACGTCATATGGAATTACGGTTTAACGTATAACTTCATATAGTAATGCGTCATAACGTATAACGTCATATGGAATTACGGTTTAACGTATAACTTCATATAGTAATGCGTCATAACGTATAACGCCATATAGTAATGCGTCATAACGTATGACGTCATATAGCCATGCGTCATAACGTATAACGTCATATGGAATTACGGTTTAACGTATAACTTCATATAGTAATGCGTCATAACGTATAACGTCATATGGAATTACGGTTTAACGTATAACTTCATATAGTAATGCGTCATAACGTATAACGCCATATAGTAATGCGTCATAACGTATGACGTCATATAGCAATGCGTCATAACGTATAACGTCATATAGACTTACGGTTTAAGGTATAACGTCATATAGTAATGCGTCATAACGTATAACGCCATATTGTAATGCGTCATAACGTGTAACGCCATATTGTAAAGCGTCATAACGTATAACGTCATACAGTATTGCATCATGAAGTATAACGTCATATAGAATTACGTCATAACGTAGAACATCACATACTAATACGTCATAACGTATAACGTCATATAGAGTTACGTCATAACTTATAACGTCACATAGTAATACGTAATAACGTTTAACTTCATATCGAATTCCGGTTTAACGTATAAGGCCATATTGCAATGCGTTATAAAGTATAACGTCACATGGTAATACGTCATAACGAATAACGACAAATAATAAGGCGACATGACGTATAACGTCATATAGAATTACGTCACAACGTATAACGTCACGTAGTAATACGTCATAACGTATAACGTCACATAGGATTACGGTTTAACGTATAACGTAATATAGTATTCCGGTTTAACGTACAACGTCATATATTAATGCGTGATAACGTATAACGTCATATAGTATTGCGTCATGACGTATAACGTCATATAGAATTATTTCATAACGTAGAACACCACATAGTAATACGTCATAACGTATAACGTTACATAGAATTACGGTTTAACGTATAACGTCATATAGTAATGCGTCATACCGTATCACGCCATTTAGTAATGCGTCATAACGTACAACGTCACATAGTAATACGTCATAACGTATAACGTCATATAGAATTACGTCATAACGTATAACGCCATATAGTAATGCGTCATAACGTATAACGTCATATAGAATTATTTCACAACGTAGAACACCACATAGTAATACGTCATAACGTATAACGTTACATAGAATTACGGTTTAACGTATAACGTCATATAGTAATGCGTCATACCGTATCACGCCATTTAGTAATGCGTCATAACGTACAACGTCACATAGTAATACGTCATAACGTATAACGTCATATAGAATTACGTCATAACGTATAACGCCATATAGTAATGCGTCATAACGTATAACGTCATATAGTATTACGTCATAACTTATAACGCCACATAGTAATATGTCCTAACGTATAACGTCATATAGAATTACGGCATAACGTATAACGTCACAGAGAATTACGGTTTATCGTCTAACGTCATATAGCAATACGTCCTAACGTATAACGTCATATAGAATTACAGCATAACGTATAACGTCACAGAGAATTACGGTTTAACGTATAACGCTATAATGCAATGCGTCATAGTAAGACGTCATATAGAAATACGATATAACGTATAACGTCACATAGTAATACGTCATAACGTGTAACGTCGTATAGAATTACGTCATAACGTGTAACGGCACATAGTAATTCGTCATAACGTATAACGTCATATAGAATTACGGTTTAACATATAACGTAATATAGAATTCCGGTTTAACGTACAACGTCATATAGTAATGCGTGATAACGTATAACGTCATATAGTATTGCGTCATGACGTATAACGCCATATTGTAATGCGTCATACCATATAACGTCATATAGTATTGCGTCATGAAGTATAACGTCATATAGAATTACGTCATAACGTAGAACATCACATAGTAATACGTCATAACGTAAAACGTCATATAGAGTTACGTCATAACTTATAACGTCACATAGTAATACGTCATAACGTATAACGCCATATTGTAATGCGTCATAACGTATAACGTTATATAGTATTGCGTCATGAAGTATAACGTCATATAGAATTACGTCATAACGTATAGCGTCACATAGTAATACGTCATAATGTATAACGTCACATAGTAATACGTCATAACGTATAACGAGATATAGCAATGCGTCATAACTTATAACGTCACATAGAATTACGGATTAACGTATAACGTAATATAGAATTCCGGTTTAACGTACAACGTCATATAGTAATGGGTGATAACGTATAACGTCATATAGTATTGCGTCATGACGTATAACGTCATATTGTAATGCGTCATACCATATAACGTCATATAGTATTGCGTCATGAAGTATAACGTCATATAGAATTACGTCATAACGTAGAACACCACATAGTAATACGTCATAACGTAAAACGTCATATAGAGTTGCGTCATAACTTATAACGTCACATAGTAATACGTCATAACGTATAACGCCATATTGTAATGCGTCATAACGTATAACGTCATATAGTATTGCGTCATGAAGTATAACGTCATATAGAATTACGTCATAACGTATAGCGTCACATAGTAATACGTCATAATGTATAACGTCACATAGTAATACGTCATAATGTATAACGTCACATAGTAATACGTCCTAACGTATAACGTCATATAGAATTACGGCATAACGTATAACGTCATATAGAATTACGTCATAACGTATAGCGTCACATAGTAATACGTCATAATGTATAACGTCACATAGTAATACGTCATAACGTATAACGAGATATAAAAATGCGTCATAACGTATAACGTCACAGAGAATTACGGTTTAGCGTCTAACGTCATATAGCAATACGTCATAACGTATAAGGCCATATAGCAATGCGTCATAACGTATAACGTCATATAGAAATACGATATAACGTATAATGTCACATAGTAATACGTCATAACGTATAACGCCATATTGTAATGCGTCATAACGTATATTGTCACATAGTAATACGTCATAACGTATAACGCCATATTGTAATGCGTCATAACGTATATTGTCACATAGTAATACGTCATAACGTAAAACGTCATATAGAGTTACGTCATAACTTATAACGTCACATAGTAATACGTAATAACGTTTAACGTCATATCGAATTCCGGTTTAACGTATAACACCATATAGCAATGCGTTATGAAGTATAACGTCACATGGTAATACGTCATAACGTATAACGTCATATAATAAGGCGACATGACGTATAACGACATATAGAATTACGTCACAACATATAACGTCACTTAGTAATACGTCATAACGTATAACGTCACATAGAATTACGGATTAACGTATAACGTAATATAGAATTCCGGTTTAACGTACAACGTCATATAGTAATGGGTGATAACGTATAACGTCATATAGTATTGCGTCATGACGTATAACGTCATATAGAATTATTTCATAACGTAGAACATCACATAGTAATACGTCATAACGTATAACGTCATATAGAATTACGTCATAACGTATAACGCCATATAGTAATGCGTCATAACGTATAACGTCATACAGTATTGCGTCATGACGTATAACGTCACAGAGAATTACGGTTTAGCGTCTAACGTCATATAGATATGCGTCATAACGTATAACGTCATATGGAATTACGGTTTAACGTATAACGTCACATAGTAATGCGTCATGACGTATAACGCCATATAGTAATGCGTCATAACGTATAACGTCACATAGAATTACGGTTTAGCGTATAACGTCATATAGCAATACGTCATAACCTATAACGTCATATAGTATTGCGTCATGACGTATAACGACATATAGTAATGCGTGATAACGTATAACGGCATATAGTATTGCGTCATGACGTATAACGTCATATAGAATTACGGTTTAGCGTCTAACGTCATATAGCAATGAGTCATAACGTATAAGTCCATATAGCAATGAGTCAAAACGTATAACGTCATATAGTAATACGATATAACGTATAACGTCATATAGAATTACGGCATAACGTATAACGTCACATAGTAATACGTCATAACGTATAACGAGATATAGCAATGCGTCATAACGTATTACGTCATATAGAATTACTGTTTAACGTATAACGTAATATAGAATTCCGGTTTAACGTATAACGTCATATAGAACTACGGTTTAACGTATAACGTTATATAGTAATGCGTCATGACGGATAAAGCCATTTAGTAATGCGTCATAACGTATAACGTCACATGGTAATACGTCATAACGTATAACGACATATAGAATTACGGCATAACGTATAACGTCACATAGAATTACGGTTTAGCGTATAACATCGTATAGCAATGCGTCATAGCGTATGACGACATTTAGTAATGCGTCATAACGTATAACGCCATTTGGTAATGCGTCATAACGTATAACGCCATATAGTAATGCGTCATAACGTATGACGTCATATAGTATTGCGTCATGACGTATAACGTCA
The DNA here is from genome assembly GCF_041682495.2 of Bombus fervidus. Lineage (NCBI taxonomy): Eukaryota > Metazoa > Arthropoda > Insecta > Hymenoptera > Apidae > Bombus > Bombus fervidus. The sequence goes on from NW_027212582.1 coordinate 6,708,033, forward strand.
TATAGAATTACGTCATAACGTAGAACATCACATAGTAATACGTCATAACGTATAACGTCATATAGAATTAGGGTTTAACGTATAACGTCATATGGAATTATGGTTTAACGTATAACGTCATATAGTATTGCGTCATAACGGATAACGCCATTTAGTAATGCGTCATAACGTATAATGTCACATAGTAATACGTCATAACGTATAACGCCATATTGTAATGCGTCATAACGTATAACGTCATATAGTATTGCGTCATGAAGTATAACGTCATATAGAATTACGTCATAACGTATAGCGTCACATAGTAATACGTCTAAATGTATAACATCACATAGTAATACGTCATAACGTATAACGAGATATAGCAATGCGTCATAACGTATAACGTCATATAGAATTACGGTTTAACGTATAACTTAATATAGAATTCCGGTTTAACGTACAACGTCATATAGTAATGCGTGATAACGTATAACGTCATATAGTATTGCGTCATGAAGTATAACGTCATATAGAATTACGTCATAACGTAGAACACCACATAGTAATACGTCATAACGTAAAACGTCATATAGAGTTACGTCATAACTTATAACGTCACATAGTAATACGTCATAACGTATAACGCCATATTGTAATGCGTCATAACGTATAACGTCATATAGTATTGCGTCATGAAGTACAACGTCATATAGAATTACGTCATAACGTATAGCGTCACACAGTAATACGTCATAATGTATAACGTCACATAGTAATACGTCATAACGTATAACGCCATATTGTAATGCGTCATAACGTATAACGTCATATAGTATTGCGTCGTGAAGTATAACGTCATATAGAATTACGTCATAACGTATAGCGTCACATAGTAATACGTCATAATGTATAACGTCACATAGTAATACGTCATAACGTATAACGAGATATAGCAATGCGTCATAACGTATAACGTCATATAGAATTACGGTTTAACGTATAACGTAATATAGAATTCCGGTTTAACGTACAACGTCATATAGAATTGCGGCATACCGTATAACGTCACATAATAATACGACATAACGTATAGCGTCACATAGTAATACGTCATAATGTATAACGTCACATAGTAATACGTCATAACGTATAACGAGATATAGTAATACGTCATAACGTATAACGACATATAGAATTACGTCATAACGTATAACGACATATAGAATTACGGCATACCGTATAACGTCACATAATAATACGACATAACGTATGGCGTCACATAGTAATACGTCATAATGTATAACGTCACATAGTAATACGTCCTAACGTATAACGTCATATAGAATTACGGCATAACGTATAACGTCACAGAGAATTACGGTTTAGCGTCTAACGACACATAGCAATACGTCATAACGTATAAGGCCATATAGCAATGCGTCATAACGTATAACGTCATATAGAAATACGATATAACGTATAATGTCACATAGTAACACGTCATAACGTATAACGCCATATTGTAATGCGTTATAACGTATATTGTCACATAGTAATACGTCATAACGTATAACGCCATATTGTAATGCGTCATAACGTATAACGTCATATAGTAATACGTCATAACGTATAACGACATATAGAATTACGTCATAACGTATAGCGTCACATAGTAATACGTCATAATGTATAACGTCACATAGTAATACGTCATAACGTATAACGTCATATAGTATTGCGTCATGAAGTATAACGTCATATAGAATTACGTCATAACGTATAGCGTCACATAGTAGTACGTCATAATGTATAACGTCACATAGTAATACGTCATAACGTATAACGAGATATAGCAATGCGTCATAACGTATAACGTCACATAGTAATACGTCATAACGTATAACTTCATATAGAATTCCGGGTTAACGTATAACGCTATATAGCAATGCGTCATACCGTATAACGTCATATAGAATTACGGCATAATGTGTAACATCACATAGTAATACGTCATAACGTATAACGCCATATAGATATGCGTCATAACGTATAACGTCATATGGAATTACGGTTTAGCGTATAACGTCATATAGTAATGCGTCATAACGTATAACGCCATTTAGTAATGCGTCATAACATATAACGCCATATAGTAATACGCCCTAACGTATAACGTCATATAGAAATACGGGATAACGTATAACGTCACAGAGAATTACGGTTTAACGTATAACGCAATATTGCAATGCGTCATACCGTAAGACGTCATATAGAAGTACGGCATAATATATAACGTCACATAGTAATACGTCATAACGTATAACGCCATATAGCTATGCGTCATAACGTATAACGTCATATAGAATTACGGCATAACGTATAACGTCACAGAGAATTACGGTTTAGCGTCTAACGCCATATAGCAATGCGTTATAAAGTATAACGTCACATGGCAAAACGTCATAACGAATAACGTCATATAATAAGGCGACATGACGTATAACGTCATATAGAATTACGTCACAACGTATAACGTCACGTAGTAATACGTCATAACGTATAACGTCACATAGAATTACGGTTTAACGTATAACGTAATATAGTATTCCGGTTTAACGTACAACGTCATATAGTAATGCGTGATAACGTATAACGGCATATAGTATTGCGTCATGACGTATAACGTCATATAGAATTACGGTTTAGCGTCTAACGTCATATAGCAATGAGTCATAACGTATAAGGCCATATAGCAATGAGTCATAACGTATAACGTCATATAGTAATACGATATAACGTATAACGTCATATAGAATTACGGCATAACGTATAACGTCACATAGTAATACGACATAACGTATAGCGTCACATAGTAATACGTCATAATGTGTAACGTCACAGAGTAATACGTCATAACGTATAACGAGATATAGCAATGCGTCATAACGTATTACGTCATATAGACTTACGGTTTAAGGTATAACGTCATATAGTAATGCGTCATAACGTATAACGCCATCTTGTAATGCGTCATAACGTATAACGCCATATTGTAATGCGTCATAACGTATAACGCCATATTGTAATGCGTAATAACGTATAACGTCATACAGTATTGCCTCATGAAGTATAACGTCATATAGAATTACGTCATAACGTAGAACATCACATAGTAATACGTCATAACGTATAACGTCATATAGAGTTACGTCATAACTTATAACGTCACATAGTAATACGCAATAACGTTTAACGTCATATCGAATTCCGGTTTAACGTATAACGCCATATAGCAATGCGTTATAAAGTATAACGTCACATGGTAATACGTCATAACGAATAACGTCAAATAATAAGGCGACATGACGTATAACGTCATATAGAATTACGTCACAACGTATAACGTCACGTAGTAATCCGTCATAACGTATAACGTCATATAGAATTACGGTTTAACGTATAACGTAATATAGTATTCCGGTTTAACGTACAACGTCATATATTAATGCGTGATAACGTATAACGTCATATAGTATTGCGTCATGACGTATAACGTCATATAGAATTATTTCATAACGTAGAACACCACATAGTAATACGTCATAACGTATAACGTTACATAGAATTACGGTTTAACGTATAACGTCATATAGTAATGCGTCATACCGTATCACGCCATTTAGTAATGCGTCATAACGTACAACGTCACATAGTAATACGTCATAACGTATAACGTCATATGGAATTACGGTTTAACGTATAACTTCATATAGTAATGCGTCATAACGTATAACGTCATATGGAATTACGGTTTAACGTATAACTTCATATAGTAATGCGTCATAACGTATAACGCCATATAGTAATGCGTCATTACGTATGACGTCATATAGTATTGCGTCATGACGTATAACGTCATACAGAATGACGTCATAACGTAGAACATCACATAGTAATACGTCATAACGTATAACGTCATATGGAGTTACGTCATAACTTATAACGTCACAGAGAATTACGGTTTAGCGTCTAACGTCATATAGCAATGCGTCATAACGTATAAGGCCATATAGCAATGCGTCATAACGTATAACGTCATATAGAAATACGATATAACGTATAACGTCACATAGTAATACGTCATAACGTGTAACGTTACATACTAATACGACATAACGTATAGCGTCACATAGTAATACGTCATAATGTATAACGTCACATAGTAATACGGCATAACGTATAACGAGATATAGCAATGCGTCATAACGTATAACGTCATCTAGAATCACGGTTTAAGGTAAAACGTCATATAGTAATGCGTCATAACGTATAACGTCATATAGAATTACGTCATAACATATAACGTCACATAGTAATGCGTCATAACGTATAACGTCATATCGAATTCCGGTTTAACGTAAAACGCCATATAGCAATGCGTTATAAAGTATAACGTCACATGGTAATACGTCATAACGAACAACGTCATATAATAAGGCGACATGACGTATAACGTCATATATAATTACGTCACAACGTACAACGTCACATAGTAATACGTCATAACGTATAACGTCATATAGAATTACGTCATAACATATAACGTTTCATAGTGATGCGTCATAACGTATAACGTCATATAGAAATACGGCATAACGTATAACGTCACAGAGAATTACGGTTTTGCGTCTAACGTCATATAGCAATGCGTCATAACGTATAAGGCCATATAGCAATGCGTCATAACGTATAACGTCATATAGAAATACGATATAACGTATAACGTCACATAGTAATACGTCATAACGTGTAACGTTCTATAGAATTACGTCATAACGTGTAACGTCACATAGTAATACGTCATAACGTATAACTTCATATAGAATTCCGGGTTAACGTATAACGCTATATAGCAATGCGTCATACCGTATAACGTCATATCGAATTACGGCATAATGTATAACGTCAAATAATAAGGCGACATGACGTATAACGTCATATAGAATTACGTCATAACGTATAACGTCATATGGAATTACGGTTTAACGTATAACGTCATATAGTAATGCGTCATAACATATAACGCCATATAGTAATACGTCCTAACGTATAACGTCATATAGAATTACGGCATAACGTATAACGTCACAGAGAATTACGGTTTAACGTATAACGCTATATTGCAATGCGTCATACCGTAAGACGTCATATAGAAGTACGGCATAATGTATAACGTCACATAGTAATACGTCATAACGTATAACGCCATATAGCTATGCGTCATAACGTATAAGATCATATGGAATTACGGTTTAACGTATAACGTCATATAGTAATGCGTCATAACGTATAACGCCATATAGTAATGCGTCATAACGTATAACGTCACATAGAATTACGGTTCAGCGTATAACGTCATATAGCAATGCGTCATAACCTATAACGTCATATAGTATTGCGTCATGACGTATAACGTCATATAGAATTACGGTTTAAGGTATAACGTCATATAGTAATGCGTCATAACGTATAACGTCATATAGAAATACGATATAACGTATAACATCACATAGTAATACGTCATACCGTGTAACGTCGTATAGAATTACGTCATAACGTGTAACGTCACATAGTAATACGTCATAACGTATAACGTCATATAGAATTCCGGTTTAACGTATAACGCTATATTGCAATGCGTCATACCGTAAGACGTCATATAGAAGTACGGCATAATGTATAACGTCACATAGTAATACGTCATAACGTATAACGCCATATAGTAATGAGTCATAACGTATGACGTCATATAGTATTGCGTCATGACGTATAACGTCATATAGAGTTACGTCATAACTTATAACGTCACATGGTAATACGTAATAACGTTTAACGTCATATCGAATTACGGTTTAACGTATAACGTCATATAGTAATGCGTCATACCGTATCACGCCATTTAGTAATGCGTCATAACGTACAACGTCACATAGTAATACGTCATAACGTATAACGTCATATAGAATTACGTCATAACGTATAACGCCATATAGTAATGCGTCATAACGTATAACGTCATATAGTATTACGTCATAACTTATAACGTCACATAGTAATACGTCCTAACGTATAACGTCATATAGAATTACGGTTTAGCGTCTAACGTCATATAGCAATACGTCATAACGTATAAGGCCATATGGCAATGCGTCATAACGTATAACGTCATATAGAAATACGATATAACGTATTACGTCACATAGAATTACGGTTTAACGTATAACATCATATAGTAATGCGTCATACCGTATCACGCCATTTAGTAATGCGTCATAACGTACAACGTCACATAGTAATACGTCATAACGTATAACGTCATATAGAATTACGTCATAACGTATAACGCCATATAGTAATGCGTCATAACGTATAACGTCATATAGTATTACGTCATAACTTATAACGTCACATAGTAATACGTCCTAACGTATAACGTCATATAGAATTACGGTTTAGCGTCTAACGTCATATAGCAATACGTCATAACGTATAAGGCCATATGGCAATGCGTCATAACGTATAACGTCATATAGAAATACGATATAACGTATTACGTCACATAGAATTACGGTTTAACGTATAACATCATATAGTAATGCGTCATACCGTATCACGCCATTTAGTAATGCGTCATAACGTACAACGTCACATAGTAATACGTCATAACGTATAACGTCATATCGAATTCCGGTTTAACGTATAACGCCATATAGCAATGCGTTATAAAGTATAACGTCACATGGTAATACGTCATAACGAATAACGTCATATAATAAGGCGACATGACGTATAACGTCGTATAGAATTACGTCACAACGTATAACGTCACGTAGTAATACGTCATAACGTATAACGTCACATAGAATTACGGTTTAACGTATAACGTAATATAGTATTCCGGTTTAACGTACAACGTGATTTAGTAATGCGTGATAACGTATAACGTCATATAGTATTGCGTCATGACGCATAACGTCATATAGAATTATTTCATAACGTAGAACATCACATAGTAATACGTCATAACGTATAACGTCATATAGAAATACGATATAACGTATAACATCACATAGTAATACGTCATACCGTGTAACGTCGTATAGAATTACGTCATAACGTGTAACGTCACATAGTAATACGTCATAACGTATAACGTCATATAGAATTCCGGTTTAACGTATAACGCTATATTGCAATGCGTCATACCGTAAGACGTCATATAGAAGTACGGCATAATGTATAACGTCACATAGTAATACGTCATAACGTATAACGCCATATAGTAATGAGTCATAACGTATGACGTCATATAGTATTGCGTCATGACGTATAACGTCATATAGAGTTACGTCATAACTTATAACGTCACATGGTAATACGTAATAACGTTCAACGTCATATCGAATTACGGTTTAACGTATAACGTCATATAGTAATGCGTCATACCCTATCACGCCATTTAGTAATGCGTCATAACGTATAACGTCACATAGAATTACGGTTTAGCGTATAACGTCATATAGCAATGCGTCATAACCTATAACGTCATATAGTATTGCGTCATGACGTATAACGTCATATCGAATTACGTCATAACGTATAACGCCATATAGTCATGCGTCATAACGTATAACGTCATATGGTATTACGGTTTAACGTATAACTTCATATAGTAATGCGTCCTAACGTATAACGTCTTATGGAATTACGGTTTAACGTATAACTTCATATAGTAATGCGTCATAACGTATAACGCCATATAGTAATGAGTCATAACGTATGACGTCATATAGTAATGCGTCATGACGTATAACGTCATATAGAATTACGTCATAACGTATAACGTCATATAGAAATACGTTATAACTTATAACGTCACATAGTAATACGTCATAACGTATAACGTCATATAGAATTACGGCATAACGTATAACATCACATGGAATTACGGTTTAGCGTATAACGTCATATAGCAATGCGTCATAACGTATAACGCCATTTAGTATTGCGTCCTAACGTATAACGTCATGTAGAATTGCGGTTTAAAGTGTATCGTCATATAGTAATGCGTCATAACGTATAACGCCATTTAGTAATGCGTCATAACTTATAACGCCATATAGTAATGCGTCATAGCGTATGACGTCATATAGTATTGCGTCATGACGTATAACGCCATATAGTATTGCGCCATAACGTGTAACGTCGTATAGAATTACGTCATAACGTACAACGTCACATAGTAATACGTCATAACGTATAACGTCATATAGAATTACGGCATAACGTATAACATCACATGGAATTACGGTTTAGCGTATAACGTCATATAGCAATGCGTCATAACGTATAACGCCATTTAGTATTGCGTCCTAACGTATAACGTCATCTAGAATTACGGTTTAACGTATACCGTCATATAGTAATACGTCATAACGTATAGCATCACATAGTAATACGTCATTATGTATAACGTCACATAGTAATACGTCATAACATATAACGTCATATACAATTACGGCATAACGTATAACGTCACATAGTAATACGTCATAACGTATAGCGTCACATAGTAATACGTCATAATGTATAACGTCACATAGTAATACGTCATAACGTATAACGAGATATAGCAATGCGTCATAACGTATAACGTCATATAGAATTACGGTTTAAGGTATAACGTCATATAGTAATGCGTCATAACGTATAACGCCATATAGTAATGCGTCATAACGTATAACGTCATATAGTATTGCGTCATGAAGTATAACGTCATATAGTAATGCGTCATAACGTATAACGCCATATAGTAATGCGTCATAACGTATAACGTCATATAGTATTGCGTCATGAAGTATAACGTCATATAGTAATGCGTGATAACGTATAACGTCATATAGAATTACGGCATAACGTATAACGTCATATAGTAATGCGTCATAACGTATAACGCCATTTAGTAATGCGTCATAACGTATGACGTTATATAGTATTGCATCATGACGTATAACTTCATATAGAATTAGGTCGTAACATAGAACATCACATAGTAATACGTCATAACGTGTAACGTCGTATAGAATTACGTCATAACGCATAACGTCACATAGTAATACGTCATAACGTATAACGTCATATAGAATTCCGGTTTAACGAATAACGCTATACAGCAATGCGTCATAACGTATAACGTCATATGGAATTACGGCATAATGTGTAACGTCACATAGTAATACGTCATAATGTATAACGTCATACAGTAATGCGTCATAACATATAACGCCATATAGTAATGCGTCATAACGTATGACGTTATATAGTATTGCATCATGACGTATAACTTCATATAGAATTAGGTCGTGACGTAGAACATCACATAGTAATACGTCATAACGTATAACGTCACATAGAATTACGGTTTAACGTATAACGTCATATAGTAATGCGTCATACCGTATAACGCCATATAGTAAGGCGTCATGACGTATAACGTCACATAGAATTAGGGCTTAACGTATAACGTCACATAGAATTACGGTAGAGCGTATAACGTCATATAAAATTACGGTTTAACGTATAACGTCATATAGAACTACGGTTTAACGTATAACGTCACATAGTAATACGTCATAACGTGTAACGTCGTATAGAATTACGTCATAACGTCTAACGTCACATAGTAATACGTCATAACGTATAACGTCATATAGAATTCCGGTTTAACGAATAACGCTATATAGCAATGCGTCATAACGTATAACGTCATATAGAATTACGGCATAATGTGCAACGTCACATAGTACTACGTCATAATGTATAACGCAATATAGCAATGCGTCATAACGTATAACGTCATATAGAATTACGGTTTAACGTATAACGTCATACAGTAATGCGTCATAACGCATAACGTCACATAGTAATACGTCATAACTTATAACGTCACATAGAATTACGGTTTAGCGTATAAAGTCATATAGAATTAGGTCATAACGTATAACGTCACATAGAATTACGGTTTAACGTATAACGTATTATAGTAATGCGTCATACCGTATCACGCCATTTAGTAATGCGTCAGAACGTACAACGTCACATAGTAATACGTCATAACGTATAACGTCATATAGAATTACGGTTTAACGTATAACGTCATATAGTAATGCGTCAAAACGTATAACGCCATTTAGTAATGCGTCATAACGTATAACGCCATTTAGTAAAGCGTCATAACGTATAACGCCATATAGTAATGCGTCATAACGTATAACGCCATATAGTAATGCGTCATAACGTATGACGTCATATAGTATTCCGTCATAGCGTATAACGTCATATAGAATTACGTCATAACGTAGAACATCACATAGTAATACGTCATAACGTATAACGTCATATAGAATTAGGGTTTAACGTATGACGTCATATAGAATTACGGTTTAACGTATAACGTCATACGGTAATGCGTCATAACTTATAACGCCATATAGTAATGAGTCATAACGTATAATGTCATATAGTATTGCGTCATGAAGTATAACGTCATATAGAATTACGTCATAACGTAGAACATCACATAGTAATACGTCAAAACGTATAACGTCATATAGAGTTACGTCATAACTTATAACGTCACATAGTAGTACGTAATAACGTTTAACGTCATATAGAATTTCGGCATAACGTATAACGTCACAGGGAATTACGGTTTAGCGTATAACGTCATATAGCAATGCGTCATAACGTATAAGGCCATACAGCAATGCGTCATAACGTACAACGTCACATAGTAATACATCATAACATATAACGTCAAATAGAATTACGTCATAACGTATAACGCCATATAGCAATGCGTCATAACGTGTAACGTCATATAGTATTGCGTCATGACGTATAACGTCATGTAGAATTAGGTCATAACGTAGAACATCACATAGTAATACGTCATAACGTATAAGGTCATACAGTATTTCGTCATACCGTATAAAGTCATATAGAATTACGGCATAAAGTATAACGTCACGTAGTAATACGTCATAACGTACAACGTCATATAGAATTATGGTTTAGCGTATAACGTCATATAGAATTAGCGTCTAACGTATAACGCCATATAGTAATGCGTCATAACGTATAACGTCATATAGAATTACGGTTTAACGTATAACGTCATATAGTAATGCGTCAAAACGTATAACGCCATTTAGTAATGCGTCATAACGTATAACGCCATTTAGAAAAGCGTCATAACGTATAACGCCATATAGTAATGCGTCATAACGTATAACGTCATGTACTATTGCGTCATGAAGTATAACGTCATGTAGAATTAGGTCATAACGTAGAACATCACATAGTAATACGTCATAACGTATAACGTCAAATGGAATTACGGTTTAACGTATAACGTCATATAGTAATGCGTCATGACGTATAACGCCATATAGTAAATTGTCATAACGTATGAAGTCATATAGTATTGCGACATGACGTATAACGTCATATAGAATTATGTCATAACGTAGAACATCACATAGTAATACGTCATAACGTATAACGTCACATAGAATTACGGTTTAGCGTATAACGTCATATAGCAATGCGTCATAACGTATAACGCCATTTAGTAATGCGTCATAACATATAACGCCATATAGTAATGCGTCATAACCTATAACTTCATATATTATTGCGTCATGACGTACAATGTCATATAGTATTGCGTCATGACGTATAACGTCATCTAGATTTACGTCATAACGTATTACGTCACATAGTAATACGTCATAACGTATAACGTCATATAGAATTACGGTTTAACGTATAACGTCATATAGTAATGCGTCAAAACGTATAACGCCATTTAGTAATGCGTCATAACGTATAACGCCATTTAGTAAAGCGTCATAACGTATAACACCATATAGTAATGCGTCATAACGTATAACGCCATATAGTAATGAGTCATAACGTATAATGTCATATAGTATTGCGTCATGAAGTATAACGTCATATAGAATTACGTCATAACGTAGAACATCACATAGTAATACGTCAGAACGTATAACGTCATATAGAGTTACGTCATAACTTATAACGTCACATAGTAGTACGTAATAACGTTTAACGCCATATAGAATTTCGGCATAACGTATAACGTCACAGAGAATTACGGTTTAGCGTATAACGTCATATAGCAATGCGTCATAACGTATAAGGCCATGTAGCAATGCGTCATAACGTACAACGTCACATAGTAATGCGTCATAACATATAACGTCAAATAGAATTACGTCATAACGTATAACGCCATATAGCAATGCGTCATAACGTATAAGGCCATTTAGCAATGCGTCATAACGTACAACGTCACATAGTAATACGTCATAACGTATAACGTCATATAGAATTAGGGTTTAACGCATAACGTCATATAGAATTACGGTTTAGCGTATAACGTCATATAGAATTGGGGTTTAACGTATAACGTTATATAGTAATGCGTCATAACGTATAACGTCATATAGAATTACGGTTTAACGTATAACGCCATATAGTAATGCGTCATAACGTATAACGTCATGTACTATTGCGTCATGAAGTATAACGTCATGTAGAATTAGGTCATAACGTAGAACATCGCATAGTAATACGTCATAACGTATAACGTCATATAGAATTACGGCATAACGTATAACATCACATGGAATTAGGGTTCAGCGTATAACGTCATATAGCAATGCGTCATAACGTATAACGCCATATAGAATTACGGCATAATATAAAACGTCAAATAGTAATACGTCATAACATATAACGCCATATAGCAATGCGTCATAACGTATAACGTCAAATGGAATTACGGTTTAACGTATAACGTCATATAGTAATGCGTCATGACGTATAACGCCATATAGTAAATTGTCATAACGTATGAAGTCATATAGTATTGCGACATGACGTATAACGTCATATAGAATTATGTCATAACGTAGAACATCACATAGTAATACGTCATAACGTATAACGTCACACAGAATTACGGTTTAGCGTATAACGTCATATAGCAATGCGTCATAACGTATAACGCCATTTAGTAATGCGTCATAACATATAATGCCATATAGTAATGCGTCATAACCTATAACTTCATATAGTATTGCGTCATGACGTACAATGTCATATAGTATTGCGTCATGACGTATAACGTCATCTAGATTTACGTCATAACGTATTACGTCACATAGTAATACGTTTTTAACGTATAACGTCATACAGCATTACGTCATAACGTATAACGTCATATAGAGTTACGTCATAACTTATAACGTCACATATTTATACGTAATAACGTTTAACGTCATACAGAATTCCGGTTTAACGTATAACGCCATATAGCAATGCGTTATAAAGTATAACGTCACATAGTAATACGTCATAACGTATAACGTCATATAATAAGGCGACATGACGTATAACGCCATATAGCAATGCGTCATAACGTACAACGTGATATAGAAATACGTCATAACGTATAACGTCACATATTAATACGTCATAACGTATAACGTCATATAGAATTCCGGTTTAACGTATAACGTCATATGTAATTACGGTTTAACGTATAAAGCCATATAGAATTTCGGCATAACGTATAACGTCACATAGTAATACGTCATAACGTATAACGTCATATAATAAGGCGACATGACGTATAACGCCATATAGCAATGCGTCATAACGTACAACGTCATATACAAATACGTCATAACGTATAACTTCACATAGTAATACGTCATAACGTATAACGTCATATAGAATTGCGTCATAACGTATAACGTCACATAGTAATACGTCATAACGTATAACGTCATATAGAATTCCGGTTTGACGTATAACGTCATATGTAATTACGGTTTAACGTATAAAGCCATATAGAATTACGGCATAACGTATAACGTCACATTGTAATACGTCATAACGTATAACGTCATATAATAAGGCGACATAACGTATAACGTCATATAGAATAACGTCATATCGTATAACGTCACGTAGTAATACGTCATAACGTATAACGTCACATGGAATTACGGTTTAACGTATAACGTCATATAGAATTCCTTTTTAACGTATAACGTCATATAGTAATGCGTCATAACGTATAACGCCATTTAGTAATACGTCATAACGTATAACGCCATATAGCCATGCGCCATAACGTATAACGTCATACGGAATTACGGTTTAACGTATAACGTCATATAGTAATGCGTCATAACGTATAACGCCATATAGTAATGCGTCATAACGTATGACGTCATATAGTATTGCGTCATGACGTATAACGTCGTATAGAATTAGGTCATAACGTAGAACGTCACATAGTAATACGTAATAACGTTTAACATCATATAGAATTCCGGTTTAACGTATAACGCCATATAGCAACGCGTTATAAAGTATAACGTGATATAGTAATGCGTGATAACGTATAATGTCATATAGAATTTGGTCATAACGTAGAACATCACATAGTAATACGTCATAACGTATAACGTCACGTAGAATTACGGTTTAACGTATAACGTCATATAGTAATGCGTCATACCGCATCACGCCATTTAGTAATGCGTCATAACGTACAACGTCACATAGTAATACGTCATAACGTATAACGTCATATCGAATTACGTCATAACGTATAACGCCATATAGCAATGCGTCATAACGTGTAACGTCATATAGTATTGCGTCATGACGTATAACGTCATATAAAATGACGTCATAACGTAGAACATCACATAGTAATACGTCCTAACGTATAACGTCATATAGAATTACGTCATAACTTACAACGTCACATAGTAATACGTCATAACGTATAACATCATATAGAATTTCGGTATAACGTATATCGTCACAGAGAATTACGGTTTAGCGTATAACGTCATATAGCAATGCGTCATAACGTATGAGGCCATATAGCAATGCGTCATAACGTACAACGTCACATAGTAATACGTCATAACGTATAACGTCATATAGAATTACGGCATAACGTATAACGTCACATAGTAATACGTCATAACGTATAACGTCATATAGAATTCCGGTTTAACGTATAACTTCACATAGTAATACGTCATAACGTATAACGTCATATAGAATTGCGTCATAACGTATAACGTCACATAGTGATACGTCATAACGTATAACGTCATATAGAATTCCGGTTTTACGTATAACGTCATATGTAATTACGGTTTAACGTATAAAGCCATATAGAATTACGGCATAACGTATAACGTCACATAGTAATACGTCATAACGTATAACGTCACATAGTAATACGTCATAACGTATAACGTCATATTATAAGGCGACATGACGTATAATGTCATATAGAATTACGTCATAACGTATAACGTCACGTAGTAATACGTCATAACGTATAACCTCACATAGAATTACGGTTTAACGTATAACGTCATATAGAATTACGGTTTAGCGTATAACGTCATATAGAATTAGGGTTTAACGTATAACGTCATATAGTAATGCGTCATAACGTATAACGTCATATAGAATTACGGTTTAACGTATACCGTCATACAGTAATGCGTCATAACGTATAACGTCACATAGAATTACGGCATAACGTATAACGTCATATAGAATTAGGGTTTAACGTATAACGTCATATAGATTTACGGTTTAGCGTATAACGTCATGTAGAATTAGGTCATAACGTAGAACATCACATAGTAATACGTCATAACGTATAACGTCATATAGAATTACGGCATAACGTATAACATCACATGGAATTAGGGTTTAGCGTATAACGTCATATAGCAATGCGTCATAACATATAACGCCATATAGAATTACGGCATAATATAAAACGTCAAATAGTAATACGTCATAACGTATAACGCCATATAGCAATGCGTCATAACGTATAACGTCAAATGGAATTACGGTTTAACGTATAACGTCATATAGTAATGCGTCATAACGTATGACGTCATATAGTATTCCGTCATAGCGTATAACGTCATATAGAATTACGTCATAACGTAGAACATCACATAGTAATACGTCATAACGTATAACGTCATATAGAATTAGGGTTTAACGTATGACGTCATATAGAATTACGGTTTAACGTATAACGGCATATGGTAATGCGTCATAACGTATAACGCCATATAGTAATGAGTCATAACGTATAATGTCATATAGTATTGCGTCATGAAGTATAACGTCATATAGAATTACGTCATAACGTAGAACATCACATAGTAATACGTCAGAACGTATAACGTCATATAGAGTTACATCATAACTTATAACGTCACATAGTAGTACGTAATAACGTTTAACGTCATATAGAATTTCGGCATAACGTATAACGTCACAGAGAATTACGGTTTAGCGTATAACGTCATATAGCAATGCGTCATAACGTATAAGGCCATGTAGCAATGCGTCATAACGTACAACGTCACATAGTAATACGTCATAACATATAACGTCAAATAGAATTACGTCATAACGTATAACGCCATATAGCAATGCGTCATAACGTATAAGGCCATTTAGCAATGCGTCATAACGTACAACGTCACATAGTAATACGTCATAACGTAGAACATCACATAGTAATACGTCATAACGTATAACGTCATATAGAATTAGGGTTTAACGTATGACGTCATATAGAATTACGGTTTAACGTATAACGTCATATGGTAATGCGTCATAACGTATAACGCCATATAGTAATGAGTCATAACGTATAATGTCATATAGTATTGCGTCATGAAGTATAACGTCATGTAGAATTACGTCATAACGTAGAACATCACATAGTAATACATCAAAACGTATAACGTCATATAGAGTTACGTCATAACTTATAACGTCACATAGTAGTACGTAATAACGTTTAACGTCATATAGTATTGCGTCATGACGTATAACGTCATGTAGAATTAGGTCATAACGTAGAACATCACATAGTAATACGTCATAACGTACAAGGTCATACAGTAATTCGTCATACCGTATAAAGTCATATAGAATTACGGCATAAAGTATAACGTCACGTAGTAATACGTCATAACGTACAACGTCATATAGAATTGCGGCATGACGTATAAAGTCACATGGTAATACGTCATAACGTATAACGTCACTTAGAATTACGGTTTCGCGTATAACGTCATATGTAATTACGGTTTAATGTATAACGTATAACGTCATGTCGTATTGCGTCATGAAGTATAACGTCATGTAGAATTAGGTCATAACGTAGAAAATCACATAGTAATACGCCATAACGTATAACGTCATATAGAATTAGGGTTTAACGTATAACGTCATATAGAATTATGGTTTAGCGTATAACGTCATATAGAATTAGGGTCTAACGTATAACGCCATATAGTAATGCGTCATAACGTATAACGTCATATAGAATTACGGTTTAACGTATAACGTCATATAGTAATGCGTCAAAACGTATAACGCCATTTAGTAATGCGTCATAACGTATAACGCCATTTAGTAAAGCGTCATAACGTATAACGCCATATAGTAATGCGTCATAACGTATAACGCCATATAGTAATGCGTCATAACGTATGACGTCATATAGTATTCCGTCATAGCGTATAACGTCATATAGAATTACGTCATAACGTAGAACATCACATAGTAATACGTCATAACGTATAAAGTCATATAGAATTAGGATTTAACGTATGACGTCATATAGAATTACGGTTTAACGTATAACGTCATATGGTAATGCGTCATAACGTATAACGCCATATAGTAATGAGTCATAACGTATAATGTCATATAGTATTGCGTCATGAAGTATAACGTCATATAGAATTACGTCATAACGTAGAACATCACATAGTAATACGTCAAAACGTATAACGTCATATAGTGTTACGTCATAACTTATAACGTCACATAGTAGTACGTAATAACGTTTAACGTCATATAGAATTTCGGCATAACGTATAACGTCGCAGAGAATTACGGGTAAGCGTATAACGTCATATAGCAATGCGTCATAACGTATAAGGCCATATAGCAATGCGTCATAACGTACAACGTCACATAGTAATACGTCATAACGTATAACGTCATATAGAATTAGGGTTTAACGCATAACGTCATATAGAATTACGGTTTAGCGTATAACGTCATATAGAATTAGGGTTTAACGTATAACGTCATATAGTAATGCGTCATAACGTATAACGTCACTTAGAATTACGGTTTCGCGTATAACGTCATATGTAATTACGGTATAATGTATAACGTATAACGTCATGTAGTATTGCGTCATGAAGTATAACGTCATGTAGAATTAGGTCATAACGTAGAAAATCACATAGTAATACGCCATAACGTATAACGTCATATAGTCTTACGGCATAACGTATAACATCACATGGAATTACGGTTTAGCGTATAACGTCATATAGAATTAGGGTTTAACGTATAACGTCATATAGTAATGCGTCATAACGTATAACGTCACTTAGAATTACGGTTTCGCGTATAACGTCATATGTAATTACGGTTTAATGTATAACGTATAACGTCATGTAGTATTGCGTCATGAAGTATAACGTCATGTAGAATTAGGTCATAACGTAGAAAATCACATAGTAATACGCCATAACGTATAACGCCATATAGAATTAGGGTTTAACGTATAACGTCATATAGAATTATGGTTTAGCGTATAACGTCATATAGAATTAGGGTCTAACGTATAACGCCATATAGTAATGCGTCATAACGTATAACGTCATATAGAATTACGGTTTAACGTATAACGTCATATAGTAATGCGTCAAAACGTATAACGCCATTTAGTAATGCGTCATAACGTATAACGCCATTTAGTAAAGCGTCATAACGTATAACGCCATATAGTAATGCGTCATAACGTATAACGCCATATACTAATGCGTCATAACGTATGACGTCATATAGTATTCCGTCATAGCGTATAACGTCATATAGAATTACGTCATAACGTAGAACATCACATAGTAATACGTCATAACGTATAACGTCATATAGAATTAGGGTTTAACGTATGACGTCATATAGAATTACGGTTTAACGTATAACGTCATATGGTAATGCGTCATAACGTATAACGTCATATAGAATTACGGTTTAACGTATACCGTCATACAGTAATGCGTCATAACGTATAACGTCATATAGAATTACGTCATAACGTAGAACATCACATAGTAATACGTCATAACGTATAACGTCATATAGAATTAGGGTTTAACGCATAACGTCATATAGAATTACGGTTTAGCGTATAACGTCATATAGAATTAGGGTTTAACGTATAACGTCATATAGTAATGCGTCATAACGTATAACGTCATATAGAATTACGGTTTAACGTATAACGCCATATAGTAATGCGTCATAACGTATAACGTCATGTACTATTGCGTCATGAAGTATAACGTCATGTAGAATTACGGCATAACGTATAACATCACATGGAATTAGGGTTTAGCGTATAACGTCATATAGCAATGCGTCATAATGTATAACGCCATATAGAATTACGGCATAATATAAAACGTCAAATAGTAATACGTCATAACATATAACGCCATATAGCAATGCGTCATAACGTATAACGTCAAATGGAATTACGGTTTAACGTATAACGTCATATAGTAATGCGTCATGACGTATAACGCCATATAGTAAATTGTCATAACGTATGAAGTCACATAGTATTGCGACATGACGTATAACGTCATATAGTATTGCGTCATGACGTATAACGTCATCTAGATTTACGTCATAACGTATTACGTCACATAGTAATACGTCTTTAACGTATAACGTCATACAGCATTACGTCATAACGTATAACGTCATATAGAGTTACGTCATAACTTATAACGTCACATATTTATACGTAATAACGTTTAACGTCATACAGAATCCCGGTTTAACGTATAACGCCATATAGCAATGCGTTATAAAGTATAACGTCACATAGTAATACGTCATAACGTATAACGTCATATAATAAGGCGACATGACGTATAACGCCATATAGCAATGCGTCATAACGTACAACGTCATATAGAAATACGTCATAACGTATAACGTCACATATTAATACGTCATAACGTATAACGTCATATAGAATTCCGGTTTAACGTATAACGTCATATGTAATTACGGTTTAACGTATAAAGCCATATAGAATTTCGGCATAACGTATAACGTCACATAGTAATACGTCATAACGTATAACGTCATATAATAAGGCGACATGACGTATAACGCCATATAGCAATGCGTCATAACGTACAACGTCATATACAAATACGTCATAACGTATAACTTCACATAGTAATACGTCATAACGTATAACGTCATATAGAATTGCGTCATTACGTATAACGTCACATAGTAATACGTCATAACGTATAACGTCATATAGAATTCCGGTTTGACGTATAACGTCATATGTAATTACGGTTTAACGTATAAAGCCATATAGAATTACGGCAATAACGTATAACGTCACATTGTAATACGTCATAACGTATAACGTCATATAATAAGGCGACATGACGTATAACGTCATATAGAATAACGTCATATCGTATAACGTCACGTAGTAATACGTCATAACGTATAACGTCACATGGAATTACGGTTTAACGTATAACGTCATATAGAATTCCTTTTTAACGTATAACGTCATATAGTAATGCGTCATAACGTATAACGCCATATAGTAATACGTCATAACGTATAACGCCATATAGCCATGAGCCATAACGTATAACGTCATACGGAATTACGGTTTAACGTATAACGTCATATAGTAATGCGTCATAACGTATAACGCCATATAGTAATGCGTCATAACGTATGACGTCATATAGTATTGCGTCATGACGTATAACGTCGTATAGAATTAGGTCATAACGTAGAACGTCACATAGTAATACGTAATAACGTTTAACATCATATAGAATTCCGGTTTAACGTATAACGCCATATAGCAACGCGTTATAAAGTATAACGTGATATAGTAATGCGTGATAACGTATAATGTCATATAGAATTTGGTCATAACGTAGAACATCACATAGTAATACGTCATAACGTATAACGTCACGTAGAATTACGGTTTAACGTATAACGTCATATAGTAATGCGTCATACCGCATCACGCCATTTAGTAATGCGTCATAACGTACAACTTCACATAGTAATACGTCATAACGTATAACGTCATATCGAATTACGTCATAACGTATAACGCCATATAGCAATGCGTCATAACGTGTAACGTCATATAGTATTGCGTCATGACGTATAACGTCATATATAATGACGTCATAACGTAGAACATCACATAGTAATACGTCCTAACGTATAACGTCATATAGAATTACGTCATAACTTACAACGTCACATAGTAATACGTCATAACGTATAACATCATATAGAATTTCGGTATAACGTATATCGTCACAGAGAATTACGGTTTAGCGTATAACGTCATATAGCAATGCGTCATAACGTATGAGGCCATATAGCAATGCGTCATAACGTACAACGTCACATAGTAATACGTCATAACGTATAACGTCATATAGAATTACGGCATAACGTATAACGTCACATAGTAATACGTCATAACGTATAACGTCATATAGAATTCCGGTTTAACGTATAACTTCACATAGTAATACGTCATAACGTATAACGTCATATAGAATTGCGTCATAACGTATAACGTCACATAGTGATACGTCATAACGTATAACGTCATATAGAATTCCGGTTTTACGTATAACGTCATATGTAATTACGGTTTAACGTATAAAGCCATATAGAATTACGGCATAACGTATAACGTCACATAGTAATACGTCATAACGTATAACGTCACATAGTAATACGTCATAACGTATAACGTCATATTATAAGGCGACATGACGTATAATGTCATATAGAATTACGTCATAACGTATAACGTCACGTAGTAATACGTCATAACGTATAACCTCACATAGAATTACGGTTTAACGTATAACGTCATATAGAATTCCTTTTTAGCGTATAACGTCATATAGTAATGCGTCATAACGTATAACGCCATATAGTAATGCGTCATAACGTATAACGTCATGTACTATTGCGTCATGAAGTATAACGTCATGTAGAATTAGGTCATAACGAAGAACATCACATAGTAATACGTCATAACGTATAAGGTCATACAGTAATTCGTCATACCGTATAAAGTCATATAGAATTACGGCATAAAGTATAACGTCACGTAGTAATACGTCATAACGTACAACGTCATATAGAATTGCGGCATGACGTATAACATCACATGGAATTACGGTTTAGCGTATAACGTCATATAGCAATGCGTCATAACGTATAACGCCATTTAGTAATGCGTCCTAACGGATAACGTCATATAGCAATGCGTCATAACGTATACCGTCATACAGTAATGCGTCATAACGGATAACGTCACATAGAATTACGGTTTAGCGTATAACGTCACATAGAATTACGGTTTAGCGTATAACGTCATATAGAATTACGGTTTAACGTACAACGTCATATAGTAATGCGTCATAACGTATAACGTCATATAGAATTACGTCATAACGTAGAACATCACATAGTAATACGTCATAACGTATAACGTCATATAGAATTAGGGTTTAACGCATAACGTCATATAGAATTACGGTTTAGCGTATAACGTCATATAGAATTAGGGTTTAACGTATAACGTCATATAGTAATGCGTCATAACGTATAACGTCATATAGAATTACGGTTTAACGTATACCGTCATACAGTAATGCGTCATAACGTATAACGTCACATAGAATTACGGCATAACGTATAACGTCATATAGAATTAGGGTTTAACGTATAACGTCATATAGATTTACGGTTTAGCGTATAACGTCATGTAGAATTAGGTCATAACGTAGAACATCACATAGTAATACGTCATAACGTATAACGTCATATAGAATTACGGCATAACGTATAACATCACATGGAATTGGGGTTTAGCGTATAACGTCATATAGCAATGCGTCATAACATATAACGCCATATAGAATTACGGCATAATATAAAACGTCAAATAGTAATACGTCATAACGTATAACGCCATATAGCAATGCGTCATAACGTATAACGTCAAATGGAATTACGGTTTAACGTATAACGTCATATAGTAATGCGTCATAACGTATGACGTCATATAGTATTCCGTCATAGCGTATAACGTCATATAGAATTACGTCATAACGTAGAACATCACATAGTAATACGTCATAACGTATAACGTCATATAGAATTAGGGTTTAACGTATGACGTCATATAGAATTACGGTTTAACGTATAACGTCATATGGTAATGCGTCATAACGTATAACGCCATATAGTAATGACTCATAACGTATAATGTCATATAGTATTGCGTCATGAAGTATAACGTCATATAGAATTACGTCATAACGTAGAACATCACATAGTAATACGTCAGAACGTATAACGTCATATAGAGTTACGTCATAACTTATAACGTCACATAGTAGTACGTAATAACGTTTAACGTCATATAGAATTTCGGCATAACGTATAACGTCACAGAGAATTACGGTTTAGCGTATAACGTCATATAGCAATGCGTCATAACGGATAAGGCCATGTAGCAATGCGTCATAACGTACAACGTCACATAGTAATACGTCATAACATATAACGTCAAATAGAATTACGTCATAACGTATAACGCCATATAGCAATGCGTCATAACGTATAAGGTCATACAGTAATTCGTCATACCGTATAAAGTCATATAGAATTACGGCATAAAGTATAACGTCACGTAGTAATACGTCATAACGTACAACGTCATATAGAATTGCGGCATGACGTATAAAGTCACATGGTAATACGTCATAACGTATAACGTCACTTAGAATTACGGTTTCGCGTATAACGTCATATGTAATTACGGTTTAATGTATAACGTATAACGTCATGTAGTATTGCGTCATGAAGTATAACGTCATGTAGAATTAGGTCATAACGTAGAAAATCACATAGTAATACGCCATAACGTATAACGTCATATAGAATTAGGGTTTAACGTATAACGTCATATAGAATTATGGTTTAGCGTATAACGTCATATAGAATTAGGGTCTAACGTATAACGCCATATAGTAATGCGTCATAACGTATAACGTCATATAGAATTACGGTTTAACGTATAACGTCATATAGTAATGCGTCAAAACGTATAACGCCATTTAGTAATGCGTCATAACGTATAACGCCATTTAGTAAAGCGTCATAACGTATAACGCCATATAGTAATGCGTCATAACGTATAACGCCATATAGTAATGCGTCATAACGTATGACGTCATATAGTATTCCGTCATAGCGTATAACGTCATATAGAATTACGTCATAACGTAGAACATCACATAGTAATACGTCATAACGTATAACGTCATATAGAATTAGGGTTTAACGTATGACGTCATATAGAATTACGGTTTAACGTATAACGTCATATGGTAATGCGTCATAACGTATAACGCCATATAGTAATGAGTCATAACGTATAATGTCATATAGTATTGCGTCATGAAGTATAACGTCATATAGAATTACGTCATAACGTAGAACATCACATAGTAGTACGTCAAAACGTATAACGTCATATAGTGTTACGTCATAACTTATAACGTCACATAGTAGTACGTAATAACGTTTAACGTCATATAGAATTTCGGCATAACTTATAACGTCGCAGAGAATTACGGGTAAGCGTATAACGTCATATAGCAATGCGTCATAACGTATAAGGCCATATAGCAATGCGTCATAACGTACAACGTCACATAGTAATACGTCATAACGTATAACGTCATATAGAATTAGGGTTTAACGCATAACGTCATATAGAATTACGGTTTAGCGTATAACGTCATATAGAATTAGGGTTTAACGTATAACGTCATATAGTAATGCGTCATAACGTATAACGTCACTTAGAATTACGGTTTCGCGTATAACGTCATATGTAATTACGGTTTAATGTATAACGTATAACGTCATGTAGTATTGCGTCATGAAGTATAACGTCATGTAGAATTAGGTCATAACGTAGAAAATCACATAGTAATACGCCATAACGTATAACGTCATATAGTCTTACGGCATAACGTATAACATCACATGGAATTACGGTTTAGCGTATAACGTCATATAGCAATGCGTCATAACGTATAACGCCATTTAGTAATGCGTCCTAACGGATAGCGTCATATAGAATTACGGTTTAACGTATACTGTCATACAGTAATGCGTCATAACGTATAACGTCACATAGAATTACGGTTTAGCGTATAACGTCACATAGAATTACGGTTTAGCGAATAACGTCATATAGAATTAGGGTTTAACGTACAACGTCATATAGTAATGCGTCATAACGTATAACGTCATATAGAATTACGTCATAACGTAGAACATCACATAGTAATACGTCATAACGTATAACGTCATATAGAATTAGGGTTTAACGCATAACGTCATATAGAATTACGGTTTAGCGTATAACGTCATATAGAATTAGGGTTTAACGTATAACGTCATATAGTAATGCGTCATAACGTATAACGTCATATAGAATTACGGTTTAACGTATACCGTCATACAGTAATGCGTCATAACGTATAACGTCATATAGAATTACGTCATAACGTAGAACATCACATAGTAATACGTCATAACGTATAACGTCATATAGAATTAGGGTTTAACGCATAACGTCATATAGAATTACGGTTTAGCGTATAACGTCATATAGAATTAGGGTTTAAAGTATAACGTCATATAGTAATGCGTCATAACGTATAACGTCATATAGAATTACGGTTTAACGTATAACGCCATATAGTAATGCGTCATAACGTATAACGTCATGTACTATTGCGTCATGAAGTATAACGTCATGTAGAATTACGGCATAACGTATAACATCACATGGAATTAGGGTTTAGCGTATAACGTCATATAGCAATGCGTCATAATGTATAACGCCATATAGAATTACGGCATAATATAAAACGTCAAATAGTAATACGTCATAACATATAACGCCATATAGCAATGCGTCATAACGTATAACGTCAAATGGAATTACGGTTTAACGTATAACGTCATATAGTAATGCGTCATGACGTATAACGCCATATAGTAAATTGTCATAACGTATGAAGTCACATAGTATTGCGACATGACGTATAACGTCATATAGAATTATGTCATAACGTAGAACATCACATAGTAATACGTCATAACGTATAACGTCACATAGAATTACGGTTTAGCGTATAACGTCATATAGCAATGCGTCATAACGTATAACGCCATTTAGTAATGCGTCATAACATATAACGCCATATAGTAATGCGTCATAACCTATAACTTCATATAGTATTGCGTCATGACGTACAATGTCATATAGTATTGCGTCATGACGTATAACGTCATCTCGATTTACGTCATAACGTATTACGTCACATAGTAATACGTCTTTAACGTATAACGTCATACAGCATTACGTCATAACGTATAACGTCATATAGAGTTACGTCATAACTTATAACGTCACATATTTATACGTAATAACGTTTAACGTCATACAGAATTCCGGTTTAACGTATAACGCCATATAGCAATGCGTTATAAAGTATAACGTCACATAGTAATACGTCATAACGTGTAACGTCATATAATAAGGCGACATGACGTATAACGCCATATAGCAATGCGTCATAACGTACAACGTCATATAGAAATACGTCATAACGTATAACGTCACATAGTAATACGTCATAACGTATAACGTCATATAGAATTCCGGTTTAACGTATAACGTCATATGTAATTACGGTTTAACGTATAAAGCCATATAGAATTTCGGCATAACGTATAACGTCACATAGTAATACGTCATAACATATAACGTCATATAATAAGGCGACATGACGTATAACGCCATATAGCAATGCGTCATAACGTACAACGTCATATACAAATACATCATAACGTATAACGTCACATAGTAATAAGTCATAACGTATAACGTCATATAGAATTCCGGTTTGACGTATAACGTCATATGTAATTACGGTTTAACGTATAAAGCCATATAGAATACGGCATAACGTATAACGTCACATTGTAATACGTCATAACGTATAACGTCATATAATAAGGCGACATGACGTATAACGTCATATAGAATAACGTCATAACGTATAACGTCACGTAGTAATACGTCATAACGTATAACGTCACATGGAATTACGGTTTAACGTATAACGTCATATAGAATTCCTTTTTAACGTATAACGTCATATAGTAATGCGTCATAACGTATAACGCCATATAGTAATACGTCATAACGTATAACGCCATATAGCCATGCGCCATAACGTATAACGTCATACGGAATTACGGTTTAACGTATAACGTCATATAGTAATGCGTCATAACGTATAACGCCATATAGTAATGCGTCATAACGTATGACGTCATATAGTATTGCGTCATGACGTATAACGTCGTATAGAATTAGGTCATAACGTAGAACGTTACATAGTAATACGTAATAACGTTTAACGTCATATAGAATTCCGGTTTAACGTATAACGCCATATAGCAACGCGTTATAAAGTATAACGTGATATAGTAATGCGTGATAACGTATAATGTCATATAGAATTTGGTCATAACGTAGAACATCACATAGTAATACGTCATAACGTATAACGTCACGTAGAATTACGGTTTAACGTATAACGTCATATAGTAATGCGTCATACCGCATCACGCCATTTAGTAATGCGTCATAACGTACAAAGTCACATAGTAATACGTCATAACGTATAACGTCATATCGAATTACGTCATAACGTATAACGCCATATAGCAATGCGTCATAACGTGTAACGTCATATAGTATTGCGTCATGACGTATAACGTCATATATAATGACGTCATAACGTAGAACATCACATAGTAATACGTCATAACGTATAACGCCATATAGATATGCGTCATAACGTATAACGTCATATGGAATTACGGTTTAGCGTATAACGTCATATAGTAATGCGTCATAACGTATAATGAAATTTAGTAATGCATCATAACATATAACGCCATATAGTAATACGTCCTAACGTATAACGTCATATAGAATTACGGCATAACGTATAACGTCACAGAGAATTACGGTTTAACGTATAACGCTATATTGCAATGCGTCATACCGTAAGACGTCATATAGAAGTACGGCATAATGTATAACGTCACATAGTAATACGTCATAACGTATAACGTCATATAGAATTACGCCATAACGTACAACGTCACATAGTATTACGTCAAAACGGATGACGTCATATAGTATTGCGTCATGACGTACAACGTTATATGTTATTGTGTAATAACGTATAACGTCACAAAGTGATACGTCATAACGTATAGCGCTATATTGTATTGCGTCATAACGTATAACGTCATATAGTATTGCGTCATAACGTATAACGTCACATAGTGTTACGTCATATCGTATAACGTCAAATAGTATTACTTCGTAACGGAAGACGTCATATAGAATTACGTCATGACGTATAAGGTCATATAGAATTACGTCATAACGTATAATGTCACATAGTAATACGTCATAACGTATAACGTCATATAGAATTACGGTTTAACGTATACCGTCACATAGTTATACGTCATAACGTATACCGCTATATTGTATAGCGTAATAACGTATAACGTCATATAATATTGCGCCAGAACGGATGACGCCATAAAGAATTACGTCATGACGTACAACGTTTCAGAGTATTACGTCATAACGTATAACGTCATATATAAATACGTCATTACGTATAACTTCACATAGTAATACGTCATAACGTAGAATGTCATGTATTATTGCGTCATAACGTATAACGTTATGTGGTATAACGCTATATGATATAACGTAATAATGTTGAACGTTGTACAGTATTAAGGTATAACGTATAACGTCACATAGTATTACTTCGTAACTAATTATGTCATATAGAAGTACGTCATGACGTATAACGTCTTATACAATTACGTCATAACGTGTAACGTCATATAGTATTGCGCCATGACGTATAACGTCATATAGAATGACGTCATAACGTAGAACATCACATAGTAATACGTCATAACGTATTACGCCATATAGAATTAGGGTTTAACGTATAACGTCATATGGAATTATGGTTTAACGTATAACGTCATATAGTATTGCGTCATAACGGATAACGCCATTTAGTAATGCGTCATAACGTATAATGTCCCATAGTAATACGTCATAACGTATAACGCCATATTGTAATGCGTCATAACGTATAACATCATATAGTATTGCGTCATGAAGTATAACGTCATATAGAATTACGTCATAACGTATAGCGTCACATAGTAATACGTCATAATGTATAACGTCACATAGTAATACGTCATAACGTATAACGAGATATAGGAATGCGTCATAACGTATAACGTCATATAGAATTGCGGTTTAACGTATAACGTAATATAGAATTCCGGTTTAACGTACAACGTCATATAGTAATGCGTGATAACGTATAACGTCATATAGTATTGCGTCATGACGTATAACGCCATATTGTAATGCGTCATACCATATAACGTCATATAGTATTGCGTCATGAAGTATAACGTCATATAGAATTACGTCATAACGTAGAACATCACATAGTAATACGTCATAACGTATAACGTCACATAGAATTACGGTTTAACGTATAACGCCATATAGCAATGCGTGATAACGTATAACGTCATATAGTATTGCGTCATGACGTATAACGTCATATAGAATTATTTCATAACGTAGAACATCATATAGTATTGCGTCATGACGTATAACGTCATATAGAATGACGTCATAACGTAGAACATCACATAGTAATGCGTCCTAACGTTTAACGTCATATAGAATTACGTCATAACATATAATGTCACATAGTAATGCGTCATAACGTATAACGTCATATAGAAATACGGCATAACGTATAACGTCACAGAGAATTACGGTTTAGCGTCTAACGTCATATAGCAATGCGTCATAACGTATAAGGCCATATAGCAATGCGTCATAACGTATAACGTCACATAGAAATACGATATAACGTATAACGTCACATAGTAATACGTCATAGCGTGTAACGTTCTATAGAATTACGTCATAACGTGTAACGTCACATAGTAATACGTCATAACGTATAACTTCATATAGAATTCCGGGTTAACGTATAACGCTATAATGCAATGCGTCATACCGTAAGACGTCATATAGAAGTACGGCATAATGTATAACGTCACATAGTAATACGTCATAACGTATAACGCCATATAGCTATGCGTCATAACGTATAAGGTCATATGGAATTACGGTTTAACGTATAACGTCATATAGTAATGCGTCATATCGTATAACGCCATATAGTAATGCAGCATAACGTATAACGTCACATAGAATTACGGTTTAGCGTATAACGTCATATAGCAATGCGTCATAACCTATAACGTCATATAGTATTGCTTCATGACGTATAACGTCATATAGAATTACGTCATAACGTATAACGCCATATAGCCATGCGTCATAACGTATAAGGTCATATCGAATTACGGTTTAACGTATAACTTCATATAGTAATGCGTCATAACGTACAACGTCATATGGAATTACGGTTTAACGTATAACTTCATATAGTAATGCGTCATAACGTATAACGCCATATAGTAATGCGTCATAACGTATGACGTCATATAGTATTGCGTCATGACGTATAACGTCATATAGCAATGCGTCATAACCTATAACGTCATATAGTATTGCGTCATGACGTATAACTTCCTATAGAATTACGTCATAACTTATAACGTCATATAGTAATACGTCATAACGTATAATGTCATATAGAATTACGGCATAACGTATAACGTCACAGAGAATTACGGTTTAGCGTCTAACGTCATATAGCAATGCGTCAGAACGTATAAGGCCATATAGCAATGAGTCATAACGTATAACGTCACATAGAAATACGATATAACGTATAACGTCACATAGTAATACGTCATAACGTGTAACGTTCTATAGAATTACGTCATAACGTGTAACGTCACATAGCAATACGTCATAACGTATAACTTCATATAGAATTCCGGGTTAACGTATAACGCTATAATGCAATGCGTCATACCGTAAGACGTCATATAGAAGTACGGCATAATGTATAACGTCACATAGTAATACGTCATAACGTATAACGCCATATAGCTATGCGTCATAACGTATAAGGTCATATCGAATTACGGTTTAACGTATAAGTTCATATAGTAATGCGTCATAACGTATAACGTCATATGGAATTACGGTTTAACGTATATCGTCATATAGTAATGCGTCATAACGTATAACGCCATATAGTAATGCGGCATAACGTATAACGTCACATAGAATTACGGTTTAGCGTATAACGTCATATAGCAATGCGTCATAATCTATAACGTCATATAGTATTGCTTCATGACGTATAACGTCATATAGAATTACGTCATAACGTATAACGCCATATAGCCATGCGTCATAACGTATAAGGTCATATCGAATTACGGTTTAACGTATAACTTCATATAGTAATGCGTCATAACGTATAACGTCATATGGAATGACGGTTTAACGTATAACTTCATATAGTAATGCGTCATAACGTATAACTTCATATAGTAATGCGTCATAACGTATAACGCCATATAGTAATGCGTCATAACGTATGACGTCATATAGTATTGCGTCATGACGTATAACGTCATATAGCAATGCGTCATAACCTATAACGTCATATAGTATTGCGTCATGACGTATAACGCCATATTGTAATGCGTCTTAACGTATAACGTCATACAGTATTGCCTCATGAAGCATCACGTCATATAGAATTACGTCATAACGTATAATGTCATATAGAATTACGGCATAACGTATAACGTCACAGAGAATTACGGTTTAGAGTCTAACGTCATATAGCAATGCGTCATAACGTATAAGGCCATATAGCAATGAGTCATATCGTATAACGTCATATAGTAATACGATATAACGTATAACGTCATATAATAAGGCGACTTGACGTATAACGTCACATAGTAATACGTCATAACGTATAACGCCATATAGATTTGCGTCATAACGTATAACGTCATATAGACCTACGGTTTAAGGTATAACGTCATATAGTAATGCGTCATAACGTATAACGCCATATTGTAATGCGTCATAACGTATAACGCCATATTGTAATGCGTCTTAACGTATAACGTCATACAGTATTGCCTCATGAAGTATAACGTCATATAGAATTACGTCATAACGTAGAACATCACATAGTAATACGTCATAACGTATAACGTCATATAGAGTTACGTCATAACTTATAACGTCACATAGTAATACGTAATAACGTTTAACGTCATATCGAATTCCGGTTTAACGTATAACGCCATATAGCAATGCGTTATAAAGTATAACGTCACATGGTAATACGTCATAACGAATAACGTCATATAATAAGGCGACATGACGTATAACGTCATATAGAATTCCGTCACAACGTATAACGTCACGTAGTAATACGTCATAACGTATAAAGTCACATAGTATTACGGTTTAACGTATAACGTAATATAGTATTCCGGTTTAACGTACAACGTCGTATAGTAATGCGTGATAACGTATAACGTCATATAGTATTGAGTCATGACGTATAACGTCATATAGAATTACGGCATAACATATAACGTCACATAGTAATACGACACAACGTATAGCGTCACATAGTAATACGTCATACTGTATAACGTCACATAGTAATACGTCATAACGTATAACGAGATATAGCAATGCGTCATAACGTATAACGTCATATAGACCGACGGTTTAAGGTATAACGTCATATAGTAATGCGTCATAACGTATAACGCCATATTGTAATGCGTCATAACGTATAACGCCATATTGTAATGCGTCATAACGTATAACGCCATATTGTAATACGTAATAACGTATAACGTCATACAGTATTGCCTCATGAAGTATAACGTCATATAGAATTACGTCATAACGTAGAACATCACATAGTAATACGTCATAGCGAATAACGTCATATAGAGTTACGTCATAACTTATAACGTCACATAGTAATACGTAATAACGTTTAACGTCATATCGAATTCCGGTTTAACGTTCAACGCCATATAGCAATGCGTTATAAAGTATAACGTCACATGGTAATACGTCATAACGAATAACGTCATATAGAATTACGGCATAACGTATAACGTCACACAGAATTACGGTTTAGCTTCTAACGTCATATAGCAATACGTCATAACGTATAAGGCCATATAGCAATGCGTCATAACGTATAACGTCATATAGAAATACGATATAACGTATAATGTCACATAGTAATACGTCATAACGTATAACGCCATATTGTAATGCGTCATAACGTATAATGTCACATAGTAATACGTCATAACGTATAACGCCATATTGTAATGCGTCATAACGTAAAACGTCATATGGAGTTACGTCATAACTTATAACGTCACATAGTAATACGTAATAACGTTTAACGTCATATCGAATTCCGGTTTAACGTATAACGCCATATAGCAATGCGTTATAAAGTATAACGTCACATGGTAATACGTCATAACGAATAACGTCATATAATAAGGCGACATGACGTATAACGTCATATAGAATTCCGTCACAACGTATAACGTCACGTAGTAATACGTCATAACGTATAAAGTCACATAGTATTACGGTTTAACGTATAACGTAATATAGTATTCCGGTTTAACGTACAACGTCGTATAGTAATGCGTGATAACGTATAACGTCATATAGTATTGAGTCATGACGTATAACGTCATATAGAATTACGGCATAACATATAACGTCACATAGTAATACGACACAACGTATAGCGTCACATAGTAATACGTCATACTGTATAACGTCACATAGTAATACGTCATAACGTATAACGAGATATAGCAATGCGTCATAACGTATAACGTCATATAGACCGACGGTTTAAGGTATAACGTCATATAGTAATGCGTCATAACGTATAACGCCATATTGTAATGCGTCATAACGTATAACGCCATATTGTAATGCGTCATAACGTATAACGCCATATTGTAATACGTAATAACGTATAACGTCATACAGTATTGCCTCATGAAGTATAACGTCATATAGAATTACGTCATAACGTAGAACATCACATAGTAATACGTCATAGCGAATAACGTCATATAGAGTTACGTCATAACTTATAACGTCACATAGTAATACGTAATAGCGTTTAACGTCATATCGAATTCCGGTTTAACGTTCAACGCCATATAGCAATGCGTTATAAAGTATAACGTCACATGGTAATACGTCATAACGAATAACGTCATATAGAATTACGGCATAACGTATAACGTCACACAGAATTACGGTTTAGCTTCTAACGTCATATAGCAATACGTCATAACGTATAAGGCCATATAGCAATGCGTCATAACGTATAACGTCATATAGAAATACGATATAACGTATAATGTCACATAGTAATACGTCATAACGTATAACGCCATATTGTAATGCGTCATAACGTATAATGTCACATAGTAATACGTCATAACGTATAACGCCATATTGTAATGCGTCATAACGTAAAACGTCATATGGAGTTACGTCATAACTTATAACGTCACATAGTAATACGTAATAACGTTTAACGTCATATCGAATTCCGGTTTAACGTATAACGCCATATAGCAATGCGTTATAAAGTATAACGTCACATGGTAATACGTCATAACGAATAACGTCATATAATAAGGCGACATGACGTATAACGTCATATAGAATTCCGTCACAACGTATAACGTCACGTAGTAATACGTCATAACGTATAAAGTCACATAGTATTACGGTTTAACGTATAACGTAATATAGTATTCCGGTTTAACGTACAACGTCGTATAGTAATGCGTGATAACGTATAACGTCATATAGTATTGAGTCATGACGTATAACGTCATATAGAATTACGGCATAACATATAACGTCACATAGTAATACGACACAACGTATAGCGTCACATAGTAATACGTCATACTGTATAACGTCACATAGTAATACGTCATAACGTATAACGAGATATAGCAATGCGTCATAACGTATAACGTCATATAGACCGACGGTTTAAGGTATAACGTCATATAGTAATGCGTCATAACGTATAACGCCATATTGTAATGCGTCATAACGTATAACGCCATATTGTAATGCGTCATAACGTATAACGCCATATTGTAATACGTAATAACGTATAACGTCATACAGTATTGCCTCATGAAGTATAACGTCATATAGAATTACGTCATAACGTAGAACATCACATAGTAATACGTCATAGCGAATAACGTCATATAGAGTTACGTCATAACTTATAACGTCACATAGTAATACGTAATAACGTTTAACGTCATATCGAATTCCGGTTTAACGTTCAACGCCATATAGCAATGCGTTATAAAGTATAACGTCACATGGTAATACGTCATAACGAATAACGTCATATAGAATTACGGCATAACGTATAACGTCACACAGAATTACGGTTTAGCTTCTAACGTCATATAGCAATACGTCATAACGTATAAGGCCATATAGCAATGCGTCATAACGTATAACGTCATATAGAAATACGATATAACGTATAATGTCACATAGTAATACGTCATAACGTATAACGCCATATTGTAATGCGTCATAACGTATAATGTCACATAGTAATACGTCATAACGTATAACGCCATATTGTAATGCGTCATAACGTAAAACGTCATATGGAGTTACGTCATAACTTATAACGTCACATAGTAATACGTCATAACGTATAACGCCATATTGTAATGCGTCATAACGTATGACGTCATATAGTATTGCGTCATGAAGTATAACGTCATATAGAATTACGTCATAACGTATAGCGTCACATAGTAATACGTCATAATGTATAACGTCACATAGTAATACGTCATAACGTATAACGCCATATTGTAATGCGTCATAACGTATAACGTCATATAGTATTGCGTCATGAAGTATAACGTCATATAGAATTACGTCATAACGTATAACGCCATATAGTAATGAGTCATAACGTATAACGTCATATAGTATTGCGTCATGACGTATAACGTCACAGAGAATTACGGTTTAGCGTCTAACGTCATATAGCAATGCGTCATAACGTATAAGGCCATATAGCAATGCGTCATAACGTATAACGTCATATAGAAATACGATATAACGTATAACGTCATATAGTAATGCGTCATGACGTATAATGAAATTTAGTAATGCGTCATAACATATAACGCCATATAGTAATACGTCCTAACGTATAACGTCATATAAAATTACGGCATAACGTATAACGTCACAGAGAATTACGGTTTAACGTATAACGCTATATTGCAATGCGTCATACCGTAAGACGTCATATAGAAGTACGGCATAATGTATAACGTCACATAGTAATACGTCATAACGTATAACGTCATATAGAATTACGCCATAACGTACAACGTCACATAGTAATACGTCAAAACGGATGACGTCATATAGTATTGCGTCATGACGTACAACGTTATATGTTATTGTGTAATAACGTATAACGTCACAAAGTGATACGTCATAACGTATAGCGCTATATTGTATTGCGTCATAACGTATAACGTCATATAGTATTGCGTCATAACGTATAACGTCACATAGTGTTACGTCATATCGTATAACGTCAAATAGTATTACTTCGTAACGGAAGACGTCATATAGAATTACGTCATGACGTATAAAGTCATATAGAATTACGTCATAACGTATAATGTCACATAGTAATACGTCATAACGTATAACGTCATATAGAATTACGGTTTAACGTATACCGTCACATAGTTATACGTCATAACGTATACCGCTATATTGTATTGCGTAATAACGTATAACGTCATCTAATATTGCGCCAGAACGGATAACGCCATAAACAATTACGTCATGACGTACAACGTTTCAGAGTATTACGTCATAACGTATATCGTCATATATAAATACGTCATGACGTATAACTTCACATAGTAATACGTCATAACGTAGAATGTCATGTATTATTGCGTCATAACGTATAACGTTATGTGGTATAACGCTATATGATATAACGTAATAATGTTGAACGTTGTACAGTATTAAGGTATAACGTATAACGTCACATAGTATTACTTCGTAACTAATTATGTCATATAGAAGTACGTCATGACGTATAACGTCTTATAATATTACGTCATAACGTGTAACGTCATATAGTATTGCGTCATGACGCATAACGTCATATAGAATGACGTCATAACGTAGAACATCACATAGTAATACGTCATAACGTATTACGCCATATAGAATTAGGGTTTAACGTATAACGTCATATGGAATTATGGTTTAACGTATAACGTCATATAGTATTGCGTCATAACGGATAACGCCATTTAGTAATGCGTCATAACGTATATTGTCCCATAGTAATACGTCATAACGTATAACGCCATATTGTAATGCGTCATAACGTATAACATCATATAGTATTGCGTCATGAAGTATAACGTCATATAGAATTACGTCATAACGTAGAACATCACATAGTAATGCGTCCTAACGTTTAACGTCATATAGAATTACGTCATAACATATAATGTCACATAGTAATGCGTCATAACGTATAACGTCATATAGAAATACGGCATAACGTATAACGTCACAGAGAATTACGGTTTAGCGTCTAACGTCATATAGCAGTGCGTCATAACGTATAAGGCCATATAGCAATGCCTCATAACGTATAACGTCACATAGAAATACGATATAACGTATAACGTCACATAGTAATACGTCATAACGTGTAACGTTCTATAGAATTACGTCATAACGTGTAACGTCACATAGTAATACGTCATAACGTATAACTTCATATAGAATTCCGGATTAACGTATAACGCTATAATGCAATGCGTCATACCGTAAGACGTCATATAGAAGTACGGCATAATGTATAACGTCACATAGTAATACGTCATAACGTATAACGCCATATAGCTATGCGTCATAACGTATAAGGTCATATGGAATTACGGTTTAACGTATAACGTCATATAGTAATGCGTCATAACGTATAACGCCATATAGTAATGCAGCATAACGTATAACGTCACATAGAATTACGGTTTAGCGTATAACGTCATATAGCAATGCGTCATAAACTATAACGTCATATAGTATTGCTTCATGACGTATAACGTCATATAGAATTACGTCATAACGTATAACGCCATATAGCCATGCGTCATAACGTATAAGGTCATATCGAATTACGGTTTAACGTATAACTTCATATAGTAATGCGTCATAACGTATAACGCCATATAGTAATGCGTCATAACGTATGACGTCATATAGTATTGCGTCATGACGTATAACGTCATATAGCAATGCGTCATAACCTATAACGTCATATAGTAATACGTCATAACGTATAATGTCATATAGAATTACGGCATAACGTATAACGTCACAGAGAATTACGGTTTAGCGTCTAACGTCATATAGCAATGCGTCATAACGTATAAGGCCATATAGCAATGAGTCATAACGTATAACGTCATATAGTAATACGATATAACGTAT
This sequence comes from Bombus fervidus, assembly GCF_041682495.2. NCBI lineage: Eukaryota > Metazoa > Arthropoda > Insecta > Hymenoptera > Apidae > Bombus > Bombus fervidus. The sequence continues at coordinate 6,747,154 of NW_027212582.1, forward strand.
AACGTCATATAGAATTACGGCATAACGTATAACGCCATATTGTAATGCGTCATAACGTATAATGTCACATAGTAATACGTCATAACGTATAACGCCATATTGTAATGCGTCATAACGTAAAACGTCATATAGAGTTACGTCATAACTTATAACGTCACATAGTAATACGTCATAACGCATAACGCCATATTGTAATGCGTCATAACGTATAACGTCATATAGTATTGCGTCATGAAGTATAACGTCATATAGAATTACGTCACAACGTATAGCGTCACATAGTAATACGTCATAATGTATAACGTCACATAGTAATACGTCATAACGTATAACGCCATATTGTAATGCGTCATAACGTATAACGTCATATAGTATTGCGTCATGAAGTATAACGTCATATAGAATTACGTCATAACGTATAGCGTCACATAGTAATACGTCATAATGTATAACGTCACATAGTAATACGTCATAACGTATAACGAGATATAGCAATGCGTCATAACGTATAACGTCATATAGAATTACGGTTTAACGTATAACGTAATATAGAATTCCGGTTTAACGTACAACGTCATATAGTAATGCGTGATAACGTATAACGTCATATAGTATTGCGTCATGACGTATAACGTCATATAGAATTATTTCATAACGTAGAACATCACATAGTAATACGTCATAACGTATAACTTCATATAGAATTCCGGATTAACGTATAACGCTATAATGCAATGCGTCATACCGTAAGACGTCATATAGAAGTACGGCATAATGTATAACGTCACATAGTAATACGTCATAACGTATAACGCCATATAGCTATGCGTCATAACGTATAAGGTCATATGGAATTACGGTTTAACGTATAACGTCATATAGTAATGCGTCATAACGTATAACGCCATATAGTAATGCAGCATAACGTATAACGTCACATAGAATTACGGTTTAGCGTATAACGTCATATAGCAATGCGTCATAAACTATAACGTCATATAGTATTGCTTCATGACGTATAACGTCATATAGAATTACGTCATAACGTATAACGCCATATAGCCATGCGTCATAACGTATAAGGTCATATCGAATTACGGTTTAACGTATAACTTCATATAGTAATGCGTCATAACGTATAACGCCATATAGTAATGCGTCATAACGTATGACGTCATATAGTATTGCGTCATGACGTATAACGTCATATAGCAATGCGTCATAACCTATAACGTCATATAGTAATACGTCATAACGTATAATGTCATATAGAATTACGGCATAACGTATAACGTCACAGAGAATTACGGTTTAGCGTCTAACGTCATATAGCAATGCGTCATAACGTATAAGGCCATATAGCAATGAGTCATAACGTATAACGTCATATAGTAATACGATATAACGTATAACGTCATATAGAATTACGGCATAACGTATAACGCCATATTGTAATGCGTCATAACGTATAATGTCACATAGTAATACGTCATAACGTATAACGCCATATTGTAATGCGTCATAACGTAAAACGTCATATAGAGTTACGTCATAACTTATAACGTCACATAGTAATACGTCATAACGCATAACGCCATATTGTAATGCGTCATAACGTATAACGTCATATAGTATTGCGTCATGAAGTATAACGTCATATAGAATTACGTCACAACGTATAGCGTCACATAGTAATACGTCATAATGTATAACGTCACATAGTAATACGTCATAACGTATAACGCCATATTGTAATGCGTCATAACGTATAACGTCATATAGTATTGCGTCATGAAGTATAACGTCATATAGAATTACGTCATAACGTATAGCGTCACATAGTAATACGTCATAATGTATAACGTCACATAGTAATACGTCATAACGTATAACGAGATATAGCAATGCGTCATAACGTATAACGTCATATAGAATTACGGTTTAACGTATAACGTAATATAGAATTCCGGTTTAACGTACAACGTCATATAGTAATGCGTGATAACGTATAACGTCATATAGTATTGCGTCATGACGTATAACGTCATATAGAATTATTTCATAACGTAGAACATCACATAGTAATACGTCATAACGTATAACGTCACATAGAATTACGGTTTAACGTATAACGTCACATAGTAATGCGTCATACCGTATCACGCCATTTAGTAATGCGTCATAACGTACAACGTCACATAGTAATACGTCATAACGTATAACGTAATATAGAAATACGATATAACGTATAACGTCACATAATAATACGTCATAACGTGTACCGTTCTATAGAATTAAGTCATAACGTGTAACGTCACATAGTAATATGTCATAACGTATCACTTCATATAGAAATCCGGGTTAACGTATAATGCTATATAGCAATGCGTCATACCGTATAACGTCATATAGAATTACGGCATAATGTATAACGTCACATAGTAATACGTCATAACGTATAACGCCATATAGATATGCGTCATAACGTATAACGTCATATGGAATTACGGTTTAACGTATAACGTCATATAGTAATGCGTCATAACATATAACGCCATATAGTAATACGTCCTAACGTATAACGTCATATAGAATTACGGCATAACGTATAACGTCACAGAGAATTACGGTTTAACGTATAACGCTATATTGCAATGCGTCATACCGTAAGACGTCATATAGAAGTACGGCATAATGTATAACGTCACATAGTAATACGTAATAACGTTTAACGTCATATCGAATTCCGGTTTAACGTATAACGCCATATAGCAATGCGTTATAAAGTATAACGTCACATGGTAATACGTCATAACGAACAAGGTCATATAATAAGGCGACATGACGTATAACGCCATATAGAATTACGTCACAACGTATAACGTCACGTAGTAATACGTCATAACGTATAACGTCACATAGTATTACGGTTTAACGTATAACGTAATATAGTATTCCGGTTTAACGTACAACGTCGTATAGTAATGCGTGATAACGTATAACGTCATATAGTATTGCGTCATGACGTATAACGACATATAGAATTACGTCATAACGTATAGCGTCACATAGTAATACGTCATAATGTATAACGTCACATAGTAATACGTCATAACGTAAAACGTCATATAGAGTTACGTCATAACTTATAACGTCACATAGTAATACGTAATAACGTTTAACGTCATATCGAATTCCGGTTTAACGTATAACGCCATATAGCAATGCGTTATGAAGTGTAACGTCACATGGTAATACGTCATAACGTATAACGTCATATAATAAGGCGATATGACGTATAACGTCATATAGAATTACATCACATCATATAACGTCACGTAGTAATACGTCATAACGTATAACGTCACATAGAATTACGGATTAACGTATAACGTAATATAGAATTCCGGTTTAACGTACAACGTCATATAGTAATGGGTGTTAACGTATAACGTCATATAGTATTGCGTCATGACGTATAACGTCATATAGAATTATTTCATAACGTAGAACATCACATAGTAATACGTCATAACGTATAACGTCACATAGAATTACGGTTTAACGTATAACGTCATATAGTAATGCGTCATACCGTATCACGCCATTTAGTAATGCGTCATAACGTACAACGTCACATAGTAATACGTCATAACGTATAACGTAATATAGAATTACGTCATAACGTATAACGCCATATAGTAATGCGTCATAACGTATAACGTCATATAGTATTGCGTCATGACGTATAACGTCACAGAGAATTACGGTTTAGCGTCTAACGTCATATAGCAATCCGTCATAACGTATAAGGCCATATAGCAATGCGTCATAACGTATAACGTCATATAGAAATACGATATAACGTATAACGTCACATAGTAATACGTCATAACGTGTACCGTTCTATAGAATTAAGTCATAACGTGTAACGTCACATAGTAATATGTCATAACGTATCACTTCATATAGAAATCCGGGTTAACGTATAACGCTATATAGCAATGCGTCATACCGTATAACGTCATATAGAATTACGGCATAACTTATAACGTCACATAGAATTACGGTTTAGCGTATAACGTCATATAGCAATGCGTCAAAGCGTATGACGACATTTAGTAATGCGTCATAACGTATAACGCCATATAGTAATGCGTCATAACGTATGACGTCATATAGTATTGCGTCATGACGTATAACGTCATATAGTATTGCGTCATGAAGTATAACGTCATATAGAATTACGTCATAACGTATAGCGTCACATAGTAATACGTCATAACGTATAACGAGATATAGCAATGCGTCATAACGTATAACGTCATATAGAATTACGGTTTAACGTATAACGTAATATAGAATTCCGGTTTAACGTACAACGTCATATAGTAATGCGTGATAACGTATAACGTCATATAGTATTGCGTCATGACGTATAACGTCACATAGTAATACGGCATAACGTATAACGCCATATTGTAATGCGTCATAACGTATAACGTCATATAGTATTGCGTCATGAAGTATAACGTCATATAGAATTACGTCATAAGGTATAGCGTCACATAGTAATACGTCATAATGTATAACGTCACATAGTAATACGTCATAACGTATAACGAGATATAGCAATGCGTCATAAAGTATAACGTCATATAGAATTACGGTTTAACGTATAACGTAATATAGAATTCCGGTTTAACGTACAACGTCATATAGTAATGCGTGATAACGTATAACGTCATATAGTATTGCGTCATGACGTATCACGCCATATTGTAATGCGTCATACCATATAACGTCATATAGTATTGCGTCATGAAGTATAACGTCATATAGAATTACGTCATAACGTATAAGGCCATATAGCAATGCGTCATAACTTATAACGTCATATAGAAATACGATATAACGTATAACGTCAGATAGTAATACGTCATAACGTGTAACGTTCTATAGAATTAAGTCATAACGTGTAACGTCACATAGTAATATGTCATAACGTATCACTTCATATAGAAATCCGGGTTAACGTATAACGCTATATAGCAATGCGTCATACCGTATAACGTTTTACAGAATTACGGCATAATGTATAACGTCACATAGTAATACGTCATAACGTATAACGCCATATAGATATGCGTCATAACGTATAACGTCATATGGAATTACGGTTTAACGTATAACGTCATATAGTAATGCGTCATAACATATAACGCCATATAGTAATACGTCCTAACGTATAACGTCATATAGAATTACGGCATAACGTATAACGTCACAGAGAATTACGGTTTAACGTATAACGCTATATTGCAATGCGTCATACCGTAAGACGTCATATAGAAGTACGGCATAATGTATAACGTCACATAGTAATACGTAATAACGTTTAACGTCATATCGAATTCCGGTTTAACGTATAACGCCATATAGCAATGCGTTATAAGTATAACGTCACATGGTAATACGTCATAACGAACAAGGTCATATAATAAGGCGACATGACGTATAACGTCATATAGAATTACGTCACAACGTATAACGTCACGTAGTAATACGTCATAACGTGTAACGTTCTATAGAATTACGTCATAACGTGTAACGTCACATAGTAATACGTCATAACGTATCACTTCATATAGAAATCCGGGTTAACGTATAACGCTATATAGCAATGCGCCATACCGTATAACGTCATATAGAATTACGGCATAATGTATAACGTCACATAGTAATACGTCATAACGTGTAACGTTCTATAGAATTACGTCATAACGTGTAACGTCACATAGTAATACGTCATAACGTATCACTTCATATAGAAATCCGGGTTAACGTATAACGCTATATAGCAATGCGCCATACCGTATAACGTCATATAGAATTACGGCATAATGTATAACGTCACATAGTAATACGTCATAACGTATAACGCCATATAGATATGCGTCATAACGTATAACGTCATATGGAATTACGGTTTAGCGTATAACGTCATATAGTAATGCGTCATAACGTATAATGAAATTTAGTAATGCGTCATAACATATAACGCCATATAGTAATACGTCCTAACGTATAACGTCATATAGAATTACGGCATAACGTATAACGTCACAGAGAATTACGGTTTAACGTATAACGCTATATTGCAATGCGTCATACCGTAAGACGTCATATAGAAGTACGGCATAATGTATAACGTCACATAGTAATACGTCATAACGTATAACGTCATATAGAATTACGCCATAACGTACAACGTCACATAGTAATACGTCAAAACGGATGACGTCATATAGTATTGCGTCATGACGTACAACGTTATATGTTATTGTGTAATAACGTATAACGTCACAAAGTGATACGTCATAACGTATAGCGCTATATTGTATTGCGTCATAACGTATAACGTCATATAGTATTGCGTCATAACGTATAACGTCACATAGTGTTACGTCATATCGTATAACGTCAAATAGTATTACTTCGTAACGGAAGACGTCATATAGAACTACGTCATGACGTATAAAGTCATATAGAATTACGTCATAACGTATAATGTCACATAGTAATACGTCATAACGTATAACGTCATATAGAATTACGGTTTAACGTATACCGTCACATAGCTATACGTCATTACGTATACCGCTATATTGTATTGCGTAATAACGTATAACGTCATATAATATTGCGCTAGAACGGATGACGCCATAAAGAATTACGTCATGACGTACAACGTTTCAGAGTATTACGTCATAATGTATAACGTCATATATAAATACGTCATTACGTATAACTTCACATAGTAATACGTCATAACGTAGTATGTCATGTATTATTGCGTCATAACGTATAACGTTATGTGGTATAACGCTATATGATATAACGTAATAATGTTGAACGTTGTACAGTATTAAGGTATAACGTATAACGTCACATAGTATTACTTCGTAACTAATTATGTCATATAGAAGTACGTCATGACGTATAACGTCTTATACAATTACGTCATAAGTGTAACGTCATATAGTATTGCGTCATGACGTATAACGTCATATAGAATGACGTCATAACGTAGAACATCACATAGTAATACGTCATAACGTATTACGCCATATAGAATTAGGGTTTAACGTATAACGTCATATGGAATTATGGTTTAACGTATAACGTCATATAGTATTGCGTCATAACGGATAACGCCATTTAGTAATGCGTCATAACGTATAATGTCCCATAGTAATACGTCATAACGTATAACGCCATATTGTAATGCGTCATAACGTATAACATCATATAGTATTGCGTCATGAAGTATAACGTCATATAGAATTACGTCATAACGTATAGCGTCACATAGTAATACGTCATAATGTATAACGTCACATAGTAATACGTCATAACGTATAACGAGATATAGCAATGCGTCATAACGTATAACGTCATATAGAATTACGGTTTAACGTATAACGTAATATAGAATTCCGGTTTAACGTACAACGTCATATAGTAATGCGTGATAACGTATAACGTCATATAGTATTGCGTCATGACGTATAACGCCATATTGTAATGCGTCATACCATATAACGTCATATAGTATTGCGTCATGAAGTATAACGTCATATAGAATTACGTCATATCGTAGAACATCACATAGTAATACGTCATAACGTATAACGTCACATAGAATTACGGTTTAACGTATAACGCCATATAGCAATGCGTGATAACGTATAACGTCATATAGTATTGCGTCATGACGTATAACGTCATATAGAATTATTTCATAACGTAGAACATCATATAGTATTGCGTCATGACGTATAACGTCATATAGAATGACGTCATAACGTAGAACATCACATAGTAATGCGTCCTAACGTTTAACGTCATATAGAATTACGTCATAACATATAATGTCACATAGTAATGCGTCATAACGTATAACGTCATATAGAAATACGGCATAACGTATAACGTCACAGAGAATTACGGTTTAGCGTCTAACGTCATATAGCAATGCGTCATAACGTATAAGGCCATATAGCAATGCGTCATAACGTATAACGTCACATAGAAATACGATATAACGTATAACGTCACATAGTAATACGTCATAACGTGTAACGTTCTATAGAATTACGTCATAACGTGTAACGTCACATAGTAATAGGTCATAACGTATAACTTCATATAGAATTCCGGGTTAACGTATAACGCTATAATGCAATGCGTCATACCGTAAGACGTCATATAGAAGTACGGCATAATGTATAACGTCACATAGTAATACGTCATAACGTATAACGCCATAGAGCTTTGCGTCATAACGTATAAGGTCATATGGAATTACGGTTTAACGTATAACGTCATATAGTAATGCGTCATAACGTATAACGCCATATAGTAATGCAGCATAACGTATAACGTCATATAGTATTGCGTCATGAAGTATAACGTCATACTGAATTACGTCATAACGTATAGCGTCACATAGTAATACGTCATAATGTATAACGTCACATAGTAATACGTCATAACGTATAACGAGATATAGCAATGCGTCATAACGTATAACGTCATATAGAATTACGGTTTAACGTATAACGTAATATAGAATTCCGGTTTAACGTACAACGTCATATAGTAATGCGTGATAACGTATAACGTCATATAGTATTGCGTCATGACGTATAACGCCATATTGTAATGCGTCATACCATATAACGTCATATAGTATTGCGTCATGAAGTATAACGTCATATAGCAATGCGTCATAACCTATAACGTCATATAGTATTGCGTCATGACGTATAACTTCCTATAGAATTACGTCATAACTTATAACGTCATATAGTAATACGTCATAACGTATAAGGTCATATCGAATTACGGTTTAACGTATAACTTCATATAGTAATGCGTCATAACGTACAACGTCATATGGAATTACGGTTTAACGTATAACTTCATATAGTAATGCGTCATAACGTATAACGCCATATAGTAATGCGTCATAACGTATGACGTCATATAGTATTGCGTCATGACGTATAACGTCATATAGCAATGCGTCATAACCTATAACGTCATATAGTATTGCGTCATGACGTATAACTTCCTATAGAATTACGTCATAACTTATAACGTCATATAGTAATACGTCATAACGTATAATTTCATATAGAATTACGGCATAACGTATAACGTCACAGAGAATTACGGTTTAGCGTCTAACGTCATATAGCAATGCGTCATAACGTATAAGGCCATATAGCAATGAGTCATAACGTATAACGTCATATAGAATTACGGCATAACGTATAACGCCATATTGTAATGCTTCATAACGTATAATGTCACATAGTAATACGTCATAACGTATAACGCCATATTGTACTGCGTCATAACGTAAAACGTCATATAGAGTTACGTCATAACTTATAACGTCACATAGTAATACGTCATAACGTATAACGCCATATTGTAATGCGTCATAACGTATAACGTCATATAGTATTGCGTCATGAAGTATAACGTCATATAGAATTACGTCATAACGTATAGCGTCACATAGTAATACGTCATAATGTATATCGTCACAAAGTAATACGTCATAACGTATAACGCCATATTGTAATGCGTCATAACGTATAACGTCATATAGTATTGCGTCATGAAGTATAACGTCATACTGAATTACGTCATAACGTATAGCGTCACATAGTAATACGTCATAATGTATTACGTCACATAGTAATACGTCATAACGTATAACGAGATATAGCAATGCGTCATAACGTATAACGTCATATAGAATTACGGTTTAACGTATAACGTAATATAGAATTCCGGTTTAACGTACAACGTCATATAGTAATGCGTGATAACGTATAACGTCATATAGTATTGCGTCATGACGTATAACGCCATATTGTAATGCGTCATACCATATAACGTCATATAGTATTGCGTCATGAAGTATAACGTCATATAGAATTACGTCATAACGTAGAACATCACATAGTAATACGTCATAACGTAAAACGTCATATAGAGTTACGTCATAACTTATAACGTCACATAGTAATACGTAATAACGTTTAACGTCATATCGAATTCCGGTTTAACGTATAACGCCATATAGCAATGCGTTATGAAGTGTAACGTCACATGGTAATACGTCATAACGTATAACGTCATATAATAAGGCGACATGACGTATAACGTCATATAGAATTACATCACATCATATAACGTCACGTAGTAATACGTCATAACGTATAACGTCACATAGAATTACGGATTAACGTATAACGTAATATAGAATTCCGGTTTAACGTACAACGTCATATAGTAATGGGTGATAACGTATAACGTCATATAGTATTGCGTCATGACGTATAACGTCATATAGAATTATGTCATAACGTAGAACATCACATAGTAATACGTCATAACGTATAACGTCACATAGAATTACGGTTTAACGTATAACGTCATATAGTAATGCGTCATACCGTATCACGACATTTAGTAATGCGTCATAACGTACAACGTCACATAGTAATACGTCATAACGTATAACGTAATATAGAATTACGTCATAACGTATAACGCCATATAGTAATGCGTCATAACGTATAACGTCATATAGTATTGCGTCATGACGTATAACGTCACAGAGAATTACGGTTTAGCGTCTAACGTCATATAGCAATGCGTCATAACGTATAAGGCCATATAGCAATGCGTCATAACGTATAACGTCATATAGAAATACGATATAACGTATAACGTCACATAGTAATACGTCATAACGTGTAACGTTCTATAGAATTAACTCATAACGTGTAACGTCACATAGTAATATGTCATAACGTATCACTTCATATAGAAATCCGGGTTAACGTATAATGCCTTATAGCAATGCGTCATACCGTATAACGTCATATAGAATTACGGCATAATGTATAACGTCACATAGTAATACGTCATAACGTATAACGCCATATAGATATGCGTCATAACGTATAACGTCATATGGAATTACGGTTTAACGTATAACGTCATATAGTAATGCGTCATAACATATAACGCCATATAGTAATACGTCCTAACGTATAACGTCATATAAAATTACGTCATAACGTATAACGTCATATAGTATTGCGTCATGACGTATAACGTCACAGAGAATTACGGTTTAGCGTCTAACGTCATATAGCAATGCGTCATAACGTATAAGGCCATATAGCAATGCGTCATAACGTATAACGTCATATAGAAATACGATATAACGTATAACGTCACATAGTAATACGTCATAACGTGTAACGTTCTATAGAATTAACTCATAACGTGTAACGTCACATAGTAATATGTCATAACGTATCACTTCATATAGAAATCCGGGTTAACGTATAATGCCTTATAGCAATGCGTCATACCGTATAACGTCACATAGTAATACGTCATAACGTATAACGTCATATAGAATTACGTCATAACGTACATCGTCACATAGTAATACGTCATAACGTATAACGTCATATAGAATTACGTCATAACGTATAACGAGATATAGCAATGCGTCATAACGTATAACGTCATATAGAATTACTGTTTAACGTATAACGTAATATAGAATTCCGGTTTAACGTATAACGTCATATAGAACTACGGTTTAACGTATAACGTTATATAGTAATGCGTCATGACGGATAAAGCCATTTAGTAATGCGTCATAACGTATAACGTCATATAGTAATACGTCATAACGTATAACGCCATATTGTAATGCGTCATAACGTATAACGTCATATAGTAATGCGTCATAACGTATGACGTCATATAGTAATACGTCATAACGTATAACGACATATAGAATTACGTCATAACGTATAGCGTCACATAGTAATACGTCATAATGTATAACGTCACATAGTAATACGTCATAACGTATAACGAGATATAGCAATGCGTCATAACGTATAACGCCATATAGTAATGCGTCATAACGTATGACGTCATATAGTATTGCGTCATGACGTATAACGTCATATAGAATTACGTCATAACGTAGAACATCACATAGTAATACGTCATAACGTATAACGTCATATAGAATTAGGGTTTAACGTATAACGTCATATGGAATTATGGTTTAACGTATAACGTCATATAGTATTGCGTCATAACGTATAACGCCATATTGTAATGCGTCATAACGTATAACGTCATATAGTACTGCGTCATGAAGTATAACGTCATATAGAATTACGTCATAACGTATAGCGTCACATAGTAATACGTCATAACGTATAACGAGATATAGGAATGCGTCATAACGTATAACGTCATATAGAATTACGGTTTAACGTATGACGTAATATAGAATTCCGGTTTAACGTACAACGTCATATAGTAGTGCGTGATAACGCATAACGTCATATAGTATTGCGTCATGACGTATAACGTCACATAGTAATACGGCATAACGTATAACGCCATATTGTAATGCGTCATAACGTATAACGTCATATAGTATTGCGTCATGAAGTATAACGTCATATAGAATTACGTCATAAGGTATAGCGTCACATGGTAATACGTCATAATGTATAACGTCACATAGTAATACGTCATAACGTATAACGAGATATAGCAATGCGTCATAACGTATAACGTCATATAGAATTACGGTTTAACGTATAACGTAATATAGAATTCCGGTTTAACGTACAACGTCATATAGTAATGCGTGATAACGTATAACGTCATATAGTATTGCGTCATGACGTATCACGCCATATTGTAATGCGTCATACCATATAACGTCATATAGTATTGCGTCATGAAGTATAACGTCATATAGAATTACGTCATAACGTATAACGTCATATAGCATTGCGTCATGACGTATAACGCCATATAGAATTATTTCATAACGTAGAACATCACATAGTAATACGTCATAACGTATCACGTCACATAGAATTACGGTTTAACGTATAACGTCATATAGTAATGCGTCATACCGTATCACGCCATTTGGTAATGCGTCATAACGTACAACGTCACATAGTAATACGTCATAACGTATAACGTCATATAGAATTACGTCATAACGTACAACGACACATAGTAATACGTCATAACGTATAACGTCATATAGAATTACGTCATAACGTATAACGCCATATAGTAATGCGTCATAACGTCTAACGTCATATAGCAATGCGTCATAACGTATAAGGCCATATAGCAATGCGTCATAACGTATAACGTCATATAGAAATACGATATAACGTATAACGTCACATAGTAATACGTCATAACGTGTAACGTTCTATAGGATTAAGTCATAACGTGTTACGTCACATAGTAATACGTCATAACGTATAACTTCATATAGAATTCCGAGTTAACGTATAACGCTATATAGCAATGCGTCATACCGTATAACGTCATATAGAATTACGGCATAATGTATAACGTCACATAGTAATACGTCATAACGTATAACGCCATATAGATATGCGTCATAACGTATAACGTCATATGGAATTACAGTTTAACGTATAACGTCATATAGTAATGCGTCATAACGTATAACGCCAGTTAGTAATGCTTCGTAACATATAACGCCAAATAGTAATACGTCCTAACGTATAACGTCATATAGAAATACGGCATAACGTATAACGTCACAGAGAATTACGGTTTAACGTATAACGCTATATTGCAATGCGTCATACCGTAAGACGTCATATAGAAGTACGGCATAATGTATAACGTCACATAGTAATACGTCATAACGTATAACGCCATATAGCTATGCGTCATAACGTATAAGGTCATATGGAATTACGGTTTAACGTATAACGTCACATAGTAATGCGTCATAACGTATAACGCCATATAGTAATGCGTCATAACGTATAACGTCACATAGAATTACGGTTTAGCGTATAACGTCATATAGCAATGCGTCATAACCTATAACGTCATATAGTATTGCGTCACGACGTATAACGTCATATAGAATTACGTCATAACGTATAACGCCATATAGCCATGCGTCATAACGTATAACGTCATATGGAATTACGGTTTAACCTATAACTTCATATAGTAATGCGTCATAACGTATAACGTCATATGGAATTACGGTTTAACGTATAACTTCATATAGTAATGCGTCATAACGTATAACGCCATATAGTAATGCGTCATAACGTATGACGTCATATAGTTTTGCGTCATGACGTATAACGTCATACAGAATGACGTCATAACGTAGAACATCACATAGTTATACGTCCTAACGTATAACGTCATATAGAATTACGTCATAACCTATAACGTCATATAGTATTGCGTCATGACGTATAACGTCATATAGAATTACGTCATAACGTATAACGCCATATAGCCATGCGTCATAACGTATAACGTCATATGGAATTACGGTTTAACGTATAACTTCATATAGTAATGCGTCATAACGTTTAACGTCATATGGAATTACGGTTTAACGTATAACTTCATATAGTAATGCGTCATAACGTATAACGTCATATGGAATTACGGTTTAACGTATAACTTCATATAGTAATGCGTCATAACGTATAACGCCATATAGTAATGCGTCATAACGTATGACGTCATATAGCCATGCGTCATAACGTATAACGTCATATGGAATTACGGTTTAACGTATAACTTCATATAGTAATGCGTCATAACGTATAACGTCATATGGAATTACGGTTTAACGTATAACTTCATATAGTAATGCGTCATAACGTATAACGCCATATAGTAATGCGTCATAACGTATGACGTCATATAGCAATGCGTCATAACGTATAACGTCATATAGACTTACGGTTTAAGGTATAACGTCATATAGTAATGCGTCATAACGTATAACGCCATATTGTAATGCGTCATAACGTGTAACGCCATATTGTAATGCGTCATAACGTATAACGTCATACAGTATTGCATCATGAAGTATAACGTCATATAGAATTACGTCATAACGTAGAACATCACATACTAATACGTCATAACGTATAACGTCATATAGAGTTACGTCATAACTTATAACGTCACATAGTAATACGTAATAACGTTTAACGTCATATCGAATTCCGGTTTAACGTATAACGCCATATTGCAATGCGTTATAAAGTATAACGTCACATGGTAATACGTCATAACGAATAACGTCAAATAATAAGGCGACATGACGTATAACGTCATATAGAATTACGTCACAACGTATAACGTCACGTAGTAATACGTCATAACGTATAACGTCACATAGGATTACGGTTTAACGTATAACGTAATATAGTATTCCGGTTTAACGTACAACGTCATATATTAATGCGTGATAACGTATAACGTCATATAGTATTGCGTCATGACGTATAACGTCATATAGAATTATTTCATAACGTAGAACACCACATAGTAATACGTCATAACGTATAACGTTACATAGAATTACGGTTTAACGTATAACGTCATATAGTAATGCGTCATACCGTATCACGCCATTTAGTAATGCGTCATAACGTACAACGTCACATAGTAATACGTCATAACGTATAACGTCATATAGAATTACGTCATAACGTATAACGCCATATAGTAATGCGTCATAACGTATAACGTCATATAGAATTATTTCACAACGTAGAACACCACATAGTAATACGTCATAACGTATAACGTCATATAGAATTAGGGTTTAACGTATAACGTCATATGGAATTATGGTTTAACGTATAACGTCATATAGTATTGCGTCATAACGTATAACGCCATATTGTAATGCGTCATAACGTATAACGTCATATAGTACTGCGTCATGAAGTATAACGTCATATAGAATTACGTCATAACGTATAGCGTCACATAGTAATACGTCATAACGTATAACGAGATATAGGAATGCGTCATAACGTATAACGTCATATAGAATTACGGTTTAACGTATGACGTAATATAGAATTCCGGTTTAACGTACAACGTCATATAGTAGTGCGTGATAACGCATAACGTCATATAGTATTGCGTCATGACGTATAACGTCACATAGTAATACGGCATAACGTATAACGCCATATTGTAATGCGTCATAACGTATAACGTCATATAGTATTGCGTCATGAAGTATAACGTCATATAGAATTACGTCATAAGGTATAGCGTCACATGGTAATACGTCATAATGTATAACGTCACATAGTAATACGTCATAACGTATAACGAGATATAGCAATGCGTCATAACGTATAACGTCATATAGAATTACGGTTTAACGTATAACGTAATATAGAATTCCGGTTTAACGTACAACGTCATATAGTAATGCGTGATAACGTATAACGTCATATAGTATTGCGTCATGACGTATCACGCCATATTGTAATGCGTCATACCATATAACGTCATATAGTATTGCGTCATGAAGTATAACGTCATATAGAATTACGTCATAACGTATAACGTCATATAGCATTGCGTCATGACGTATAACGCCATATAGAATTATTTCATAACGTAGAACATCACATAGTAATACGTCATAACGTATCACGTCACATAGAATTACGGTTTAACGTATAACGTCATATAGTAATGCGTCATACCGTATCACGCCATTTAGTAATGCGTCATAACGTACAACGTCACATAGTAATACGTCATAACGTATAACGTCATATAGAATTACGTCATAACGTACAACGACACATAGTAATACGTCATAACGTATAACGTCATATAGAATTACGTCATAACGTATAACGCCATATAGTAATGCGTCATAACGTCTAACGTCATATAGCAATGCGTCATAACGTATAAGGCCATATAGCAATGCGTCATAACGTATAACGTCATATAGAAATACGATATAACGTATAACGTCACATAGTAATACGTCATAACGTGTAACGTTCTATAGGATTAAGTCATAACGTGTTACGTCACATAGTAATACGTCATAACGTATAACTTCATATAGAATTCCGAGTTAACGTATAACGCTATATAGCAATGCGTCATACCGTATAACGTCATATAGAATTACGGCATAATGTATAACGTCACATAGTAATACGTCATAACGTATAACGCCATATAGATATGCGTCATAACGTATAACGTCATATGGAATTACAGTTTAACGTATAACGTCATATAGTAATGCGTCATAACGTATAACGCCAGTTAGTAATGCTTCGTAACATATAACGCCAAATAGTAATACGTCCTAACGTATAACGTCATATAGAAATACGGCATAACGTATAACGTCACAGAGAATTACGGTTTAACGTATAACGCTATATTGCAATGCGTCATACCGTAAGACGTCATATAGAAGTACGGCATAATGTATAACGTCACATAGTAATACGTCATAACGTATAACGCCATATAGCTATGCGTCATAACGTATAAGGTCATATGGAATTACGGTTTAACGTATAACGTCACATAGTAATGCGTCATAACGTATAACGCCATATAGTAATGCGTCATAACGTATAACGTCACATAGAATTACGGTTTAGCGTATAACGTCATATAGCAATGCGTCATAACCTATAACGTCATATAGTATTGCGTCACGACGTATAACGTCATATAGAATTACGTCATAACGTATAACGCCATATAGCCATGCGTCATAACGTATAACGTCATATGGAATTACGGTTTAACCTATAACTTCATATAGTAATGCGTCATAACGTATAACGTCATATGGAATTACGGTTTAACGTATAACTTCATATAGTAATGCGTCATAACGTATAACGCCATATAGTAATGCGTCATAACGTATGACGTCATATAGTTTTGCGTCATGACGTATAACGTCATACAGAATGACGTCATAACGTAGAACATCACATAGTTATACGTCCTAACGTATAACGTCATATAGAATTACGTCATAACCTATAACGTCATATAGTATTGCGTCATGACGTATAACGTCATATAGAATTACGTCATAACGTATAACGCCATATAGCCATGCGTCATAACGTATAACGTCATATGGAATTACGGTTTAACGTATAACTTCATATAGTAATGCGTCATGACGTTTAACGTCATATGGAATTACGGTTTAACGTATAACTTCATATAGTAATGCGTCATAACGTATAACGTCATATGGAATTACGGTTTAACGTATAACTTCATATAGTAATGCGTCATAACGTATAACGCCATATAGTAATGCGTCATAACGTATGACGTCATATAGCCATGCGTCATAACGTATAACGTCATATGGAATTACGGTTTAACGTATAACTTCATATAGTAATGCGTCATAACGTATAACGTCATATGGAATTACGGTTTAACGTATAACTTCATATAGTAATGCGTCATAACGTATAACGCCATATAGTAATGCGTCATAACGTATGACGTCATATAGCAATGCGTCATAACGTATAACGTCATATAGACTTACGGTTTAAGGTATAACGTCATATAGTAATGCGTCATAACGTATAACGCCATATTGTAATGCGTCATAACGTGTAACGCCATATTGTAATGCGTCATAACGTATAACGTCATACAGTATTGCATCATGAAGTATAACGTCATATAGAATTACGTCATAACGTAGAACATCACATACTAATACGTCATAACGTATAACGTCATATAGAGTTACGTCATAACTTATAACGTCACATAGTAATACGTAATAACGTTTAACGTCATATCGAATTCCGGTTTAACGTATAACGCCATATTGCAATGCGTTATAAAGTATAACGTCACATGGTAATACGTCATAACGAATAACTTCAAATAATAAGGCGACATGACGTATAACGTCATATAGAATTACGTCACAACGTATAACGTCACGTAGTAATACGTCATAACGTATAACGTCACATAGGATTACGGTTTAACGTATAACGTAATATAGTATTCCGGTTTAACGTACAACGTCATATATTAATGCGTGATAACGTATAACGTCATATAGTATTGCGTCATGACGTATAACGTCATATAGAATTATTTCATAACGTAGAACACCACATAGTAATACGTCATAACGTATAACGTTACATAGAATTACGGTTTAACGTATAACGTCATATAGTAATGCGTCATACCGTATCACGCCATTTAGTAATGCGTCATAACGTACAACGTCACATAGTAATACGTCATAACGTATAACGTCATATAGAATTACGTCATAACGTATAACGCCATATAGTAATGCGTCATAACGTATAACGTCATATAGAATTATTTCACAACGTAGAACACCACATAGTAATACGTCATAACGTATAACGTTACATAGAATTACGGTTTAACGTATAACGTCATATAGTAATGCGTCATACCGTATCACGCCATTTAGTAATGCGTCATAACGTACAACGTCACATAGTAATACGTCATAACGTATAACGTCATATAGAATTACGTCATAACGTATAACGCCATATAGTAATGCGTCATAACGTATAACGTCATATAGTATTACGTCATAACTTATAACGCCACATAGTAATATGTCCTAACGTATAACGTCATATAGAATTACGGCATAACGTATAACGTCACAGAGAATTACGGTTTATCGTCTAACGTCATATAGCAATACGTCCTAACGTATAACGTCATATAGAATTACAGCATAACGTATAACGTCACAGAGAATTACGGTTTAACGTATAACGCTATAATGCAATGCGTCATAGTAAGACGTCATATAGAAATACGATATAACGTATAACGTCACATAGTAATACGTCATAACGTGTAACGTCGTATAGAATTACGTCATAACGTGTAACGGCACATAGTAATTCGTCATAACGTATAACGTCATATAGAATTACGGTTTAACATATAACGTAATATAGAATTCCGGTTTAACGTACAACGTCATATAGTAATGCGTGATAACGTATAACGTCATATAGTATTGCGTCATGACGTATAACGCCATATTGTAATGCGTCATACCATATAACGTCATATAGTATTGCGTCATGAAGTATAACGTCATATAGAATTACGTCATAACGTAGAACATCACATAGTAATACGTCATAACGTAAAACGTCATATAGAGTTACGTCATAACTTATAACGTCACATAGTAATACGTCATAACGTATAACGCCATATTGTAATGCGTCATAACGTATAACGTCATATCGTATTGCGTCATGAAGTATAACGTCATATAGAATTACGTCATAACGTATAGCGTCACATAGTAATACGTCATAATGTATAACGTCACATAGTAATACGTCATAACGTATAACGAGATATAGCAATGCGTCATAACTTATAACGTCACATAGAATTACGGATTAACGTATAACGTAATATAGAATTCCGGTTTAACGTACAACGTCATATAGTAATGGGTGATAACGTATAACGTCATATAGTATTGCGTCATGACGTATAACGTCATATTGTAATGCGTCATACCATATAACGTCATATAGTATTGCGTCATGAAGTATAACGTCATATAGAATTACGTCATAACGTAGAACACCACATAGTAATACGTCATAACGTAAAACGTCATATAGAGTTGCGTCATAACTTATAACGTCACATAGTAATACGTCATAACGTATAACGCCATATTGTAATGCGTCATAACGTATAACGTCATATAGTATTGCGTCATGAAGTATAACGTCATATAGAATTACGTCATAACGTATAGCGTCACATAGTAATACGTCATAATGTATAACGTCACATAGTAATACGTCATAATGTATAACGTCACATAGTAATACGTCCTAACGTATAACGTCATATAGAATTACGGCATAACGTATAACGTCATATAGAATTACGTCATAACGTATAGCGTCACATAGTAATACGTCATAATGTATAACGTCACATAGTAATACGTCATAACGTATAACGAGATATAGAATTACGTCATAACGTATAGCGTCACATAGTAATACGTCATAATGTATAACGTCACATATTAATACGTCATAACGTATAAGGCCATATAGCAATGCGTCATAACGTATAACGTCATATAGAAATACGATATAACGTATAATGTCACATAGTAATACGTCATAACGTATAACGCCATATTGTAATGCGTCATAACGTATATTGTCACATAGTAATACGTCATAACGTAAAACGTCATATAGAGTTACGTCATAACTTATAACGTCACATAGTAATACGTAATAACGTTTAACGTCATATCGAATTCCGGTTTAACGTATAACACCATATAGCAATGCGTTATGAAGTATAACGTCACATGGTAATACGTCATAACGTATAACGTCATATAATAAGGCGACATGACGTATAACGACATATAGAATTACGTCACAACATATAACGTCACTTAGTAATACGTCATAACGTATAACGTCACATAGAATTACGGATTAACGTATAACGTAATATAGAATTCCGGTTTAACGTACAACGTCATATAGTAATGGGTGATAACGTATAACGTCATATAGTATTGCGTCATGACGTATAACGTCATATAGAATTATTTCATAACGTAGAACATCACATAGTAATACGTCATAACGTATAACGTCATATAGAATTACGTCATAACGTATAACGCCATATAGTAATGCGTCATAACGTATAACGTCATACAGTATTGCGTCATGACGTATAACGTCACAGAGAATTACGGTTTAGCGTCTAACGTCATATAGATATGCGTCATAACGTATAACGTCATATGGAATTACGGTTTAACGTATAACGTCACATAGTAATGCGTCATGACGTATAACGCCATATAGTAATGCGTCATAACGTATAACGTCACATAGAATTACGGTTTAGCGTATAACGTCATATAGCAATACGTCATAACCTATAACGTCATATAGTATTGCGTCATGACGTATAACGACATATAGTAATGCGTGATAACGTATAACGGCATATAGTATTGCGTCATGACGTATAACGTCATATAGAATTACGGTTTAGCGTCTAACGTCATATAGCAATGAGTCATAACGTATAAGGCCATATAGCAATGAGTCAAAACGTATAACGTCATATAGTAATACGATATAACGTATAACGTCATATAGAATTACGG
Source organism: Bombus fervidus (assembly GCF_041682495.2). Lineage (NCBI taxonomy): Eukaryota > Metazoa > Arthropoda > Insecta > Hymenoptera > Apidae > Bombus > Bombus fervidus. The sequence continues at coordinate 6,769,355 of NW_027212582.1, forward strand.
CATAACGTATAACGTCACATAGTAATACGTCATAACGTATAACGAGATATAGCAATGCGTCATAACGTATTACGTCATATAGAATTACTGTTTAACGTATAACGTAATATAGAATTCCGGTTTAACGTATAACGTCATATAGAACTACGGTTTAACGTATAACGTTATATAGTAATGCGTCATGACGGATAAAGCCATTTAGTAATGCGTCATAACGTATAACGTCACATGGTAATACGTCATAACGTATAACGACATATAGAATTACGGCATAACGTATAACGTCACATAGAATTACGGTTTAGCGTATAACATCGTATAGCAATGCGTCATAGCGTATGACGACATTTAGTAATGCGTCATAACGTATAACGCCATTTGGTAATGCGTCATAACGTATAACGCCATATAGTAATGCGTCATAACGTATGACGTCATATAGTATTGCGTCATGACGTATAACGTCATATAGAATTACGTCATAACGTAGAACATCACATAGTAATACGTCATAACGTATAACGTCATATAGAATTAGGGTTTAACGTATAACGTCATATGGAATTATGGTTTAACGTATAACGTCATATAGTATTGCGTCATAACGGATAACGCCATTTAGTAATGCGTCATAACGTATAATGTCACATAGTAATACGTCATAACGTATAACGCCATATTGTAATGCGTCATAACGTATAACGTCATATAGTATTGCGTCATGAAGTATAACGTCATATAGAATTACGTCATAACGTATAGCGTCACATAGTAATACGTCTAAATGTATAACATCACATAGTAATACGTCATAACGTATAACGAGATATAGCAATGCGTCATAACGTATAACGTCATATAGAATTACGGTTTAACGTATAACTTAATATAGAATTCCGGTTTAACGTACAACGTCATATAGTAATGCGTGATAACGTATAACGTCATATAGTATTGCGTCATGAAGTATAACGTCATATAGAATTACGTCATAACGTAGAACACCACATAGTAATACGTCATAACGTAAAACGTCATATAGAGTTACGTCATAACTTATAACGTCACATAGTAATACGTCATAACGTATAACGCCATATTGTAATGCGTCATAACGTATAACGTCATATAGTATTGCGTCATGAAGTACAACGTCATATAGAATTACGTCATAACGTATAGCGTCACACAGTAATACGTCATAATGTATAACGTCACATAGTAATACGTCATAACGTATAACGCCATATTGTAATGCGTCATAACGTATAACGTCATATAGTATTGCGTCGTGAAGTATAACGTCATATAGAATTACGTCATAACGTATAGCGTCACATAGTAATACGTCATAATGTATAACGTCACATAGTAATACGTCATAACGTATAACGAGATATAGCAATGCGTCATAACGTATAACGTCATATAGAATTACGGTTTAACGTATAACGTAATATAGAATTCCGGTTTAACGTACAACGTCATATAGAATTGCGGCATACCGTATAACGTCACATAATAATACGACATAACGTATAGCGTCACATAGTAATACGTCATAATGTATAACGTCACATAGTAATACGTCATAACGTATAACGAGATATAGTAATACGTCATAACGTATAACGACATATAGAATTACGTCATAACGTATAACGACATATAGAATTACGGCATACCGTATAACGTCACATAATAATACGACATAACGTATGGCGTCACATAGTAATACGTCATAATGTATAACGTCACATAGTAATACGTCCTAACGTATAACGTCATATAGAATTACGGCATAACGTATAACGTCACAGAGAATTACGGTTTAGCGTCTAACGACACATAGCAATACGTCATAACGTATAAGGCCATATAGCAATGCGTCATAACGTATAACGTCATATAGAAATACGATATAACGTATAATGTCACATAGTAACACGTCATAACGTATAACGCCATATTGTAATGCGTTATAACGTATATTGTCACATAGTAATACGTCATAACGTATAACGCCATATTGTAATGCGTCATAACGTATAACGTCATATAGTAATACGTCATAACGTATAACGACATATAGAATTACGTCATAACGTATAGCGTCACATAGTAATACGTCATAATGTATAACGTCACATAGTAATACGTCATAACGTATAACGTCATATAGTATTGCGTCATGAAGTATAACGTCATATAGAATTACGTCATAACGTATAGCGTCACATAGTAGTACGTCATAATGTATAACGTCACATAGTAATACGTCATAACGTATAACGAGATATAGCAATGCGTCATAACGTATAACGTCACATAGTAATACGTCATAACGTATAACTTCATATAGAATTCCGGGTTAACGTATAACGCTATATAGCAATGCGTCATACCGTATAACGTCATATAGAATTACGGCATAATGTGTAACATCACATAGTAATACGTCATAACGTATAACGCCATATAGATATGCGTCATAACGTATAACGTCATATGGAATTACGGTTTAGCGTATAACGTCATATAGTAATGCGTCATAACGTATAACGCCATTTAGTAATGCGTCATAACATATAACGCCATATAGTAATACGCCCTAACGTATAACGTCATATAGAAATACGGCATAACGTATAACGTCACAGAGAATTACGGTTTAACGTATAACGCAATATTGCAATGCGTCATACCGTAAGACGTCATATAGAAGTACGGCATAATATATAACGTCACATAGTAATACGTCATAACGTATAACGCCATATAGCTATGCGTCATAACGTATAACGTCATATAGAATTACGGCATAACGTATAACGTCACAGAGAATTACGGTTTAGCGTCTAACGCCATATAGCAATGCGTTATAAAGTATAACGTCACATGGCAAAACGTCATAACGAATAACGTCATATAATAAGGCGACATGACGTATAACGTCATATAGAATTACGTCACAACGTATAACGTCACGTAGTAATACGTCATAACGTATAACGTCACATAGAATTACGGTTTAACGTATAACGTAATATAGTATTCCGGTTTAACGTACAACGTCATATAGTAATGCGTGATAACGTATAACGGCATATAGTATTGCGTCATGACGTATAACGTCATATAGAATTACGGTTTAGCGTCTAACGTCATATAGCAATGAGTCATAACGTATAAGGCCATATAGCAATGAGTCATAACGTATAACGTCATATAGTAATACGATATAACGTATAACGTCATATAGAATTACGGCATAACGTATAACGTCACATAGTAATACGACATAACGTATAGCGTCACATAGTAATACGTCATAATGTGTAACGTCACAGAGTAATACGTCATAACGTATAACGAGATATAGCAATGCGTCATAACGTATTACGTCATATAGACTTACGGTTTAAGGTATAACGTCATATAGTAATGCGTCATAACGTATAACGCCATCTTGTAATGCGTCATAACGTATAACGCCATATTGTAATGCGTCATAACGTATAACGCCATATTGTAATGCGTAATAACGTATAACGTCATACAGTATTGCCTCATGAAGTATAACGTCATATAGAATTACGTCATAACGTAGAACATCACATAGTAATACGTCATAACGTATAACGTCATATAGAGTTACGTCATAACTTATAACGTCACATAGTAATACGCAATAACGTTTAACGTCATATCGAATTCCGGTTTAACGTATAACGCCATATAGCAATGCGTTATAAAGTATAACGTCACATGGTAATACGTCATAACGAATAACGTCAAATAATAAGGCGACATGACGTATAACGTCATATAGAATTACGTCACAACGTATAACGTCACGTAGTAATCCGTCATAACGTATAACGTCATATAGAATTACGGTTTAACGTATAACGTAATATAGTATTCCGGTTTAACGTACAACGTCATATATTAATGCGTGATAACGTATAACGTCATATAGTATTGTGTCATGACGTATAACGTCATATAGAATTACGTCATAACGTATAACGCCATATAGTAATGCGTCATAACGTGTAACGTCGTATAGAATTACGTCAGAACGTGTAACGGCACATAGTAATACGTCATAACGTATAACGTCATATAGAATTACGGCATAACGTATAACGTCACAGAGAATTACGGTTTAGCGTCTAACGCCATATAGCAATGCGTTATAAAGTATAACGTCACATGGCAAAACGTCATAACGAATAACGTCATGTAATAAGGCGACATGACGTATAACGTCATATAGAATTACGTCACAACGTATAACGTCACGTAGTAATACGTCATAACGTATAACGTCACATAGAATTACGGTTTAATTTATAACGTAATATAGTATTCCGGTTTAACGTACAACGTCATATAGTAATGCGTGATAACGTATAACGGCATATAGTATTGCGTCATGACGTATAACGTCATATAGAATTACGGTTTAGCGTCTAACGTCATATAGCAATGAGTCATAACGTATAAGGCCATATAGCAATGAGTCATAACGTATAACGTCATATAGTAATACGATATAACGTATAACGTCATATAGAATTACGGCATAACGTATAACGCCATATTGTAATGCGTCATAACGTATAACGCCATATTGTAATGCGTCATAACGTATAACGTCATATAGAATTACGGAATAACGTATAACGTCACAGAGAATTACGGTTTAGCGTCTAACGTCATATAGCAATACGTCATAACGTATAAGGCCATATAGCAATGCGTCATAACGTATAACGTCATATAGAAATACGATATAACGTATAACGTCACATGGTAATACGTCATAACGTGTAACGTCGTATAGAATTACGTCATAACGTGTAACGGCACATAGTAATACGTCATAACGTATAACGTCATATAGAATTCCGGGTTAACGTATAACGCTATATTGCAATGCGTCATACCGTAAGACGTCATATAGAAGTACGGCATAATGTATAACGTCACATAGTAATACATCATAACGTATAACGCCATATAGCTATGCGTCATAACGTATAAGGTCATATGGAATTACGGTTTAACGTATAATGTCACATAGTAATGCGTCATAACGTATAACGCCATATCGTAATGCGTCATGACGTATAACGTCATATAGAATTACGTCATAACGTATAACGCCATATTGTAATGCGTCATAACGTATAACGCCATATTGTAATGCGTCATAACGTATAACGCCATATAGTAATGCGTCCTAACGTATAACGTCATATAGAATTACGGCATAACGCATAACGTCACAGAGAATTACGGTTTAGCGTCTAACGTCATATAGCAATGAGTCATAACGTATAAGGCCATATAGCAATGAGTCATAACGTATAACGTCATATAGTAATACGATATAACGTATAACGTCATATAGAATTACGGCATAACGTATAACGTCATATAGAGTTACGTCATAACTTATAACCTCACATAGTAATACGCAATAACGTTTAACGTCATATCGAATTCCGGTTTAACGTATAACGCCATATAGCAATGCGTTATAAAGTATAACGTCACATGGTAATACGTCATAACGAATAACGTCAAATAATAAGGCGACATGACGTATAACGTCATATAGAATTACGTCACAACGTATAACGTCACGTAGTAATCCGTCATAACGTATAACGTCACATAGAATTACGGTTTAACGTATAACGTAATATAGTATTCCGGTTTAACGTACAACGTCATATATTAATGCGTGATAACGTATAACGTCATATAGTATTGCGTCATGACGTATAACGTCATATAGAATTATTTCATAACGTAGAACACCACATAGTAATACGTCATAACGTATAACGTTACATAGAATTACGGTTTAACGTATAACGTCATATAGTAATGCGTCATACCGTATCACGCCATTTAGTAATGCGTCATAACGTACAACGTCACATAGTAATACGTCATAACGTATAACGTCATATGGAATTACGGTTTAACGTATAACTTCATATAGTAATGCGTCATAACGTATAACGTCATATGGAATTACGGTTTAACGTATAACTTCATATAGTAATGCGTCATAACGTATAACGCCATATAGTAATGCGTCATAACGTATGACGTCATATAGTATTGCGTCATGACGTATAACGTCATACAGAATGACGTCATAACGTAGAACATCACATAGTAATACGTCATAACGTATAACGTCATATGGAGTTACGTCATAACTTATAACGTCACAGAGAATTACGGTTTAGCGTCTAACGTCATATAGCAATGCGTCATAACGTATAAGGCCATATAGCAATGCGTCATAACGTATAACGTCATATAGAAATACGATATAACGTATAACGTCACATAGTAATACGTCATAACGTGTAACGTTACATACTAATACGACATAACGTATAGCGTCACATAGTAATACGTCATAATGTATAACGTCACATAGTAATACGGCATAACGTATAACGAGATATAGCAATGCGTCATAACGTATAACGTCATCTAGAATCACGGTTTAAGGTAAAACGTCATATAGTAATGCGTCATAACGTATAACGTCATATAGAATTACGTCATAACATATAACGTCACATAGTAATGCGTCATAACGTATAACGTCATATCGAATTCCGGTTTAACGTAAAACGCCATATAGCAATGCGTTATAAAGTATAACGTCACATGGTAATACGTCATAACGAACAACGTCATATAATAAGGCGACATGACGTATAACGTCATATATAATTACGTCACAACGTACAACGTCACATAGTAATACGTCATAACGTATAACGTCATATAGAATTACGTCATAACATATAACGTTTCATAGTGATGCGTCATAACGTATAACGTCATATAGAAATACGGCATAACGTATAACGTCACAGAGAATTACGGTTTTGCGTCTAACGTCATATAGCAATGCGTCATAACGTATAAGGCCATATAGCAATGCGTCATAACGTATAACGTCATATAGAAATACGATATAACGTATAACGTCACATAGTAATACGTCATAACGTGTAACGTTCTATAGAATTACGTCATAACGTGTAACGTCACATAGTAATACGTCATAACGTATAACTTCATATAGAATTCCGGGTTAACGTATAACGCTATATAGCAATGCGTCATACCGTATAACGTCATATCGAATTACGGCATAATGTATAACGTCAAATAATAAGGCGACATGACGTATAACGTCATATGGAATTACGGTTTAACGTATAACGTCATATAGTAATGCGTCATAACATATAACGCCATATAGTAATACGTCCTAACGTATAACGTCATATAGAATTACGGCATAACGTATAACGTCACAGAGAATTACGGTTTAACGTATAACGCTATATTGCAATGCGTCATACCGTAAGACGTCATATAGAAGTACGGCATAATGTATAACGTCACATAGTAATACGTCATAACGTATAACGCCATATAGCTATGCGTCATAACGTATAAGATCATATGGAATTACGGTTTAACGTATAACGTCATATAGTAATGCGTCATAACGTATAACGCCATATAGTAATGCGTCATAACGTATAACGTCACATAGAATTACGGTTCAGCGTATAACGTCATATAGCAATGCGTCATAACCTATAACGTCATATAGTATTGCGTCATGACGTATAACGTCATATAGAATTACGGTTTAAGGTATAACGTCATATAGTAATGCGTCATAACGTATAACGTCATATAGAAATACGATATAACGTATAACGCCATATAGTAATGCGTCATAACGTATAACGTCATATAGTATTACGTCATAACTTATAACGTCACATAGTAATACGTCCTAACGTATAACGTCATATAGAATTACGGTTTAGCGTCTAACGTCATATAGCAATACGTCATAACGTATAAGGCCATATGGCAATGCGTCATAACGTATAACGTCATATAGAAATACGATATAACGTATTACGTCACATAGAATTACGGTTTAACGTATAACATCATATAGTAATGCGTCATACCGTATCACGCCATTTAGTAATGCGTCATAACGTACAACGTCACATAGTAATACGTCATAACGTATAACGTCATATCGAATTCCGGTTTAACGTATAACGCCATATAGCAATGCGTTATAAAGTATAACGTCACATGGTAATACGTCATAACGAATAACGTCATATAATAAGGCGACATGACGTATAACGTCGTATAGAATTACGTCACAACGTATAACGTCACGTAGTAATACGTCATAACGTATAACGTCACATAGAATTACGGTTTAACGTATAACGTAATATAGTATTCCGGTTTAACGTACAACGTGATTTAGTAATGCGTGATAACGTATAACGTCATATAGTATTGCGTCATGACGCATAACGTCATATAGAATTATTTCATAACGTAGAACATCACATAGTAATACGTCATAACGTATAACGTCATATAGAAATACGATATAACGTATAACATCACATAGTAATACGTCATACCGTGTAACGTCGTATAGAATTACGTCATAACGTGTAACGTCACATAGTAATACGTCATAACGTATAACGTCATATAGAATTCCGGTTTAACGTATAACGCTATATTGCAATGCGTCATACCGTAAGACGTCATATAGAAGTACGGCATAATGTATAACGTCACATAGTAATACGTCATAACGTATAACGCCATATAGTAATGAGTCATAACGTATGACGTCATATAGTATTGCGTCATGACGTATAACGTCATATAGAGTTACGTCATAACTTATAACGTCACATGGTAATACGTAATAACGTTCAACGTCATATCGAATTACGGTTTAACGTATAACGTCATATAGTAATGCGTCATACCCTATCACGCCATTTAGTAATGCGTCATAACGTATAACGTCACATAGAATTACGGTTTAGCGTATAACGTCATATAGCAATGCGTCATAACCTATAACGTCATATAGTATTGCGTCATGACGTATAACGTCATATCGAATTACGTCATAACGTATAACGCCATATAGTCATGCGTCATAACGTATAACGTCATATGGTATTACGGGTTAACGTATAACTTCATATAGTAATGCGTCCTAACGTATAACGTCTTATGGAATTACGGTTTAACGTATAACTTCATATAGTAATGCGTCATAACGTATAACGCCATATAGTAATGAGTCATAACGTATGACGTCATATAGTAATGCGTCATGACGTATAACGTCATATAGAATTACGTCATAACGTATAACGTCATATAGAAATACGTTATAACTTATAACGTCACATAGTAATACGTCATAACGTATAACGTCATATAGAATTACGGCATAACGTATAACATCACATGGAATTACGGTTTAGCGTATAACGTCATATAGCAATGCGTCATAACGTATAACGCCATTTAGTATTGCGTCCTAACGTATAACGTCATGTAGAATTGCGGTTTAAAGTGTATCGTCATATAGTAATGCGTCATAACGTATAACGCCATTTAGTAATGCGTCATAACTTATAACGCCATATAGTAATGCGTCATAGCGTATGACGTCATATAGTATTGCGTCATGACGTATAACGCCATATAGTATTGCGCCATAACGTGTAACGTCGTATAGAATTACGTCATAACGTACAACGTCACATAGTAATACGTCATAACGTATAACGTCATATAGAATTACGGCATAACGTATAACATCACATGGAATTACGGTTTAGCGTATAACGTCATATAGCAATGCGTCATAACGTATAACGCCATTTAGTATTGCGTCCTAACGTATAACGTCATCTAGAATTACGGTTTAACGTATACCGTCATATAGTAATACGTCATAACGTATAGCATCACATAGTAATACGTCATTATGTATAACGTCACATAGTAATACGTCATAACATATAACGTCATATACAATTACGGCATAACGTATAACGTCACATAGTAATACGTCATAACGTATAGCGTCACATAGTAATACGTCATAATGTATAACGTCACATAGTAATACGTCATAACGTATAACGAGATATAGCAATGCGTCATAACGTATAACGTCATATAGAATTACGGTTTAAGGTATAACGTCATATAGTAATGCGTCATAACGTATAACGCCATATAGTAATGCGTCATAACGTATAACGTCATATAGTATTGCGTCATGAAGTATAACGTCATATAGTAATGCGTCATAACGTATAACGCCATATAGTAATGCGTCATAACGTATAACGTCATATAGTATTGCGTCATGAAGTATAACGTCATATAGTAATGCGTGATAACGTATAACGTCATATAGAATTACGGCATAACGTATAACGTCATATAGTAATGCGTCATAACGTATAACGCCATTTAGTAATGCGTCATAACGTATGACGTTATATAGTATTGCATCATGACGTATAACTTCATATAGAATTAGGTCGTAACATAGAACATCACATAGTAATACGTCATAACGTGTAACGTCGTATAGAATTACGTCATAACGCATAACGTCACATAGTAATACGTCATAACGTATAACGTCATATAGAATTCCGGTTTAACGAATAACGCTATACAGCAATGCGTCATAACGTATAACGTCATATGGAATTACGGCATAATGTGTAACGTCACATAGTAATACGTCATAATGTATAACGTCATACAGTAATGCGTCATAACATATAACGCCATATAGTAATGCGTCATAACGTATGACGTTATATAGTATTGCATCATGACGTATAACTTCATATAGAATTAGGTCGTGACGTAGAACATCACATAGTAATACGTCATAACGTATAACGTCACATAGAATTACGGTTTAACGTATAACGTCATATAGTAATGCGTCATACCGTATAACGCCATATAGTAAGGCGTCATGACGTATAACGTCACATAGAATTAGGGCTTAACGTATAACGTCACATAGAATTACGGTAGAGCGTATAACGTCATATAAAATTACGGTTTAACGTATAACGTCATATAGAACTACGGTTTAACGTATAACGTCACATAGTAATACGTCATAACGTGTAACGTCGTATAGAATTACGTCATAACGTCTAACGTCACATAGTAATACGTCATAACGTATAACGTCATATAGAATTCCGGTTTAACGAATAACGCTATATAGCAATGCGTCATAACGTATAACGTCATATAGAATTACGGCATAATGTGCAACGTCACATAGTACTACGTCATAATGTATAACGCAATATAGCAATGCGTCATAACGTATAACGTCATATAGAATTACGGTTTAACGTATAACGTCATACAGTAATGCGTCATAACGCATAACGTCACATAGTAATACGTCATAACTTATAACGTCACATAGAATTACGGTTTAGCGTATAAAGTCATATAGAATTAGGTCATAACGTATAACGTCACATAGAATTACGGTTTAACGTATAACGTATTATAGTAATGCGTCATACCGTATCACGCCATTTAGTAATGCGTCAGAACGTACAACGTCACATAGTAATACGTCATAACGTATAACGTCATATAGAATTACGGTTTAACGTATAACGTCATATAGTAATGCGTCAAAACGTATAACGCCATTTAGTAATGCGTCATAACGTATAACGCCATTTAGTAAAGCGTCATAACGTATAACGCCATATAGTAATGCGTCATAACGTATAACGCCATATAGTAATGCGTCATAACGTATGACGTCATATAGTATTCCGTCATAGCGTATAACGTCATATAGAATTACGTCATAACGTAGAACATCACATAGTAATACGTCATAACGTATAACGTCATATAGAATTAGGGTTTAACGTATGACGTCATATAGAATTACGGTTTAACGTATAACGTCATATGGTAATGCGTCATAACGTATAACGCCATATAGTAATGAGTCATAACGTATAATGTCATATAGTATTGCGTCATGAAGTATAACGTCATATAGAATTACGTCATAACGTAGAACATCACATAGTAGTACGTCAAAACGTATAACGTCATATAGTGTTACGTCATAACTTATAACGTCACATAGTAGTACGTAATAACGTTTAACGTCATATAGAATTTCGGCATAACTTATAACGTCGCAGAGAATTACGGGTAAGCGTATAACGTCATATAGCAATGCGTCATAACGTATAAGGCCATATAGCAATGCGTCATAACGTACAACGTCACATAGTAATACGTCATAACGTATAACGTCATATAGAATTAGGGTTTAACGCATAACGTCATATAGAATTACGGTTTAGCGTATAACGTCATATAGAATTAGGGTTTAACGTATAACGTCATATAGTAATGCGTCATAACGTATAACGTCACTTAGAATTACGGTTTCGCGTATAACGTCATATGTAATTACGGTTTAATGTATAACGTATAACGTCATGTAGTATTGCGTCATGAAGTATAACGTCATGTAGAATTAGGTCATAACGTAGAAAATCACATAGTAATACGCCATAACGTATAACGTCATATAGTCTTACGGCATAACGTATAACATCACATGGAATTACGGTTTAGCGTATAACGTCATATAGCAATGCGTCATAACGTATAACGCCATTTAGTAATGCGTCCTAACGGATAGCGTCATATAGAATTACGGTTTAACGTATACTGTCATACAGTAATGCGTCATAACGTATAACGTCACATAGAATTACGGTTTAGCGTATAACGTCACATAGAATTACGGTTTAGCGAATAACGTCATATAGAATTAGGGTTTAACGTACAACGTCATATAGTAATGCGTCATAACGTATAACGTCATATAGAATTACGTCATAACGTAGAACATCACATAGTAATACGTCATAACGTATAACGTCATATAGAATTAGGGTTTAACGCATAACGTCATATAGAATTACGGTTTAGCGTATAACGTCATATAGAATTAGGGTTTAACGTATAACGTCATATAGTAATGCGTCATAACGTATAACGTCATATAGAATTACGGTTTAACGTATACCGTCATACAGTAATGCGTCATAACGTATAACGTCATATAGAATTACGTCATAACGTAGAACATCACATAGTAATACGTCATAACGTATAACGTCATATAGAATTAGGGTTTAACGCATAACGTCATATAGAATTACGGTTTAGCGTATAACGTCATATAGAATTAGGGTTTAAAGTATAACGTCATATAGTAATGCGTCATAACGTATAACGTCATATAGAATTACGGTTTAACGTATAACGCCATATAGTAATGCGTCATAACGTATAACGTCATGTACTATTGCGTCATGAAGTATAACGTCATGTAGAATTACGGCATAACGTATAACATCACATGGAATTAGGGTTTAGCGTATAACGTCATATAGCAATGCGTCATAATGTATAACGCCATATAGAATTACGGCATAATATAAAACGTCAAATAGTAATACGTCATAACATATAACGCCATATAGCAATGCGTCATAACGTATAACGTCAAATGGAATTACGGTTTAACGTATAACGTCATATAGTAATGCGTCATGACGTATAACGCCATATAGTAAATTGTCATAACGTATGAAGTCACATAGTATTGCGACATGACGTATAACGTCATATAGAATTATGTCATAACGTAGAACATCACATAGTAATACGTCATAACGTATAACGTCACATAGAATTACGGTTTAGCGTATAACGTCATATAGCAATGCGTCATAACGTATAACGCCATTTAGTAATGCGTCATAACATATAACGCCATATAGTAATGCGTCATAACCTATAACTTCATATAGTATTGCGTCATGACGTACAATGTCATATAGTATTGCGTCATGACGTATAACGTCATCTCGATTTACGTCATAACGTATTACGTCACATAGTAATACGTCTTTAACGTATAACGTCATACAGCATTACGTCATAACGTATAACGTCATATAGAGTTACGTCATAACTTATAACGTCACATATTTATACGTAATAACGTTTAACGTCATACAGAATTCCGGTTTAACGTATAACGCCATATAGCAATGCGTTATAAAGTATAACGTCACATAGTAATACGTCATAACGTATAACGTCATATAATAAGGCGACATGACGTATAACGCCATATAGCAATGCGTCATAACGTACAACGTCATATAGAAATACGTCATAACGTATAACGTCACATAGTAATACGTCATAACGTATAACGTCATATAGAATTCCGGTTTAACGTATAACGTCATATGTAATTACGGTTTAACGTATAAAGCCATATAGAATTTCGGCATAACGTATAACGTCACATAGTAATACGTCATAACATATAACGTCATATAATAAGGCGACATGACGTATAACGCCATATAGCAATGCGTCATAACGTACAACGTCATATACAAATACATCATAACGTATAACGTCACATAGTAATACGTCATAACGTATAACGTCATATAGAATTCCGGTTTGACGTATAACGTCATATGTAATTACGGTTTAACGTATAAAGCCATATAGAATACGGCATAACGTATAACGTCACATTGTAATACGTCATAACGTATAACGTCATATAATAAGGCGACATGACGTATAACGTCATATAGAATAACGTCATAACGTATAACGTCACGTAGTAATACGTCATAACGTATAACGTCACATGGAATTACGGTTTAACGTATAACGTCATATAGAATTCCTTTTTAACGTATAACGTCATATAGTAATGCGTCATAACGTATAACGCCATATAGTAATACGTCATAACGTATAACGCCATATAGCCATGCGCCATAACGTATAACGTCATACGGAATTACGGTTTAACGTATAACGTCATATAGTAATGCGTCATAACGTATAACGCCATATAGTAATGCGTCATAACGTATGACGTCATATAGTATTGCGTCATGACGTATAACGTCGTATAGAATTAGGTTATAACGTAGAACGTTACATAGTAATACGTAATAACGTTTAACGTCATATAGAATTCCGGTTTAACGTATAACGCCATATAGCAACGCGTTATAAAGTATAACGTGATATAGTAATGCGTGATAACGTATAATGTCATATAGAATTTGGTCATAACGTAGAACATCACATAGTAATACGTCATAACGTATAACGTCACGTAGAATTACGGTTTAACGTATAACGTCATATAGTAATGCGTCATACCGCATCACGCCATTTAGTAATGCGTCATAACGTACAAAGTCACATAGTAATACGTCATAACGTATAACGTCATATCGAATTACGTCATAACGTATAACGCCATATAGCAATGCGTCATAACGTGTAACGTCATATAGTATTGCGTCATGACGTATAACGTCATATATAATGACGTCATAACGTAGAACATCACATAGTAATACGTCCTAACGTATAACGTCATATAGAATTACGTCATAACTTACAACGTCACATAGTAATACGTCATAACGTATAACATCATATAGAATTTCGGTATAACGTATATCGTCACAGAGAATTACGGTTTAGCGTATAACGTCATATAGCAATGCGTCATAACGTATGAGGCCATATAGCAATGCGTCATAACGTACAACGTCACATAGTAATACGTCATAACGTATAACGTCATATAGAATTACGGCATAACGTATAACGTCTCATAGTAATACGTCATAACGTATAACGTCATATAGAATTCCGGTTTAACGTATAACTTCACATAGTAATACGTCATAACGTATAACGTCATATAGAATTGCGTCATAACGTATAACGTCACATAGTGATACGTCATAACGTATAACGTCATATAGAATTCCGGTTTTACGTATAACGTCATATGTAATTACGGTTTAACGTATAAAGCCATATAGAATTACGGCATAACGTATAACGTCACATAGTAATACGTCATAACGTATAACGTCACATAGTAATACGTCATAACGTATAACGTCATATTATAAGGCGACATGACGTATAATGTCATATAGAATTACGTCATAACGTATAACGTCACGTAGTAATACGTCATAACGTATAACGTCACATAGAATTACGGTTTAACGTATAACGTCATATAGAATTCCTTTTTAGCGTATAACGTCATATAGTAATGCGTCATAACGTATAACGCCATATAGTAATGCGCCATAACGTATAACGTCATGTACTATTGCGTCATGAAGTATAACGTCATGTAGAATTAGGTCATAACGTAGCACATCACATAGTAATACGTCATAACGTATAAGGTCATACAGTAATTCGTCATACCGTATAAAGTCATATAGAATTACGGCATAAAGTATAACGTCACGTAGTAATACGTCATAACGTACAACGTCATATAGAATTGCGGCATGACGTATAACATCACATGGAATTACGGTTTAGCGTATAACGTCATATAGCAATGCTTCATAACGTATAACGCCATTTAGTAATGCGTCCTAACGGATAACGTCATATAGAATTACGGTTTAACGTATACCGTCATACAGTAATGCGTCATAACGTATAACGTCACATAGAATTACGGTTTAGCGTATAACGTCACATAGAATTACGGTTTAGCGTATAACGTCATATAGAATTAGGGTTTAACGTACAACGTCATATAGTAATGCGTCATAACGTATAACGTCATATAGAATTACGTCATAACGTAGAACATCACATAGTAATACGTCATAACGTATAACGTCATATAGAATTAGGGTTTAACGCATAACGTCATATAGAATTACGGTTTAGCGTATAACGTCATATAGAATTAGGGTTTAACGTATAACGTCATATAGTAATGCGTCATAACGTATAACGTCATATAGAATTACGGTTTAACGTATACCGTCATACAGTAATGCGTCATAACGTATAACGTCACATAGAATTACGGCATAACGTATAACGTCATATAGAATTAGGGTTTAACGTATAACGTCATATAGATTTACGGTTTAGCGTATAACGTCATGTAGAATTAGGTCATAACGTAGAACATCACATAGTAATACGTCATAACGTATAACGTCATATAGAATTACGGCATAACGTATAACATCACATGGAATTAGGGTTTAGCGTATAACGTCATATAGCAATGCGTCATAACATATAACGCCATATAGAATTACGGCATAATATAAAACGTCAAATAGTAATACGTCATAACGTATAACGCCATATAGCAATGCGTCATAACGTATAACGTCAAATGGAATTACGGTTTAACGTATAACGTCATATAGTAATGCGTCATGACGTATAACGCCATATAGTAAATTGTCATAACGTATGAAGTCATATAGTATTGCGACATGACGTATAACGTCATATAGAATTATGTCATAACGTAGAACATCACATAGTAATACGTCATAACGTATAACGTCACATAGAATTACGGTTTAGCGTATAACGTCATATAGCAATGCGTCATAACGTATAACGCCATTCAGTAATGCGTCATAACATATAACGCCATATAGTAATGCGTCATAACCTATAACTTCATATAGTATTGCGTCATGACGTACAATGTCATATAGTATTGCGTCATGACGTATAACGTCATCTAGATTTACGTCATAACGTATTACGTCACATAGTAATACGTCTTTAACGTATAACGTCATACAGCATTACGTCATAACGTATAACGTCATATAGAGTTACGTCATAACTTATAACGTCACATATTTATACGTAATAACGTTTAACGTCATACAGAATTCCCGTTTAACGTATAACGCCATATAGCAATCTGTTATAAAGTATAACGTCACATAGTAATACGTCATAACGTATAACGTCATATAATAAGGCGACATGACGTATAACGCCATATAGCAATGCGTCATAACGTACAACGTCATATAGAAATACGTCATAACGTATAACGTCACATAGTAATACGCCATAACGTATAACGTCATATAGAATTCCGGTTTAACGTATAACGTCATATGTAATTACGGTTTAACGTATAAAGCCATATAGAATTTCGGCATAACGTATAACGTCACATAGTAATACGTCATAACGTATAACGTCATATAATAAGGCGACATGACGTATAACGCCATATAGCAATGCGTCATAACGTACAACGTCATATACAAATACGTCATAACGTATAACGTCACATAGTAATACGTCATAACGTATAACGTCATATAGAATTCCGGTTTAACGTATAACGTCATATGTAATTACGGTTTAACGTATAATGCCATATAGAATTTCGGCATAACGTATAACGTCACATAGTGATACGTCATAACGTATAACGTCATATAGTATTGCGTCATAACATATAGCGTCACATAGTACTGCGCCACAACGGATGACGTCATATGGAATTACGTCATGACGTATAAAGTCATATAGTATTGCGTCATAACGTATAACGTCACATAGAATTACGGTACAACGTAAATCGTCATATAGAATGACGGTACAACGTATAACGTCATATAGAAATACGACATAACGTATAACGTCATATAGTATTACTTCATAACGTCTAACGTCATATAGTATTGCGTCATGACGTGCAACGTTATATGTTATTGTGTAATAACGTATAACGACACAAAGTAATACGTCATAACGTATAGCGCTATATTTTATTGTGTAATAACGTATAACGTCGCAAAGTAACACGTCATAACGTATAGCGCTGATTGTATTGCGGCATAACGTATAACGTCACATAGTATTATGGCATAACGTATGACGTCATATACTATTGCGCCATGACGTACAACGTTATATGTTATTGTGTAATAACGTATAACGTTACAAAGTAATACGTCATAACGTATAGCGCTATATTGTATTGCGTCATAACGTATATCGTCACATAGTATTACGTCATAACGTATAACGTCATATAGTATTGCGTCATAACATATAGCGTCACATAGTAATACGTCATAACGTATAACGCCATATACCAATGCGTCATAACGTATAACGTCATATAGAATTACGGCATAATGTAAAACGTCACATAGTAATACGTCCTAACGTATAACGCCATATAGTAATGTGTCATACCGTATGACGTCATGCAGTATTGCGTCATGACGTATAACGCCATATAATATTGCGTCATAACGTATAACGTCATATAGCAATACGTCATAACGTATAACGTCATATAGAATTACGGTTTAACGTATACCGTCACATAGTTAAACGTCATAACGTATAAGGTCATATAGTATTGCGTCATGACGTACAACGTTATATGGTATAGCGTAATAACGTATAACGTCATAGAATATTGCGTCAGAACGAATGACGTAATAAAGAATTACGTCATGACGTGTAACGTCATATAGAATTACGGTTTAACGTATGCCGTCACATAGTTAGACGTCATAACGTATAAGGTCATATAGTATTGCGTCATGACGTACAACGTTATATGGTATAGCGCCATATTGTATTACGTCATAACGCGTAACGTCATATAGTATGGCGCCATGACGTATAACGTTACAAAGTATAACGTCATAACGTATAACGTCACATAGTATTGTGTCATTACGACTGACGTCATATAATATTGCGTCATAACGTATAACGTCACATAGCAATACGTATTAACGTATTACGTCATATAGAATTACGGTTTAACGTATACCGTCACATAGTTAAACGTCATAACTTATAGCGCCATATTGCTTTACATCATAACGTATAACGTCATGTAGTATTGCGTAATAACGTATAACGTCGCAGAGTACTACGCCACAAAGGATGACGTCATATAGAATTACGTCATGACGTGTAACGTCATATAGAATTACGTCATGACGTACAACGTCTCACAGTATTTCGTCAAAACGTATAACGTCATATAGAATTACGGTTTAACGTATACCGTCACATAGTTATACGCTATAACGTATGGCGGTATATTGTATTGAGTCATAACGTATAACGTCATATAGTATTGCGTCATGACGTGCAACGTTATATGTTATTGTGTAATGACGTATAACGACACACATAATACGTCATAACGTATAGCGCTATATTTTATTGTGTAATAACGTATATCGTCTCATAGAAATACGTCATAACGTATAGAGCTATATTGTATTGCGTCATAACGTTTAACGTCAAATAGTATTACGTCATAACGTATGACGTCATATAATATTGCGCCACAACGTATAACGTCAAATAGTATTACGTCATAACGTATGACGTCATATAGTATTGCGCCACAACGGATGACGTCATATAGAATTACGTCATGACGTATAACGTCATACAGAATTGCGTCATAACGCACAACGTCACATAGTAATACGTCATAACGTATAATGTCATGTAGTATTAAGGTATAACGTATAACGTCACGTAGTAATATGTCATGACGTATGACGTTATATTGTGTGACGTCATAACGTATAACGTCATATAGAATAACGTCATAACGTATAGCGTCACATAGTAATACGTCATAACGTATAACGTCATATAGAATTACGGTTCAACGTATACCGTCACATAGTTATACGCTATAACGTATGGCGGTTAGGTTGGGGTTAGGTTGGGGTTAGGTTGGGGTTAGGTTGGGGTTAGGTTGGGGTTAGGTTGGGGTTAGGTTGGGGTTAGGTTGGGGTTAGGTTGGGGTTAGGGGTTAGGTTGGGGTTAGGTTGGGGTTAGGTTGGGGTTAGGTTGGGGTTAGGTTGGGGTTAGGTTGGGGTTAGGTTGGGGTTAGGTTGGGGTTAGGTTGGGGTTAGGTTGGGGTTAGGTTGGGGTTAGGTTGGGGTTAGGTTGGGGTTAGGTTGGGGTTAGGTTGGGGTTAGGTTGGGGTTAGGTTGGGGTTAGGTTGGGGTTAGGTTGGGGTTAGGTTGGGGTTAGGTTGGGGTCAGGTTGGGGTTAGGTTGGGGTTAGGTTGGGGTTAGGTTGGGGTTAGGTTGGGGTCAGGTTGGGGTTAGGTTGGGGTCAGGTTGGGGTTAGGTTGGGGTTAGGTTGGGGTTAGGTTGGGGTTAGGTTGGGGTTAGGTTGGGGTTAGGTTGGGGTTAGGTTGGGGTTAGGTTGGGGTTAGGTTGGGGTTAGGTTGGGGTTAGGTTGGGGTTAGGTTGGGGTTAGGTTGGGGTTAGGTTGGGGTTAGGTTGGGGTTAGGTTGGGGTTAGGTTGGGGTTAGGTTGGGGTTAGGTTGGGGTTAGGTTGGGGTTAGGTTGGGGTTAGGTTGGGGTTAGGTTGGGGTTAGGTTGGGGTTAGGTTGGGGTTAGGTTGGGGTTAGGTTGGGGTTAGGTTGGGGTTAGGTTGGGGTTAGGTTGGGGTTAGGTTGGGGTTAGGTTAGGTTGGGGTTAGGTTGGGGTTAGGTTGGGGTTAGGTTGGGGTTAGGTTGGGGTTAGGTTGGGGTTAGGTTGGGGTTAGGTTGGGGTTAGGTTGGGGTTAGGTTGGGGTTAGGTTGGGGTTAGGTTGGGGTTAGGTTGGGGTTAGGTTGGGGTTAGGTTGGGGTTAGGTTGGGGTTAGGTTGGGGTTAGGTTGGGGTTAGGTTGGGGTTAGGTTGGGGTTAGGTTGGGGTTAGGTTGGGGTTAGGTTGGGGTTAGGTTGGGGTTAGGTTGGGGTTAGGTTGGGGTTAGGTTGGGGTTAGGTTGGGGTTAGGTTGGGGTTAGGTTGGGGTTAGGTTGGGGTTAGGTTGGGGTTAGGTTGGGGTTAGGTTGGGGTTAGGTTGGGGTTAGGTTGGGGTTAGGTTGGGGTTAGGTTGGGGTTAGGTTGGGGTTAGGTTGGGGTTAGGTTGGGGTTAGGTTGGGGTTAGGTTGGGGTTAGGTTGGGGTTAGGTTGGGGTTAGGTTGGGGTTAGGTTGGGGTTAGGTTGGGGTTAGGTTGGGGTTAGGTTGGGGTTAGGTTGGGGTTAGGTTGGGGTTAGGTTGGGGTTAGGTTGGGGTTAGGTTGGGGTTAGGTTGGGGTTAGGTTGGGGTTAGGTTGGGGTTAGGTTGGGGTTAGGTTGGGGTTAGGTTGGGGTTAGGTTGGGGTTAGGTTGGGGTTAGGTTGGGGTTAGGTTGGGGTTAGGTTGGGGTTAGGTTGGGGTTAGGTTGGGGTTAGGTTGGGGTTAGGTTGGGGTTAGGTTGGGGTTAGGTTGGGGTTAGGTTGGGGTTAGGTTGGGGTTAGGTTGGGGTTAGGTTGGGGTTAGGTTGGGGTTAGGTTGGGGTTAGGTTGGGGTTAGGTTGGGGTTAGGTTGGGGTTAGGTTGGGGTTAGGTTGGGGTTAGGTTGGGGTTAGGTTGGGGTTAGGTTGGGGTTAGGTTGGGGTTAGGTTGGGGTTAGGTTGGGGTTAGGTTGGGGTTAGGTTGGGGTTAGGTTGGGGTTAGGTTGGGGTTAGGTTGGGGTTAGGTTGGGGTTAGGTTGGGGTTAGGTTGGGGTTAGGTTGGGGTTAGGTTGGGGTTAGGTTGGGGTTAGGTTGGGGTTAGGTTGGGGTTAGGTTGGGGTTAGGTTGGGGTTAGGTTGGGGTTAGGTTGGGGTTAGGTTGGGGTTAGGTTGGGGTTAGGTTGGGGTTAGGTTGGGGTTAGGTTGGGGTTAGGTTGGGGTTAGGTTGGGGTTAGGTTGGGGTTAGGTTGGGGTTAGGTTGGGGTTAGGTTGGGGTTAGGTTGGGGTTAGGTTGGGGTTAGGTTGGGGTTAGGTTGGGGTTAGGTTGGGGTTAGGTTGGGGTTAGGTTGGGGTTAGGTTGGGGTTAGGTTGGGGTTAGGTTGGGGTTAGGTTGGGGTTAGGTTGGGGTTAGGTTGGGGTTAGGTTGGGGTTAGGTTGGGGTTAGGTTGGGGTTAGGTTGGGGTTAGGTTGGGGTTAGGTTGGGGTTAGGTTGGGGTTAGGTTGGGGTTAGGTTGGGGTTAGGTTGGGGTTAGGTTGGGGTTAGGTTGGGGTTAGGTTGGGGTTAGGTTGGGGTTAGGTTGGGGTTAGGTTGGGGTTAGGTTGGGGTTAGGTTGGGGTTAGGTTGGGGTTAGGTTGGGGTTAGGTTGGGGTTAGGTTGGGGTTAGGTTGGGGTTAGGTTGGGGTTAGGTTGGGGTTAGGTTGGGGTTAGGTTGGGGTTAGGTTGGGGTTAGGTTGGGGTTAGGTTGGGGTTAGGTTGGGGTTAGGTTGGGGTTAGGTTGGGGTTAGGTTGGGGTTAGGTTGGGGTTAGGTTGGGGTTAGGTTGGGGTTAGGTTGGGGTTAGGTTGGGGTTAGGTTGGGGTTAGGTTGGGGTTAGGTTGGGGTTAGGTTGGGGTTAGGTTGGGGTTAGGTTGGGGTTAGGTTGGGGTTAGGTTGGGGTTAGGTTGGGGTTAGGTTGGGGTTAGGTTGGGGTTAGGTTGGGGTTAGGTTGGGGTTAGGTTGGGGTTAGGTTGGGGTTAGGTTGGGGTTAGGTTGGGGTTAGGTTGGGGTTAGGTTGGGGTTAGGTTGGGGTTAGGTTGGGGTTAGGTTGGGGTTAGGTTGGGGTTAGGTTGGGGTTAGGTTGGGGTTAGGTTGGGGTTAGGTTGGGGTTAGGTTGGGGTTAGGTTGGGGTTAGGTTGGGGTTAGGTTGGGGTTAGGTTGGGGTTAGGTTGGGGTTAGGTTGGGGTTAGGTTGGGGTTAGGTTGGGGTTAGGTTGGGGTTAGGTTGGGGTTAGGTTGGGGTTAGGTTGGGGTTAGGTTGGGGTTAGGTTGGGGTTAGGTTGGGGTTAGGTTGGGGTTAGGTTGGGGTTAGGTTGGGGTTAGGTTGGGGTTAGGTTGGGGTTAGGTTGGGGTTAGGTTGGGGTTAGGTTGGGGTTAGGTTGGGGTTAGGTTGGGGTTAGGTTGGGGTTAGGTTGGGGTTAGGTTGGGGTTAGGTTGGGGTTAGGTTGGGGTTAGGTTGGGGTTAGGTTGGGGTTAGGTTGGGGTTAGGTTGGGGTTAGGTTGGGGTTAGGTTGGGGTTAGGTTGGGGTTAGGTTGGGGTTAGGTTGGGGTTAGGTTGGGGTTAGGTTGGGGTTAGGTTGGGGTTAGGTTGGGGTTAGGTTGGGGTTAGGTTGGGGTTAGGTTGGGGTTAGGTTGGGGTTAGGTTGGGGTTAGGTTGGGGTTAGGTTGGGGTTAGGTTGGGGTTAGGTTGGGGTTAGGTTGGGGTTAGGTTGGGGTTAGGTTGGGGTTAGGTTGGGGTTAGGTTGGGGTTAGGTTGGGGTTAGGTTGGGGTTAGGTTGGGGTTAGGTTGGGGTTAGGTTGGGGTTAGGTTGGGGTTAGGTTGGGGTTAGGTTGGGGTTAGGTTGGGGTTAGGTTGGGGTTAGGTTGGGGTTAGGTTGGGGTTAGGTTGGGGTTAGGTTGGGGTTAGGTTGGGGTTAGGTTGGGGTTAGGTTGGGGTTAGGTTGGGGTTAGGTTGGGGTTAGGTTGGGGTTAGGTTGGGGTTAGGTTGGGGTTAGGTTGGGGTTAGGTTGGGGTTAGGTTGGGGTTAGGTTGGGGTTAGGTTGGGGTTAGGTTGGGGTTAGGTTGGGGTTAGGTTGGGGTTAGGTTGGGGTTAGGTTGGGGTTAGGTTGGGGTTAGGTTGGGGTTAGGTTGGGGTTAGGTTGGGGTTAGGTTGGGGTTAGGTTGGGGTTAGGTTGGGGTTAGGTTGGGGTTAGGTTGGGGTTAGGTTGGGGTTAGGTTGGGGTTAGGTTGGGGTTAGGTTGGGGTTAGGTTGGGGTTAGGTTGGGGTTAGGTTGGGGTTAGGTTGGGGTTAGGTTGGGGTTAGGTTGGGGTTAGGTTGGGGTTAGGTTGGGGTTAGGTTGGGGTTAGGTTGGGGTTAGGTTGGGGTTAGGTTGGGGTTAGGTTGGGGTTAGGTTGGGGTTAGGTTGGGGTTAGGTTGGGGTTAGGTTGGGGTTAGGTTGGGGTTAGGTTGGGGTTAGGTTGGGGTTAGGTTGGGGTTAGGTTGGGGTTAGGTTGGGGTTAGGTTGGGGTTAGGTTGGGGTTAGGTTGGGGTTAGGTTGGGGTTAGGTTGGGGTTAGGTTGGGGTTAGGTTGGGGTTAGGTTGGGGTTAGGTTGGGGTTAGGTTGGGGTTAGGTTGGGGTTAGGTTGGGGTTAGGTTGGGGTTAGGTTGGGGTTAGGTTGGGGTTAGGTTGGGGTTAGGTTGGGGTTAGGTTGGGGTTAGGTTGGGGTTAGGTTGGGGTTAGGTTGGGGTTAGGTTGGGGTTAGGTTGGGGTTAGGTTGGGGTTAGGTTGGGGTTAGGTTGGGGTTAGGTTGGGGTTAGGTTGGGGTTAGGTTGGGGTTAGGTTGGGGTTAGGTTGGGGTTAGGTTGGGGTTAGGTTGGGGTTAGGTTGGGGTTAGGTTGGGGTTAGGTTGGGGTTAGGTTGGGGTTAGGTTGGGGTTAGGTTGGGGTTAGGTTGGGGTTAGGTTGGGGTTAGGTTGGGGTTAGGTTGGGGTTAGGTTGGGGTTAGGTTGGGGTTAGGTTGGGGTTAGGTTGGGGTTAGGTTGGGGTTAGGTTGGGGTTAGGTTGGGGTTAGGTTGGGGTTAGGTTGGGGTTAGGTTGGGGTTAGGTTGGGGTTAGGTTGGGGTTAGGTTGGGGTTAGGTTGGGGTTAGGTTGGGGTTAGGTTGGGGTTAGGTTGGGGTTAGGTTGGGGTTAGGTTGGGGTTAGGTTGGGGTTAGGTTGGGGTTAGGTTGGGGTTAGGTTGGGGTTAGGTTGGGGTTAGGTTGGGGTTAGGTTGGGGTTAGGTTGGGGTTAGGTTGGGGTTAGGTTGGGGTTAGGTTGGGGTTAGGTTGGGGTTAGGTTGGGGTTAGGTTGGGGTTAGGTTGGGGTTAGGTTGGGGTTAGGTTGGGGTTAGGTTGGGGTTAGGTTGGGGTTAGGTTGGGGTTAGGTTGGGGTTAGGTTGGGGTTAGGTTGGGGTTAGGTTGGGGTTAGGTTGGGGTTAGGTTGGGGTTAGGTTGGGGTTAGGTTGGGGTTAGGTTGGGGTTAGGTTGGGGTTAGGTTGGGGTTAGGTTGGGGTTAGGTTGGGGTTAGGTTGGGGTTAGGTTGGGGTTAGGTTGGGGTTAGGTTGGGGTTAGGTTGGGGTTAGGTTGGGGTTAGGTTGGGGTTAGGTTGGGGTTAGGTTGGGGTTAGGTTGGGGTTAGGTTGGGGTTAGGTTGGGGTTAGGTTGGGGTTAGGTTGGGGTTAGGTTGGGGTTAGGTTGGGGTTAGGTTGGGGTTAGGTTGGGGTTAGGTTGGGGTTAGGTTGGGGTTAGGTTGGGGTTAGGTTGGGGTTAGGTTGGGGTTAGGTTGGGGTTAGGTTGGGGTTAGGTTGGGGTTAGGTTGGGGTTAGGTTGGGGTTAGGTTGGGGTTAGGTTGGGGTTAGGTTGGGGTTAGGTTGGGGTTAGGTTGGGGTTAGGTTGGGGTTAGGTTGGGGTTAGGTTGGGGTTAGGTTGGGGTTAGGTTGGGGTTAGGTTGGGGTTAGGTTGGGGTTAGGTTGGGGTTAGGTTGGGGTTAGGTTGGGGTTAGGTTGGGGTTAGGTTGGGGTTAGGTTGGGGTTAGGTTGGGGTTAGGTTGGGGTTAGGTTGGGGTTAGGTTGGGGTTAGGTTGGGGTTAGGTTGGGGTTAGGTTGGGGTTAGGTTGGGGTTAGGTTGGGGTTAGGTTGGGGTTAGGTTGGGGTTAGGTTGGGGTTAGGTTGGGGTTAGGTTGGGGTTAGGTTGGGGTTAGGTTGGGGTTAGGTTGGGGTTAGGTTGGGGTTAGGTTGGGGTTAGGTTGGGGTTAGGTTGGGGTTAGGTTGGGGTTAGGTTGGGGTTAGGTTGGGGTTAGGTTGGGGTTAGGTTGGGGTTAGGTTGGGGTTAGGTTGGGGTTAGGTTGGGGTTAGGTTGGGGTTAGGTTGGGGTTAGGTTGGGGTTAGGTTGGGGTTAGGTTGGGGTTAGGTTGGGGTTAGGTTGGGGTTAGG
This sequence comes from Bombus fervidus, assembly GCF_041682495.2. Lineage (NCBI taxonomy): Eukaryota > Metazoa > Arthropoda > Insecta > Hymenoptera > Apidae > Bombus > Bombus fervidus. Next base: position 6,796,206 of record NW_027212582.1, read on the forward strand.
TTGGGGTTAGGTTGGGGTTAGGTTGGGGTTAGGTTGGGGTTAGGTTGGGGTTAGGTTGGGGTTAGGTTGGGGTTAGGTTGGGGTTAGGTTGGGGTTAGGTTGGGGTTAGGTTGGGGTTAGGTTGGGGTTAGGTTGGGGTTAGGTTGGGGTTAGGTTGGGGTTAGGTTGGGGTTAGGTTGGGGTTAGGTTGGGGTTAGGTTGGGGTTAGGTTGGGGTTAGGTTGGGGTTAGGTTGGGGTTAGGTTGAGGTTGGGTTAGGTTGGGGTTAGGTTGGGGTTAGGTTGGGGTTAGGTTGGGGTTAGGTTGGGGTTAGGTTGGGGTTAGGTTGGGGTTAGGTTGGGGTTAGGTTGGGGTTAGGTTGGGGTTAGGTTGGGGTTAGGTTGGGGTTAGGTTGGGGTTAGGTTGGGGTTAGGTTGGGGTTAGGTTGGGGTTAGGTTGGGGTTAGGTTGGGGTTGGGGTTAGGTTGGGGTTAGGTTGGGGTTAGGTTGGGGTTAGGTTGGGGTTAGGTTGGGGTTAGGTTGGGGTTAGGTTGGGGTTAGGTTGGGGTTAGGTTGGGGTTAGGTTGGGGTTAGGTTGGGGTTAGGTTGGGGTTAGGTTGGGGTTAGGTTGGGGTTAGGTTGGGGTTAGGTTGGGGTTAGGTTGGGGTTAGGTTGGGGTTAGGTTGGGGTTAGGTTGGGGTTAGGTTGGGGTTAGGTTGGGGTTAGGTTGGGGTTAGGTTGGGGTTAGGTTGGGGTTAGGTTGGGGTTAGGTTGGGGTTAGGTTGGGGTTAGGTTGGGGTTAGGTTGGGGTTAGGTTGGGGTTAGGTTGGGGTTAGGTTGGGGTTAGGTTGGGGTTAGGTTGGGGTTAGGTTGGGGTTAGGTTGGGGTTAGGTTGGGGTTAGGTTGGGGTTAGGTTGGGGTTAGGTTGGGGTTAGGTTGGGGTTAGGTTGGGGTTAGGTTGGGGTTAGGTTGGGGTTAGGTTGGGGTTAGGTTGGGGTTAGGTTGGGGTTAGGTTGGGGTTAGGTTGGGGTTAGGTTGGGGTTAGGTTGGGGTTAGGTTGGGGTTAGGTTGGGGTTAGGTTGGGGTTAGGTTGGGGTTAGGTTGGGGTTAGGTTGGGGTTAGGTTGGGGTTAGGTTGGGGTTAGGTTGGGGTTAGGTTGGGGTTAGGTTGGGGTTAGGTTGGGGTTAGGTTGGGGTTAGGTTGGGGTTAGGTTGGGGTTAGGTTGGGGTTAGGTTGGGGTTAGGTTGGGGTTAGGTTGGGGTTAGGTTGGGGTTAGGTTGGGGTTAGGTTGGGGTTAGGTTGGGGTTAGGTTGGGGTTAGGTTGGGGTTAGGTTGGGGTTAGGTTGGGGTTAGGTTGGGGTTAGGTTGGGGTTAGGTTGGGGTTAGGTTGGGGTTAGGTTGGGGTTAGGTTGGGGTTAGGTTGGGGTTAGGTTGGGGTTAGGTTGGGGTTAGGTTGGGGTTAGGTTGGGGTTAGGTTGGGGTTAGGTTGGGGTTAGGTTGGGGTTAGGTTGGGGTTAGGTTGGGGTTAGGTTGGGGTTAGGTTGGGGTTAGGTTGGGGTTAGGTTGGGGTTAGGTTGGGGTTAGGTTGGGGTTAGGTTGGGGTTAGGTTGGGGTTAGGTTGGGGTTAGGTTGGGGTTAGGTTGGGGTTAGGTTGGGGTTAGGTTGGGGTTAGGTTGGGGTTAGGTTGGGGTTAGGTTGGGGTTAGGTTGGGGTTAGGTTGGGGTTAGGTTGGGGTTAGGTTGGGGTTAGGTTGGGGTTAGGTTGGGGTTAGGTTGGGGTTAGGTTGGGGTTAGGTTGGGGTTAGGTTGGGGTTAGGTTGGGGTTAGGTTGGGGTTAGGTTGGGGTTAGGTTGGGGTTAGGTTGGGGTTAGGTTGGGGTTAGGTTGGGGTTAGGTTGGGGTTAGGTTGGGGTTAGGTTGGGGTTAGGTTGGGGTTAGGTTGGGGTTAGGTTGGGGTTAGGTTGGGGTTAGGTTGGGGTTAGGTTGGGGTTAGGTTGGGGTTAGGTTGGGGTTAGGTTGGGGTTAGGTTGGGGTTAGGTTGGGGTTAGGTTGGGGTTAGGTTGGGGTTAGGTTGGGGTTAGGTTGGGGTTAGGTTGGGGTTAGGTTGGGGTTAGGTTGGGGTTAGGTTGGGGTTAGGTTGGGGTTAGGTTGGGGTTAGGTTGGGGTTAGGTTGGGGTTAGGTTGGGGTTAGGTTGGGGTTAGGTTGGGGTTAGGTTGGGGTTAGGTTGGGGTTAGGTTGGGGTTAGGTTGGGGTTAGGTTGGGGTTAGGTTGGGGTTAGGTTGGGGTTAGGTTGGGGTTAGGTTGGGGTTAGGTTGGGGTTAGGTTGGGGTTAGGTTGGGGTTAGGTTGGGGTTAGGTTGGGGTTAGGTTGGGGTTAGGTTGGGGTTAGGTTGGGGTTAGGTTGGGGTTAGGTTGGGGTTAGGTTGGGGTTAGGTTGGGGTTAGGTTGGGGTTAGGTTGGGGTTAGGTTGGGGTTAGGTTGGGGTTAGGTTGGGGTTAGGTTGGGGTTAGGTTGGGGTTAGGTTGGGGTTAGGTTGGGGTTAGGTTGGGGTTAGGTTGGGGTTAGGTTGGGGTTAGGTTGGGGTTAGGTTGGGGTTAGGTTGGGGGTTAGGTTGGGGTTAGGTTGGGGTTAGGTTGGGGTTAGGTTGGGGTTAGGTTGGGGTTAGGTTGGGTTAGGTTGGGGTTAGGTTGGGGTTAGGTTGGGGTTAGGTTGGGGTTAGGTTGGGGTTAGGTTGGGGTTAGGTTGGGGTTAGGTTGGGGTTAGGTTGGGGTTAGGTTGGGGTTAGGTGGGGTTAGGTTGGGGTTAGGTTGGGGTTAGGTTGGGGTTAGGTTGGGGTTAGGTTGGGGTTAGGTTGGGTTAGGTTGGGGTTAGGTTGGGGTTAGGTTGGGGTTAGGTTGGGGTTAGGTTGGGGTTAGGTTGGGGTTAGGTTGGGGTTAGGTTGGGGTTAGGTTGGGGTTAGGTTGGGGTTAGGTTGGGGTTAGGTTGGGGTTAGGTTGGGGTTAGGTTGGGGTTAGGTTGGGGTTAGGTTGGGGTTAGGTTGGGGTTAGGTTGGGGTTAGGTTGGGGTTAGGTTGGGGTTGGTTGGGGTTAGGTTGGGGTTAGGTTGGGGTTAGGTTGGGGTTAGGTTGGGGTTAGGTTGGGGTTAGGTTGGGGTTAGGTTGGGGTTAGGTTGGGGTTAGGTTGGGGTTAGGTTGGGGTTAGGTTGGGGTTAGGTTGGGGTTAGGTTGGGGGTTAGGTTGGGGTTAGGTTGGGGTTAGGTTGGGGTTAGGTTGGGGTTAGGTTGGGTTAGGTTGGGGTTAGGTTGGGGTTAGGTTGGGGTTAGGTTGGGGTTAGGTTGGGGTTAGGTTGGGGTTAGGTTGGGGTTAGGTGGGGTTAGGTTGGGGTTAGGTTGGGGTTAGGTTGGGGTTAGGTTGGGGTTAGGTTGGGGTTAGGTTGGGGTTAGGTTGGGGTTAGGTTGGGGTTAGGTTGGGGTTAGGTTGGGGTTAGGTTGGGGTTAGGTTGGGGTTAGGTTGGGGTTAGGTTGGGGTTAGGTTGGGGTTAGGTTGGGGTTAGGTTTGGGGTTAGGTTGGGGTTAGGTTGGGGTTAGGTTGGGGTTAGGTTGGGGTTAGGTTGGGGTTAGGTTGGGGTTAGGTTGGGGTTAGGTTGGGGTTAGGTTGGGGTTAGGTTGGGGGTTAGGTTGGGGTTAGGTTGGGGTTAGGTTGGGGTTAGGTTGGGGTTAGGTTGGGGTTAGGTTGGGGTTAGGTTGGGGTTAGGTTGGGGTTAGGTTGGGGTTAGGTTGGGGTTAGGTTGGGGTTAGGTTGGGGTTAGGTTGGGGTTAGGTTGGGGTTAGGTTGGGGTTAGGTTGGGGTTAGGTTGGGGTTAGGTTGGGGTTAGGTTGGGGTTAGGTTGGGTAGGTTGGGTTAGGTTGGGGTTAGGTTGGGGTTAGGTTGGGGTTAGGTTGGGGTTAGGTTGGGGTTAGGTTGGGGTTAGGTTGGGGTTAGGTTGGGGTTAGGTTGGGGTTAGGTTGGGGTTAGGTTGGGGTTAGGTTGGGGTTAGGTTGGGGTTAGGTTGGGGTTAGGTTGGGGTTAGGTTGGGGTTAGGTTGGGGTTAGGTTGGGGTTAGGTTGGGGTAGGTTGGGGTTAGGTTGGGGTTAGGTTGGGGTTAGGTTGGGGTTAGGTTGGGGTTAGGTTGGGGTTAGGTTGGGGTTAGGTTGGGGTTAGGTTGGGGTTAGGTTGGGGTTAGGTTGGGGTTAGGTTGGGGTTAGGTTGGGGTTAGGTTGGGGTTAGGTTGGGGTTAGGTTGGGGTTAGGTTGGGGTTAGGTTGGGGTTAGGTTGGGGTTAGGTTGGGGTTAGGTTGGGGTTAGGTTGGGGTTAGGTTGGGGTTAGGTTGGGGTTAGGTTGGGGTTAGGTTGGGGTTAGGTTGGGGTTAGGTTGGGGTTAGGTTGGGGTTAGGTTGGGGTTAGGTTGGGGTTAGGTTGGGGTTAGGTTGGGGTTAGGTTGGGGTTAGGTTGGGGTTAGGTTGGGGTTAGGTTGGGGTTAGGTTGGGGTTAGGTTGGGGTTAGGTTGGGGTTAGGTTGGGGTTAGGTTGGGGTTAGGTTGGGGTTAGGTTGGGGTTAGGTTGGGGTTAGGTTGGGGTTAGGTTGGGGTTAGGTTGGGGTTAGGTTGGGGTTAGGTTGGGGTTAGGTTGGGGTTAGGTTGGGGTTAGGTTGGGGTTAGGTTGGGGTTAGGTTGGGGTTAGGTTGGGGTTAGGTTGGGGTTAGGTTGGGGTTAGGTTGGGGTTAGGTTGGGGTTAGGTTGGGGTTAGGTTGGGGTTAGGTTGGGGTTAGGTTGGGGTTAGGTTGGGGTTAGGTTGGGGTTAGGTTGGGGTTAGGTTGGGGTTAGGTTGGGGTTAGGTTGGGGTTAGGTTGGGGTTAGGTTGGGGTTAGGTTGGGGTTAGGTTGGGGTTAGGTTGGGGTTAGGTTGGGGTTAGGTTGGGGTTAGGTTGGGGTTAGGTTGGGGTTAGGTTGGGGTTAGGTTGGGGTTAGGTTGGGGTTAGGTTGGGGTTAGGTTGGGGTTAGGTTGGGGTTAGGTTGGGGTTAGGTTGGGGTTAGGTTGGGGTTAGGTTGGGGTTAGGTTGGGGTTAGGTTGGGGTTAGGTTGGGGTTAGGTTGGGGTTAGGTTGGGGTTAGGTTGGGGTTAGGTTGGGGTTAGGTTGGGGTTAGGTTGGGGTTAGGTTGGGGTTAGGTTGGGGTTAGGTTGGGGTTAGGTTGGGGTTAGGTTGGGGTTAGGTTGGGGTTAGGTTGGGGTTAGGTTGGGGTTAGGTTGGGGTTAGGTTGGGGTTAGGTTGGGGTTAGGTTGGGGTTAGGTTGGGGTTAGGTTGGGGTTAGGTTGGGGTTAGGTTGGGGTTAGGTTGGGGTTAGGTTGGGGTTAGGTTGGGGTTAGGTTGGGGTTAGGTTGGGGTTAGGTTGGGGTTAGGTTGGGGTTAGGTTGGGGTTAGGTTGGGGTTAGGTTGGGGTTAGGTTGGGGTTAGGTTGGGGTTAGGTTGGGGTTAGGTTGGGGTTAGGTTGGGGTTAGGTTGGGGTTAGGTTGGGGTTAGGTTGGGGTTAGGTTGGGGTTAGGTTGGGGTTAGGTTGGGGTTAGGTTGGGGTTAGGTTGGGGTTAGGTTGGGGTTAGGTTGGGGTTAGGTTGGGGTTAGGTTGGGGTTAGGTTGGGGTTAGGTTGGGGTTAGGTTGGGGTTAGGTTGGGGTTAGGTTGGGGTTAGGTTGGGGTTAGGTTGGGGTTAGGTTGGGGTTAGGTTGGGGTTAGGTTGGGGTTAGGTTGGGGTTAGGTTGGGGTTAGGTTGGGGTTAGGTTGGGGTTAGGTTGGGGTTAGGTTGGGGTTAGGTTGGGGTTAGGTTGGGGTTAGGTTGGGGTTAGGTTGGGGTTAGGTTGGGGTTAGGTTGGGGTTAGGTTGGGGTTAGGTTGGGGTTAGGTTGGGGTTAGGTTGGGGTTAGGTTGGGGTTAGGTTGGGGTTAGGTTGGGGTTAGGTTGGGGTTAGGTTGGGGTTAGGTTGGGGTTAGGTTGGGGTTAGGTTGGGGTTAGGTTGGGGTTAGGTTGGGGTTAGGTTGGGGTTAGGTTGGGGTTAGGTTGGGGTTAGGTTGGGGTTAGGTTGGGGTTAGGTTGGGGTTAGGTTGGGGTTAGGTTGGGGTTAGGTTGGGGTTAGGTTGGGGTTAGGTTGGGGTTAGGTTGGGGTTAGGTTGGGGTTAGGTTGGGGTTAGGTTGGGGTTAGGTTGGGGTTAGGTTGGGGTTAGGTTGGGGTTAGGTTGGGGTTGGTGGTTGGGGTTAGGTTGGGGTTAGGTTGGGGTTAGGTTGGGGTTAGGTTGGGGTTAGGTTGGGGTTAGGTTGGGGTTAGGTTGGGGTTAGGTTGGGGTTAGGTTGGGGTTAGGTTGGGGTTAGGTTGGGGTTAGGTTGGGGTTAGGTTGGGGTTAGGTTGGGGTTAGGTTGGGGTTAGGTTGGGGTTAGGTTGGGGTTAGGTTGGGGTTAGGTTGGGGTTAGGTTGGGGTTAGGTTGGGGTTAGGTTGGGGTTAGGTTGGGGTTAGGTTGGGGTTAGGTTGGGGTTAGGTTGGGGTTAGGTTGGGGTTAGGTTGGGGTTAGGTTGGGGTTAGGTTGGGGTTAGGTTGGGGTTAGGTTGGGGTTAGGTTGGGGTTAGGTTGGGGTTAGGTTGGGGTTAGGTTGGGGTTAGGTTGGGGTTAGGTTGGGGTTAGGTTGGGGTTAGGTTGGGGTTAGGTTGGGGTTAGGTTGGGGTTAGGTTGGGGTTAGGTTGGGGTTAGGTTGGGGTTAGGTTGGGGTTAGGTTGGGGTTAGGTTGGGGTTAGGTTGGGGTTAGGTTGGGGTTAGGTTGGGGTTAGGTTGGGGTTAGGTTGGGGTTAGGTTGGGGTTAGGTTGGGGTTAGGTTGGGGTTAGGTTGGGGTTAGGTTGGGGTTAGGTTGGGGTTAGGTTGGGGTTAGGTTGGGGTTAGGTTGGGGTTAGGTTGGGGTTAGGTTGGGGTTAGGTTGGGGTTAGGTTGGGGTTAGGTTGGGGTTAGGTTGGGGTTAGGTTGGGGTTAGGTTGGGGTTAGGTTGGGGTTAGGTTGGGGTTAGGTTGGGGTTAGGTTGGGGTTAGGTTGGGGTTAGGTTGGGGTTAGGTTGGGGTTAGGTTGGGGTTAGGTTGGGGTTAGGTTGGGGTTAGGTTGGGGTTAGGTTGGGGTTAGGTTGGGGTTAGGTTGGGGTTAGGTTGGGGTTAGGTTGGGGTTAGGTTGGGGTTAGGTTGGGGTTAGGTTGGGGTTAGGTTGGGGTTAGGTTGGGGTTAGGTTGGGGTTAGGTTGGGGTTAGGTTGGGGTTAGGTTGGGGTTAGGTTGGGGTTAGGTTGGGGTTAGGTTGGGGTTAGGTTGGGGTTAGGTTGGGGTTAGGTTGGGGTTAGGTTGGGGTTAGGTTGGGGTTAGGTTGGGGTTAGGTTGGGGTTAGGTTGGGGTTAGGTTGGGGTTAGGTTGGGGTTAGGTTGGGGTTAGGTTGGGGTTAGGTTGGGGTTAGGTTGGGGTTAGGTTGGGGTTAGGTTGGGGTTAGGTTGGGGTTAGGTTGGGGTTAGGTTGGGGTTAGGTTGGGGTTAGGTTGGGGTTAGGTTGGGGTTAGGTTGGGGTTAGGTTGGGGTTAGGTTGGGGTTAGGTTGGGGTTAGGTTGGGGTTAGGTTGGGGTTAGGTTGGGGTTAGGTTGGGGTTAGGTTGGGGTTAGGTTGGGGTTAGGTTGGGGTTAGGTTGGGGTTAGGTTGGGGTTAGGTTGGGGTTAGGTTGGGGTTAGGTTGGGGTTAGGTTGGGGTTAGGTTGGGGTTAGGTTGGGGTTAGGTTGGGGTTAGGTTGGGGTTAGGTTGGGGTTAGGTTGGGGTTAGGTTGGGGTTAGGTTGGGGTTAGGTTGGGGTTAGGTTGGGGTTAGGTTGGGGTTAGGTTGGGGTTAGGTTGGGGTTAGGTTGGGGTTAGGTTGGGGTTAGGTTGGGGTTAGGTTGGGGTTAGGTTGGGGTTAGGTTGGGGTTAGGTTGGGGTTAGGTTGGGGTTAGGTTGGGGTTAGGTTGGGGTTAGGTTGGGGTTAGGTTGGGGTTGGGGTTAGGTTGGGGTTAGGTTGGGGTTAGGTTGGGGTTAGGTTGGGGTTAGGTTGGGGTTAGGTTGGGGTTAGGTTGGGGTTAGGTTGGGGTTAGGTTGGGGTTAGGTTGGGGTTAGGTTGGGGTTAGGTTGGGGTTAGGTTGGGGTTAGGTTGGGGTTAGGTTGGGGTTAGGTTGGGGTTAGGTTGGGGTTAGGTTGGGGTTAGGTTGGGGTTAGGTTGGGGTTAGGTTGGGGTTAGGTTGGGGTTAGGTTGGGGTTAGGTTGGGGTTAGGTTGGGGTTAGGTTGGGGTTAGGTTGGGGTTAGGTTGGGGTTAGGTTGGGGTTAGGTTGGGGTTAGGTTGGGGTTAGGTTGGGGTTAGGTTGGGGTTAGGTTGGGGTTAGGTTGGGGTTAGGTTGGGGTTAGGTTGGGGTTAGGTTGGGGTTAGGTTGGGGTTAGGTTGGGGTTAGGTTGGGGTTAGGTTGGGGTTAGGTTGGGGTTAGGTTGGGGTTAGGTTGGGGTTAGGTTGGGGTTAGGTTGGGGTTAGGTTGGGGTTAGGTTGGGGTTAGGTTGGGGTTAGGTTGGGGTTAGGTTGGGGTTAGGTTGGGGTTAGGTTGGGGTTAGGTTGGGGTTAGGTTGGGGTTAGGTTGGGGTTAGGTTGGGGTTAGGTTGGGGTTAGGTTGGGGTTAGGTTGGGGTTAGGTTGGGGTTAGGTTGGGGTTAGGTTGGGGTTAGGTTGGGGTTAGGTTGGGGTTAGGTTGGGGTTAGGTTGGGGTTAGGTTGGGGTTAGGTTGGGGTTAGGTTGGGGTTAGGTTGGGGTTAGGTTGGGGTTAGGTTGGGGTTAGGTTGGGGTTAGGTTGGGGTTAGGTTGGGGTTAGGTTGGGGTTAGGTTGGGGTTAGGTTGGGGTTAGGTTGGGGTTAGGTTGGGGTTAGGTTGGGGTTAGGTTGGGGTTAGGTTGGGGTTAGGTTGGGGTTAGGTTGGGGTTAGGTTGGGGTTAGGTTGGGGTTAGGTTGGGGTTAGGTTGGGGTTAGGTTGGGGTTAGGTTGGGGTTAGGTTGGGGTTAGGTTGGGGTTAGGTTGGGGTTAGGTTGGGGTTAGGTTGGGGTTAGGTTGGGGTTAGGTTGGGGTTAGGTTGGGGTTAGGTTGGGGTTAGGTTGGGGTTAGGTTGGGGTTAGGTTGGGGTTAGGTTGGGGTTAGGTTGGGGTTAGGTTGGGGTTAGGTTGGGGTTAGGTTGGGGTTAGGTTGGGGTTAGGTTGGGGTTAGGTTGGGGTTAGGTTGGGGTTAGGTTGGGGTTAGGTTGGGGTTAGGTTGGGGTTAGGTTGGGGTTAGGTTGGGGTTAGGTTGGGGTTAGGTTGGGGTTAGGTTGGGGTTAGGTTGGGGTTAGGTTGGGGTTAGGTTGGGGTTAGGTTGGGGTTAGGTTGGGGTTAGGTTGGGGTTAGGTTGGGGTTAGGTTGGGGTTAGGTTGGGGTTAGGTTGGGGTTAGGTTGGGGTTAGGTTGGGGTTAGGTTGGGGTTAGGTTGGGGTTAGGTTGGGGTTAGGTTGGGGTTAGGTTGGGGTTAGGTTGGGGTTAGGTTGGGGTTAGGTTGGGGTTAGGTTGGGGTTAGGTTGGGGTTAGGTTGGGGTTAGGTTGGGGTTAGGTTGGGGTTAGGTTGGGGTTAGGTTGGGGTTAGGTTGGGGTTAGGTTGGGGTTAGGTTGGGGTTAGGTTGGGGTTAGGTTGGGGTTAGGTTGGGGTTAGGTTGGGGTTAGGTTGGGGTTAGGTTGGGGTTAGGTTGGGGTTAGGTTGGGGTTAGGTTGGGGTTAGGTTGGGGTTAGGTTGGGGTTAGGTTGGGGTTAGGTTGGGGTTAGGTTGGGGTTAGGTTGGGGTTAGGTTGGGGTTAGGTTGGGGTTAGGTTGGGGTTAGGTTGGGGTTAGGTTGGGGTTAGGTTGGGGTTAGGTTGGGGTTAGGTTGGGGTTAGGTTGGGGTTAGGTTGGGGTTAGGTTGGGGTTAGGTTGGGGTTAGGTTGGGGTTAGGTTGGGGTTAGGTTGGGGTTAGGTTGGGGTTAGGTTGGGGTTAGGTTGGGGTTAGGTTGGGGTTAGGTTGGGGTTAGGTTGGGGTTAGGTTGGGGTTAGGTTGGGGTTAGGTTGGGGTTAGGTTGGGGTTAGGTTGGGGTTAGGTTGGGGTTAGGTTGGGGTTAGGTTGGGGTTAGGTTGGGGTTAGGTTGGGGTTAGGTTGGGGTTAGGTTGGGGTTAGGTTGGGGTTAGGTTGGGGTTAGGTTGGGGTTAGGTTGGGGTTAGGTTGGGGTTAGGTTGGGGTTAGGTTGGGGTTAGGTTGGGGTTAGGTTGGGGTTAGGTTGGGGTTAGGTTGGGGTTAGGTTGGGGTTAGGTTGGGGTTAGGTTGGGGTTAGGTTGGGGTTAGGTTGGGGTTAGGTTGGGGTTAGGTTGGGGTTAGGTTGGGGTTAGGTTGGGGTTAGGTTGGGGTTAGGTTGGGGTTAGGTTGGGGTTAGGTTGGGGTTAGGTTGGGGTTAGGTTGGGGTTAGGTTGGGGTTAGGTTGGGGTTAGGTTGGGGTTAGGTTGGGGTTAGGTTGGGGTTAGGTTGGGGTTAGGTTGGGGTTAGGTTGGGGTTAGGTTGGGGTTAGGTTGGGGTTAGGTTGGGGTTAGGTTGGGGTTAGGTTGGGGTTAGGTTGGGGTTAGGTTGGGGTTAGGTTGGGGTTAGGTTGGGGTTAGGTTGGGGTTAGGTTGGGGTTAGGTTGGGGTTAGGTTGGGGTTAGGTTGGGGTTAGGTTGGGGTTAGGTTGGGGTTAGGTTGGGGTTAGGTTGGGGTTAGGTTGGGGTTAGGTTGGGGTTAGGTTGGGGTTAGGTTGGGGTTAGGTTGGGGTTAGGTTGGGGTTAGGTTGGGGTTAGGTTGGGGTTAGGTTGGGGTTAGGTTGGGGTTAGGTTGGGGTTAGGTTGGGGTTAGGTTGGGGTTAGGTTGGGGTTAGGTTGGGGTTAGGTTGGGGTTAGGTTGGGGTTAGGTTGGGGTTAGGTTGGGGTTAGGTTGGGGTTAGGTTGGGGTTAGGTTGGGGTTAGGTTGGGGTTAGGTTGGGGTTAGGTTGGGGTTAGGTTGGGGTTAGGTTGGGGTTAGGTTGGGGTTAGGTTGGGGTTAGGTTGGGGTTAGGTTGGGGTTAGGTTGGGGTTAGGTTGGGGTTAGGTTGGGGTTAGGTTGGGGTTAGGTTGGGGTTAGGTTGGGGTTAGGTTGGGGTTAGGTTGGGGTTAGGTTGGGGTTAGGTTGGGGTTAGGTTGGGGTTGGTTGGGGTTAGGTTGGGGTTAGGTTGGGGTTAGGTTGGGGTTAGGTTGGGGTTAGGTTGGGGTTAGGTTGGGGTTAGGTTGGGGTTAGGTTGGGGTTGGTTGGGGTTAGGTTGGGGTTAGGTTGGGGTTAGGTTGGGGTTAGGTTGGGGTTAGGTTGGGGTTAGGTTGGGGTTAGGTTGGGGTTAGGTTGGGGTTAGGTTGGGGTTAGGTTGGGGTTAGGTTGGGGTTAGGTTGGGGTTAGGTTGGGGTTAGGTTGGGGTTAGGTTGGGGTTAGGTTGGGGTTAGGTTGGGGTTAGGTTGGGGTTAGGTTGGGGTTAGGTTGGGGTTAGGTTGGGGTTAGGTTGGGGTTAGGTTGGGGTTAGGTTGGGGTTAGGTTGGGGTTAGGTTGGGGTTAGGTTGGGGTTAGGTTGGGGTTAGGTTGGGGTTAGGTTGGGGTTAGGTTGGGGTTAGGTTGGGGTTAGGTTGGGGTTAGGTTGGGGTTAGGTTGGGGTTAGGTTGGGGTTAGGTTGGGGTTAGGTTGGGGTTAGGTTGGGGTTAGGTTGGGGTTAGGTTGGGGTTAGGTTGGGGTTAGGTTGGGGTTAGGTTGGGGTTAGGTTGGGGTTAGGTTGGGGTTAGGTTGGGGTTAGGTTGGGGTTAGGTTGGGGTTAGGTTGGGGTTAGGTTGGGGTTAGGTTGGGGTTAGGTTGGGGTTAGGTTGGGGTTAGGTTGGGGTTAGGTTGGGGTTAGGTTGGGGTTAGGTTGGGGTTAGGTTGGGGTTAGGTTGGGGTTAGGTTGGGGTTAGGTTGGGGTTAGGTTGGGGTTAGGTTGGGGTTAGGTTGGGGTTAGGTTGGGGTTAGGTTGGGGTTAGGTTGGGGTTAGGTTGGGGTTAGGTTGGGGTTAGGTTGGGGTTAGGTTGGGGTTAGGTTGGGGTTAGGTTGGGGTTAGGTTGGGGTTAGGTTGGGGTTAGGTTGGGGTTAGGTTGGGGTTAGGTTGGGGTTAGGTTTGGGGTTAGGTTGGGGTTAGGTTGGGGTTAGGTTGGGGTTAGGTTGGGGTTAGGTTGGGGTTAGGTTGGGGTTAGGTTGGGGTTAGGTTGGGGTTAGGTTGGGGTTAGGTTGGGGTTAGGTTGGGGTTAGGTTGGGGTTAGGTTGGGGTTAGGTTGGGGTTAGGTTGGGGTTAGGTTGGGGTTAGGTTGGGGTTAGGTTGGGGTTAGGTTGGGGTTAGGTTGGGGTTAGGTTGGGGTTAGGTTGGGGTTAGGTTGGGGTTAGGTTGGGGTTAGGTTGGGGTTAGGTTGGGGTTAGGTTGGGGTTAGGTTGGGGTTAGGTTGGGGTTAGGTTGGGGTTAGGTTGGGGTTAGGTTGGGGTTAGGTTGGGGTTAGGTTGGGGTTAGGTTGGGGTTAGGTTGGGGTTAGGTTGGGGTTAGGTTGGGGTTAGGTTGGGGTTAGGTTGGGGTTAGGTTGGGGTTAGGTTGGGGTTAGGTTGGGGTTAGGTTGGGGTTAGGTTGGGGTTAGGTTGGGGTTAGGTTGGGGTTAGGTTGGGGTTAGGTTGGGGTTAGGTTGGGGTTAGGTTGGGGTTAGGTTGGGGTTAGGTTGGGGTTAGGTTGGGGTTAGGTTGGGGTTAGGTTGGGGTTAGGTTGGGGTTAGGTTGGGGTTAGGTTGGGGTTAGGTTGGGGTTAGGTTGGGGTTAGGTTGGGGTTAGGTTGGGGTTAGGTTGGGGTTAGGTTGGGGTTAGGTTGGGGTTAGGTTGGGGTTAGGTTGGGGTTAGGTTGGGGTTAGGTTGGGGTTAGGTTGGGGTTAGGTTGGGGTTAGGTTGGGGTTAGGTTGGGGTTAGGTTGGGGTTAGGTTGGGGTTAGGTTGGGGTTAGGTTGGGGTTAGGTTGGGGTTAGGTTGGGGTTAGGTTGGGGTTAGGTTGGGGTTAGGTTGGGGTTAGGTTGGGGTTAGGTTGGGGTTAGGTTGGGGTTAGGTTGGGGTTAGGTTGGGGTTAGGTTGGGGTTAGGTTGGGGTTAGGTTGGGGTTAGGTTGGGGTTAGGTTGGGGTTAGGTTGGGGTTAGGTTGGGGTTAGGTTGGGGTTAGGTTGGGGTTAGGTTGGGGTTAGGTTGGGGTTAGGTTGGGGTTAGGTTGGGGTTAGGTTGGGGTTAGGTTGGGGTTAGGTTGGGGTTAGGTTGGGGTTAGGTTGGGGTTAGGTTGGGGTTAGGTTGGGGTTAGGTTGGGGTTAGGTTGGGGTTAGGTTGGGGTTAGGTTGGGGTTAGGTTGGGGTTAGGTTGGGGTTAGGTTGGGGTTAGGTTGGGGTTAGGTTGGGGTTAGGTTGGGGTTAGGTTGGGGTTAGGTTGGGGTTAGGTTGGGGTTAGGTTGGGGTTAGGTTGGGGTTAGGTTGGGGTTAGGTTGGGGTTAGGTTGGGGTTAGGTTGGGGTTAGGTTGGGGTTAGGTTGGGGTTAGGTTGGGGTTAGGTTGGGGTTAGGTTGGGGTTAGGTTGGGGTTAGGTTGGGGTTAGGTTGGGGTTAGGTTGGGGTTAGGTTGGGGTTAGGTTGGGGTTAGGTTGGGGTTAGGTTGGGGTTAGGTTGGGGTTAGGTTGGGGTTAGGTTGGGGTTAGGTTGGGGTTAGGTTGGGGTTAGGTTGGGGTTAGGTTGGGGTTAGGTTGGGGTTAGGTTGGGGTTAGGTTGGGGTTAGGTTGGGGTTAGGTTGGGGTTAGGTTGGGGTTAGGTTGGGGTTAGGTTGGGGTTAGGTTGGGGTTAGGTTGGGGTTAGGTTGGGGTTAGGTTGGGGTTAGGTTGGGGTTAGGTTGGGGTTAGGTTGGGGTTAGGTTGGGGTTAGGTTGGGGTTAGGTTGGGGTTAGGTTGGGGTTAGGTTGGGGTTAGGTTGGGGTTAGGTTGGGGTTAGGTTGGGGTTAGGTTGGGGTTAGGTTGGGGTTAGGTTGGGGTTAGGTTGGGGTTAGGTTGGGGTTAGGTTGGGGTTAGGTTGGGGTTAGGTTGGGGTTAGGTTGGGGTTAGGTTGGGGTTAGGTTGGGGTTAGGTTGGGGTTAGGTTGGGGTTAGGTTGGGGTTAGGTTGGGGTTAGGTTGGGGTTAGGTTGGGGTTAGGTTGGGGTTAGGTTGGGGTTAGGTTGGGGTTAGGTTGGGGTTAGGTTGGGGTTAGGTTGGGGTTAGGTTGGGGTTAGGTTGGGGTTAGGTTGGGGTTAGGTTGGGGTTAGGTTGGGGTTAGGTTGGGGTTAGGTTGGGGTTAGGTTGGGGTTAGGTTGGGGTTAGGTTGGGGTTAGGTTGGGGTTAGGTTGGGGTTAGGTTGGGGTTAGGTTGGGGTTAGGTTGGGGTTAGGTTGGGGTTAGGTTGGGGTTAGGTTGGGGTTAGGTTGGGGTTAGGTTGGGGTTAGGTTGGGGTTAGGTTGGGGTTAGGTTGGGGTTAGGTTGGGGTTAGGTTGGGGTTAGGTTGGGGTTAGGTTGGGGTTAGGTTGGGGTTAGGTTGGGGTTAGGTTGGGGTTAGGTTGGGGTTAGGTTGGGGTTAGGTTGGGGTTAGGTTGGGGTTAGGTTGGGGTTAGGTTGGGGTTAGGTTGGGGTTAGGTTGGGGTTAGGTTGGGGTTAGGTTGGGGTTAGGTTGGGGTTAGGTTGGGGTTAGGTTGGGGTTAGGTTGGGGTTAGGTTGGGGTTAGGTTGGGGTTAGGTTGGGGTTAGGTTGGGGTTAGGTTGGGGTTAGGTTGGGGTTAGGTTGGGGTTAGGTTGGGGTTAGGTTGGGGTTAGGTTGGGGTTAGGTTGGGGTTAGGTTGGGGTTAGGTTGGGGTTAGGTTGGGGTTAGGTTGGGGTTAGGTTGGGGTTAGGTTGGGGTTAGGTTGGGGTTAGGTTGGGGTTAGGTTGGGGTTAGGTTGGGGTTAGGTTGGGGTTAGGTTGGGGTTAGGTTGGGGTTAGGTTGGGGTTAGGTTGGGGTTAGGTTGGGGTTAGGTTGGGGTTAGGTTGGGGTTAGGTTGGGGTTAGGTTGGGGTTAGGTTGGGGTTAGGTTGGGGTTAGGTTGGGGTTAGGTTGGGGTTAGGTTGGGGTTAGGTTGGGGTTAGGTTGGGGTTAGGTTGGGGTTAGGTTGGGGTTAGGTTGGGGTTAGGTTGGGGTTAGGTTGGGGTTAGGTTGGGGTTAGGTTGGGGTTAGGTTGGGGTTAGGTTGGGGTTAGGTTGGGGTTAGGTTGGGGTTAGGTTGGGGTTAGGTTGGGGTTAGGTTGGGGTTAGGTTGGGGTTAGGTTGGGGTTAGGTTGGGGTTAGGTTGGGGTTAGGTTGGGGTTAGGTTGGGGTTAGGTTGGGGTTAGGTTGGGGTTAGGTTGGGGTTAGGTTGGGGTTAGGTTGGGGTTAGGTTGGGGTTAGGTTGGGGTTAGGTTGGGGTTAGGTTGGGGTTAGGTTGGGGTTAGGTTGGGGTTAGGTTGGGGTTAGGTTGGGGTGGGTTGGTTGGGGTTAGGTTGGGGTTAGGTTGGGGTTAGGTTGGGGTTAGGTTGGGGTTAGGTTGGGGTTAGGTTGGGGTTAGGTTGGGGTTAGGTTGGGGTTAGGTTGGGGTTAGGTTGGGGTTAGGTTGGGGTTAGGTTGGGGTTAGGTTGGGGTTAGGTTGGGGTTAGGTTGGGGTTAGGTTGGGGTTAGGTTGGGGTTAGGTTGGGGTTAGGTTGGGGTTAGGTTGGGGTTAGGTTGGGGTTAGGTTGGGGTTAGGTTGGGGTTAGGTTGGGGTTAGGTTGGGGTTAGGTTGGGGTTAGGTTGGGGTTAGGTTGGGGTTAGGTTGGGGTTAGGTTGGGGTTAGGTTGGGGTTAGGTTGGGGTTAGGTTGGGGTTAGGTTGGGGTTAGGTTGGGGTTAGGTTGGGGTTAGGTTGGGGTTAGGTTGGGGTTAGGTTGGGGTTAGGTTGGGGTTAGGTTGGGGTTAGGTTGGGGTTAGGTTGGGGTTAGGTTGGGGTTAGGTTGGGGTTAGGTTGGGGTTAGGTTGGGGTTAGGTTGGGGTTAGGTTGGGGTTAGGTTGGGGTTAGGTTGGGGTTAGGTTGGGGTTAGGTTGGGGTTAGGTTGGGGTTAGGTTGGGGTTAGGTTGGGGTTAGGTTGGGGTTAGGTTGGGGTTAGGTTGGGGTTAGGTTGGGGTTAGGTTGGGGTTAGGTTGGGGTTAGGTTGGGGTTAGGTTGGGGTTAGGTTGGGGTTAGGTTGGGGTTAGGTTGGGGTTAGGTTGGGGTTAGGTTGGGGTTAGGTTGGGGTTAGGTTGGGGTTAGGTTGGGGTTAGGTTGGGGTTAGGTTGGGGTTAGGTTGGGGTTAGG